>NC_141043.1:15650000-15995000 GCF_052040795.2 Danio rerio
TATGTAGATACACAAACTTTTGCAATACATGTGATATGACAAAAAGCTCTAATTGGCCCGTTTTAAATTGTCCTTGGGGCGCAGCACTCTGCGCCCCGAACCCGCCCATTTATGTTGTCAGAACGAATCATATTTGTTTTTATATGGTTGACCTTATGTGATTGGACCATTCCCACTTGGACCTTTCACTTAGCAAGCAGCTCCTCAGTTAACTGACGACTATTAATCATAGTGGAAGCAAGTGCAATTTCTCGAAATGAAGGAAAATTCCGCTGTATCTTTGCAAAGATATCCATTCACAAGGCGTTTGGATGAAGAAAAAAAAAGAATCAAGGAGCTTGGACCAGATCGACCTTCCTTGCAAATTCAACAGCAGTCAAGTGATCGTGGGCGCGCATACACTCGGGGCTTTTCCAGCACTTGTTATGACAAACGGAGCTGGCTGGCAGGTTGTGATGTAAGTCATGCCTTTTACTGTTTCCCGTGTTTGCTGTTTCAAAGTCCTGGCACCGAAACGTTGTGGACAACAACAGGGGTTCGCGATTTAAAACACCTTTCTGAAAAGTGCAAGCGTCATGAAAGTAGCCGAAGCCATCTTGACAATGCTATGAGGCTCCAGTTTTTTGGGAAGCTTAGCATTTTCCAACAGCTAGATGAGGGCTACAGGATTGGCATTAGAAGCCACAATGAAGAGGTTAGGAAAAATAGACACATCCTGTCTAGAATAATAGACTGTGTCAAATTTTGTGGTGCGTTTGAGCTGGCTTTGCGTGGCCATGATGAGAGCGAGAGCTCGGATAACCCCGGTATCTTCCATGGCCTGGTCGATTTTGTTGCTTCCCTTGACGGAGTTTTAAAAGAGCACCTCGACAATGCCACTGTGTTTAAGGGAACTTCAAAAAACGTGCAGAACGAGCTGTTGGACTGTATGTTGTCTGTTGTGAGGGAAAACATAATTGAAGAGGCACAGAGCAGCAAATTTCTCTCAATCCAGGCCGACGAGACCACCGATATTTCCACACAGTGTCAACTTGTGCTTGTGTTGCGGTACATTGACTCAAAAAACAACGTACAGGAGAGATTTTTTGAGTTTATTCCTCTGCGTTCAAGTACAGCTGATTCCATCTCCACAGTACTTAAAGAACGTCTTTCTGTCATCCTTCCTGGGGATCAAAAGAATAAACTCATCTCGCAAGCGTATGATGGAGCCAGCGTGATGAGGGGTGCCACGGCAGGTGTTCAAAAAAAAATCCAAGATGTGTACCCAAATGCCCATTACATCCACTGCTATGCACATCAACTCAACCTAATAATGCAACAGGCCACTTCTAACATTTCCAAAGTGAGAATTTTTTTTTCTGACCTTGGAGGATTTTCCAGCTTTTTTTTAAGATCACCCAAACGCTCAGACGTCCTTGATAAAGTAGTGGCCCCATAGACTACCAACATCAAGCAATGTTAGGTGGAATTTCCACAGCCGTGCCATCAATAGTGTTTGAGCACAGAGAGGACCTCATGCGCTGTTTTCAAACTATTCGAGACTCGGGGGACTTTGACCCTGTTGCTGTCAGAGAGGCAGGAGCCTTTGCCATGCTGCTGGAGAATCAGGATTTTAATTTTTTCTTGCGACTTTTCCACAACATCATGCCACATGTGGACATCCTCTATGCCAAACTCCAGAAGAAGGACATCGATTCAGTCCACATCAGGGGGAGCATCCAGCAATTCCAGCAGGACATACAGAAGATCAGGTGGTTGCTGTTTTTTTGTTTTGGATTTATTATGATTATTACTAATATTACTATTATTATTCATACACTTTCTTATTCCTTTACAGACATTCTCTCCTTTCCCTGGTTGACCAATGCAGTGAAGGTGGTTTTCAACAGAAGAGGCGGCGGTCCCTCAGTCCAGAGGTTCATGAACAGATAGCAGCAGAAGTGAGTTTTTATTTTAATCAAAATAAGTCATTACAAACAAGCTAAACTGTATTGTTTAATTACCTTCTATTGGAACTTGTAAATATCCTTTTCATTGATTTTAAGATAAAAATAATAATAGAGCAATTCCCTGCAAATGTTAACCTTTTCATGAAAAAAATTAAGTTCTCAACAAAATACCGAAACTGTTTCTGTGTTTTTTTTGTGTGTGTGTGTAAGCAAGTATTTTACAGTACTTTAGACATACTCAAATGTCTCTGTCAATGTTTTTAATTTTTTTTATTTATTTACCCAAGTCACATGAAAGGCAATTTCACATCCGTCACACCCATAATACAGAGGTGTCAAATTCATAACTAAGCTTTTTCCTCATAAATGAAAAATTATCAAATAAAATCAATCATGTTTGTTTTATAGAAGAAAAAAAACTCTTAACCTCCTGCTTAGCATTATTTTGGGGGGTTTTGCAGTTTAACAGACAGAATTTCTACTAGGCCTGTTGTATACTGCAAACTCACAGACTTTTTTTTAGTTACATCCATAACTCCTTTGTTTATTTTCCTCATTTAAAGTACAAAACATGTTTACAGATTGATATTAAGCTGATCTTATAGCTATGTGGTCAGTAGTTTTGGAAAATATAAACAGATATTTCAATATAATGTTAACATACTTTCTCTGTGAATTTATGTTTTGAGTTTTTACTGCAAATGCCACATCCATAATGCTGGAACTGCTCAATAATAATTTGAGGAGTAATAATATTGTAGTCACCAAAACATTTACCCAGAGATAGTAAATGAAACAATACAGTTTAATTTGTTGCAAGCACACTGGCTTGTTTATATGATACAATGACCAGGTCTTTTTCAAATAGGAGTCTTTAAGTGTCTCATTATAGAAGCATTATATAAAAATAGTTGATAAGAATTTTGAATCTAAGTGTTGTTGATTTATAAGCTGGGAATAGTGGGCTGTATAAAACTATGATAAATGTAAATGCATTTTTATGACTAGGTGATAACGTATATAAAACGTATATACTTAAACGTATATACTCTTTAAACTATTATCTAAAATGATTTGTTATTCTTCAGTTTCTTCTAGTGGAGCTTGACATGTTTACTAAGAATGAATGTGTTTATGAGGTTTTGAGAAAGTATGAATTTAACCACTACAACTGGTCTGCCTTTATAACTCAACCTGGTTATTTTAATGTAGCAGTTGAAATTGACACATAATTACATCATTTTTGTCTTTATCCTTTAGGTCTGTGATACCATACTCACACACACACTGGAGCGGTTCTCCTTCACAGACCACCTCGTTAGTGCCACATTTCTGCAGGCAGACAGGTTTGAGCAGTATACAGTAGCTTTTCCAGAAGATGCACTTAGCAGGACTCTGAAAGCCTATCCTGTGCTCGATGGAAGTAAGCTAAAGACAGAGCTCAGTCTCATCTACTCCAAGGATGAGTTCAGAGCCTGTTGTGGTGCTTTGGACCTACTCCAGCTGTTTATGGAGAACAATCTTGAGGAAGTCTTTTCAGAGACTGTAACTCTCCTAAAGATTCTGGTAACTACGCCTATGACCACAGCAGAAGCTGAGAGGTGCTTCTCAACTTTGAAAAGAATAAAAACTTTTCTGAGAAATAGCATGACCCAAGAGAGGCTGAATGCATTGGCCATGCTGTCAATAGAGAAGAGACTAGTGACTGAGATGACTGACTTCAACCAAAAGGTCATTGAGAAATTTGCAAGCCAGAAAGAAAGGAGAGCAAAATTTATTTTCAAGTAGTGCTACTGGCCAGTGATTAGGCAACATCTATGTGTGTCTGTGCGTGTGTTTATTGATTACTTCATTACTGATAATAAACCTAAATTGAAATAAAATTTTCTGATTTATGAAGCATTTGTTGTATGCTTTAGTCATATTTTTGTTTTTTCATACATCACCTGATAAATGGCTTTTACACTGTTGCATTACCAACCGTTAGGTCAGTTCTGGTGTTTGCGCCCCCCCACATTTTTTTTAGCACCAGCCGCCACTGTTTAAAAATGTAATTAACTCATACAGTTACTTAATAAAAATCTTGTCAGCTTGACCTCGAGTTCATATTCAGAAGAGGAATCATTTGATGACATATTAAAAGACTCTATTTAAGTATCACTGTTAATTCCACAATCTTACATAAAATAAATTAAAGTATGTTCAAAAACCAGAATAGCATATCTCATCTTGTACTCGTTTAAGTATTTAGGAGTATTTTTTTACCTATTTAAAAAAATATTTAAAACTATTTTCACTAATGTTATGACACGTGAAGGCTTTTGTTGCCCTCTAGTGGTTCGCAGTGTTACTCACAGGGCATTGGCAGTGACGAAGAGGTCTGCGTTGTCGAACAGCGCCACCTCTGGCCACTCCACAAGCAGCAGGAAGGTGAGCTGGATGAGCAGCATTAAAGCCAGCTTCCCTATACTACTGATCTGCAGAAACACTGAGCAGGCCAGCAGCGTCAGCAGCACACTGTAGCTGAAATACTGGAAAACAGACAGAAGACAGTATGTTAATATCCTGCTGGAGTATTTCAGTAATGTGTTCAACCAGTAATGCAACTACTATTGAGTATATTACTTTCCTATTTATTTTTTTCCACTTGGGATTAAAAAAAATAACAATTTCATGATTAATTGCATTCAAAATTCAAGTTTACTTTCACATAATGTATGTGTGTGTATTTTATTTATTGTATATTTAAATTACACACACATATACATATAAATTATACAAAACAAACATATGTTTATATATTTTTAAGCTTATATATCATTTTTATTATATAAATATATATTTTCTGTCTACATAAAAACAAACATTCACTTCAATTTATGCACGCATGTGTGTTTTTATATATACATATTAACTATACCATTACACACAGATATATTAAGTAACTTTTAGCTTTTTTTAGATGTTTTTTTTTTTATTTTTCAAACTTTTATTTTGGACAAATAAAAGGTAAACATTACGGGCTACAAGGAGAATCACAACATTGCATACTAAGTAAGGAATTGTAACTTCTATACACATTTCCAATTGAATTTATAGTTTTACGATTTCACTTTTTGGGGCACAAATATGTAAAATCATTCCTTAAATCGAGTTTATGAATTGTATTACTTTTATTACTAATCTATTATTATTTAACAGATTAGACTTCATTGTGTGCAACAAAAATATATTTCTTTAAATATAATTTTTTCAAGTCACACCAATCTTTTATTTTGACAGCTTGTTACAAAGGCACTTGAGTCTCGGTGTTTACATGATATGACAATAGTTTTTCTCAAATAAAATAGTAAAATCTTTTATAGCGACTTTTAAAGCAATAAAGGTCACGTGACAAAATCACAAGTGTCACAGTTCCTTTAGAATATTTGTAGTGAACAAAACTGCAGCAATTATTCAAACATATGCTTAAAACATAAATAATGCATGCATTCCATGTTTAAATAGTGATTTGATTAGCTGCACAACACTACTTATGATTTATTAATCCAAAATTCCAAGATTCTGTCAGCATCTTTTCTCTATTAATAATTATCCCAGCGGCCACCTTGGGCTCTATTTTAATGATGTAGGTGCAAAGTTTAAAGCACATGGTGCAAAAGCATTAAGGCCATGTTCGAACCCATTTTTGCTATTTTAAGGATGCATGGTCTAACAGGGTTGTGCTTGTTCTCTTAATGAGTTATGGGTGTATTTTGAGTCTCATCTCCCATTTCCTTTAAGAGTCATTTACATCACGTCATGGGGCATTTGCTATTTACATGGCAGACATTGTAAGAGAAAAAACTGAATGCATTACTAGCAAAAAAAACAGTTAAACAGACCATCTGCAGTGCAAGGGCAAAGAACGAGCCTCCTCTATTCGCTCTCTTTACTTTCTCTTTACTTTAACTCTTTACTACTTGACTTTCGTGGAGTAAGGGTATGGTGGAAACTCACTCCACTGAAGACATCCATTAGCCTATATATTTAATTTCATTTGTTAAGTGCAAAGATTTGTTTCAAAACAATTTCTAAATTCAGTTCTAATTTACAGCAAATGAATAAATGAATAAATGAAGTGTGGTCAAAAAACAGTTATATCCAAACACACGTCCTTCATTCTTATGCCCCATATGGTGATGCATATGTCTCCAAAACAGGTGGACATATCTAAACTTGTTTTCATTAAAGCAATTATATATATATATATATATATATATATATATATATATATATATATATATATATATATATATATATATATATATATATATATATATATATATATATATTTATATATATATGTAATGGCGTGTGTTGCTGTACATAACGGTTTTTCTCATTTAATACTGAAAACAAATTAAAGTCAGTTATAACTGCCTATTATCAAACCACAGGCGACTCATTTTATGCGTTTTTTGCGTTAATACCTTTTTCTCGCCTATAGGCTACATAACAATAAAACAATAATCTGGACAAACTAAGACATTTTGCAAACGTTTAACTGTGGCAGAACCCCAAAAATTAGAAAAAAGAAGAGAAAGACAGGCAGAGTGATAAAAAGGATGAATAGAAATATTAATTTAGAATCACGGATGACTTATTTAAGTGCAATAGCCCAAATACATGTCATAAAATATTAATATTAACAATCATAATTTCAATAATAAAATTATATAACCTATCCCAATCCTGACATAGCTGCGTTTAAATAATAACTGAAGACGCTCATTTAATGCATTCACACGTTATGTTAAATTATTTTAAATTACACGCCCCATCCATAACCAACCTTAAATCATACCTGAACTCTGTTTAACAGTTCCAAGTAAACTGTTTTGTGTGACATTCTCATAAAATCTCTCTGCTTTTGAATATCTTTGTTCGTAATTGTTCTTAGCCCTGTTAATGTTTATCTATTTTGTATTATTATTATTATTATATTTCCTCTCCTGTTTCTCTTACGTTTATATTCTTTAGCTGTCAATGTAATACTTCGCGTCTATGAAAGAAAGAGTCAATAAAGATAGACAATGTGTAACATCATATTCATCAAAAGACGGTTTATGTGCATGTAACCGCACCGGTCCGTGCAGGGAGCAAGCCGGCATGGGAGACAAGCTCCGAGGATGCTAAAGACTGCAGAACAACGTCTGTCGCTGGATCCGAGGACTGAGATTTACGCGATCACCAGCTGGCTTCCGTTACATAAGGGCAAATATAGATGACTAAACCCTCATTTACTCATTTTACTCATACTTTTTATCATTTATAATGTCCAAGGCATTGATATTAATATTAAATGCTACTTTTGTGCCTTTAATAGCCTTTTTCTCGCCTGTTTACTGGGTTAAAAATCTTACATTATTCCATCTCCACCTGCTGGTGAAAGCTAGAGCAGCTGGCGATCTTCAATCTGCAATCTATTGCTTCTCCTGCAGTTCCCGGATGTAATGTTGAATTTTAACAGTCGAATTTGATCCACTGAATTTATGGAAACGAATATTTGAACTGAAATAAAATGAACTGAAAATGACCTTTTGAATATTATACATCGTATTTTTAAAGGGTATTGAATTTTTTGTAAGTGTAATCTGAAAATTGAATGTGAATTATTGAATTTTTAAGTATGAAAACGTGTTTGAAATATTTTTCGTTGAAATATTCACAGCTTAAATAAACAGATATGTTAAATTTCAGGACCTAAAAATACAAACCCTGGAATTCAAGTCATTGAAATGCAAGAACTTGTTAATACGGTGTATTATTTTTTTCAGTTTGTGATATTCAACAAGCTTTTTAATTCAAGACTTTTGGCATTGATTTTGTTCCATAGTAGGATTCAAGTTAAAGAATTTAAAATTCAAAACATTTTTTAAATTGCATATAATAATCTATTTTTAACTTACAATTGTTAATTTAAATGAACATAATTCAAATTTAGATTGTTTTGGCATATTATTAGCTCCATAAATACATGCATACGGTGAACATTTTGCAAAAAAAATTGGTCGCACTGCAACAGTTTATGCAATCACACAAATGCTCCTAAATATATTTTGAGCTCACATAAAATTCAGGTGCATATGCAACCAAAGCAGTCACAATTTCAAGCCCTGCAATTTCAAATTCAAGCAGGTTTAAGCACTTTGTCCAAAATCCAAGCACTTGTCTAACCTTGAAAACACTATATTAAAAATCAAGCATTTTTCCAAAATTTCCAGCACCCGTATAATCTCTGAGTCCACAAAGTGGCGCAAATAGATTTGCTAATTAAACAACGTGGTGCAAAACATGAAAATTACTGTTGCACTGGTCTGAAAATACCAAACACGCCTTGTGTCCCCTTGATGTCAAAACTACATAAAAAACATGTCAAAAATGTTTACATTGATTTAATATTAATTGAATCACTTCGTGAAAATGAAATAAAATTGACATCTGGCATCAAAAACAGATTAAAAAAATCGATTACAGTCCTACAGCTAATTTTGACATGTTTTTTGATGACAACATTGTTAATTTGATGTTACTTTGAAAGCAAGGTAGTTTACATGCATTGTAGTTATACAAAATCCATATAAATTTGTATTTAAAGCTTTCAGATGAATTAAACTTTCTTATATTATAATACTTCTTGTCTCTTCATTTTGGTGGTCAAAACGGCATCAATGTGTAGATGTCAATTACATGTCAAATCGATTAGCATTCTTCATCTGTTTTTTGACATCATGCTTGATTTGGTGCCCGCTGGGATCCTTAGCACTCATAAAGTTTACAAAATGTTAAATAAATTCCCCTGTAGCGAAATTTCCCCACAAATTATAGTGGCTTTACCTCAGGAAAAGGGCAGGAAGGAGTGTTGTTGGGACAAATACTCAGGCCATCGGCTACAGATCGAGACATATTGTGAATGATACAAGGAGTCACCATCTCTGAAGACCAGTTCAACTGCTTTGCCACACAGTCCACCAGCTTCTGCGTATCACAGGAAAACTGCAACACAAAAAAACACATTTAGGAGCGATTCACACAGAACAAGCTTTTTCATTCCAATGTGCAACTTTTTCTTTATCTTTCTATGAGATTGACATCTCATCTTTTGCAGTGTGAAGTACCACATTGTCGCAAGTTTAATGACAAAGTAAATGAATGCCTCGATAAATCTGATCTGCCTGGTTACATGATTGTCACATACAGTATCTGATTTATATCTGATTTATTTCCACATATGAAGGAGGCCTGAAACTGATCTTTGAATATCTGAAGGCATGCGCTTTTTTTCGTGTATACACGGTCAAAAAAAAGATCCAATCTGTGTCACCCGAAATCGAGTCACATTTAACTGGCAGTGTAAACGGGGCCTAAGAGACATAATGTACATCCAGCTGTAGCTATAACAAAGTAACATTATCCTGTCAGGGTTTATTTTGCACAAGCAGCCTCTAGGTTGTACGTTACCACTTATTATTGCATTTAAAAACATCCCTTTGGACGTTTGACCAAATTCTGTGTTCTGTAGATGAAAGACATTCCAAATCATACTTGTTTGGAACGACACAAGGGTGAGTAAACAATGACAGAACTGTCCTTTGAAGTAACATTTGTGATCATACGGAAGAAATAAGATTGTTAGGCGAAGTGTTAGAAACACTACTGCTGTGTGAGAAGTGATTTGGCAGCCTGCGTACCATATTGACAAAGGCAGAGATGAAGACGAGGATGATGGTGAAAACTCCCACCAGTGTGCTGTTGGTGCGAGACTGAACAATCTTCTTGGACACAGTTTGCATGGCAGCGGGGAAGAGCTGTGAGACAGATACATACAGGTCAATTTGAATAAAAGCAAACTATTGTAACACAATGAGGAACAGCATTACAAGAGCTTTTACCTTCACACAGGAGTAAATGGCACAGATAAAGAGGATGTTGGCAAGAATGATGAAGATACTGATGTAAATTCCCAGCATGACCAGAGTACTGCAGAAACACAAAAGGATTCAGACTCAAATTAACCATCATTTGGTCTTAGGATCCTGTATATTCAGCCTAACCTTAATTTACCTAGCATTCTTAAATGTACTTTGCATGAAGAAAAAAACTCATCTTCAACACAAACTCTGTGAATGTGTCGGTTTTCCCTTATCACTGCGCTGTAGTTCATCAATATTTATTGAGTGGACTCCACTCATTTTTACCTAAAGTAAAGGTTTATATTTTGTAAAGCTAAATGTACCTATGTAGGTGTAAAATGTTTTAGCAAGTCAATACTCATAAAAGTTAAACCAGCAGATTAAAGCATGGTGTGTGTGTTGTAGTGTCCATGTGTGAGCCATGTTTGAGTTTTTGTGGTGTAAAATATGGTTTTATAACTGGCAGGTTAAAACTGACCCCTAAGACAATTGTTACCCTGTATGTGTACAGCCTTCATGAAAATAGAAAATGGTTAATTTTATCTAAAGTTGGGGTCATTTTTCAAAAAAAGTCATCAAACTTCAAATATTAATAACTTTATACATTTTTGAGAGGAATCTCCTCATCCACCACCAGTATGTAGCACCTGGATAAAGCGATGGCAGCAATAATGCGCCAGACCACACACACCATACACCAGCTGATTGGTGGAGAGGAGACATGAATGAAGCCATGAGCGATGTAACCAATTATGATAGGGATGGTTAGGAGGCCATGAAGGACAGAGGCCAGTTGGACAAATTTGGCCAGGATGCTGGGTTTAACCCCTATTCTTTTACGAAGGACATCCTGGGATTTTTAACAACCAGAAAGTCATAACCACGGTTTAACGTCTCATCCGAAAGATGGCGCTCACTGAGCAGTATAGAGTCCTCTTCACTACACTGTGAGTTGCAAAGAGCTAGCTGATTTAGTTTTTTCTGCTATTAAAATGGTCAATCTGCACATGTAGATTTGTGTAAATATATAATCATTCAGTTTTCTTATTAATTTTACTAATAATACTGAACAATATGCAAATGTTTATACACTTTATGCTCAATATAGTTTGTAGTTTATTATATATTAATCTTTATATATATATATATATATATATATATATATATATATATATATATATATATATATATATATATATATATACATACAGTATGTTGAATAATTTATTGTGGCCCTTAAACAATGTTACAAAAATGTAAATGCCCTTGATAGAAAAAATGTTGCCCACCCCTTCCTTTAATAAAAGTTTAAGTTTAAAATATGTTTTTAGTTACTAAATACTCTCAAAACCCATTGGTATTAAGAAATAGCAAAAAATGTCCACAGATTTTGTCTGGCCTTGCCTATAAGCTAATATTAGGGTTAAGTGTGTGACTGTGTGCAACTGTTCCTATTGTGTTGGGCTGCTTTAAACACAAATTCTTACAATTTCGTGAATCTTCTCATTTAAGGTTCATGGATGTGCAATAAAGTTTAAAGACATCAAATTCTTTCGGAAAGGCTGTACAATTTTTATTTACCTAACTGAACTGTAAATGTCAAAAAAAAAAAGGTACATCACAGTTTGGGTCGAATTTATCATTGGTTCTCGTGTAACTCGTACAAAGCTGACTAAATGTTCATTTCAAAACAAAAACCTCTATTGAGAAATCTATTTATTGTGATGTGCTTCTAATGTGTTAATTCTGTTGCATTGGAAGTCATTTTGACTCTGTATTTTTGTTGTGAGTTATCTGTGGATACGCTAAATAATATATAAATAAATAAATAATCTTTTTTCAAGGATACTTGCAGTTACTGTTTGCATACTCCGTTAAATCCTATCTGACATTATTTATACTTGGTGTAAGTAGTACTTACTGCTATTTGTGCTTAGTGTAAATAACATTTTTGTTACATTTGCTTCTCAAACACTTATGAGGCCAGAAACCCTTTTCATACTTGTGTTATTGAAACAGTCCAGTAATGGAGATCCAAAAGAAAAGCAAACAACTAAAAAAACATGCTTTGACAGATTCTTTGATGCTGAATCTCAGCTAGATAAAGAAATTGTGAACTCCTGTTCCTAAAACTACTGAATCTTTCATTCAAAGTACATTTGTTTATATTGGACTAAAAATATGGTTTCTGGTTTTAACCTGTCTTATTTTATTCAATTCCAAAAATAAATAAATAAATAAATAAATAAAGCATTTGAAATTTAGATTAAAAGTTTTTCTCAACGTAGTATTTTTATTTTAAACCAGCCATTTTCAATGTTTAAATTTAACAAGCATCTTGAAAATAACTAGCAATGGGTTCTATGCACAGATAGAGTTTTAAAGCCAATGATAAACTTCCGGTGAGAGCTTAATGTGACAATTTTCAGTTCCCCTTCGGGGGGAACTTCAGCACTATAAGTGGATTTGATTGTAAAATCCACGCATTGGGAGCTTCGGTTCAGAAGCTACTCGTCTGAAAGAGTATTGAACGGGCCAATTAAGAATGAATTGGCAGCGCAAGCCTGCGCAGGTGAGCGGCATAAGCAATCAACTGAGTATATAAGCTCACCTGGCGCCAGCAGACGCTATCCTTTTCGCTTCAGAGACTTTCTGATCGAGTCGATGAGGGTTCCTCCTGCTGTGACCAGCGATTCTGAGCGAACGAGAGCATTCTCCCGGTCCAGAGTGTGTACACGCAGTGGCAGACGGTCGAGCTGGGTTTCTCCCTTGCCTGGCGTTCTTTGGGTCCGGTCCTCCAGAGCGGTGCGTATAAAGTTGCAAACTTCACAGAAAGAGCAACACAGTCGTGCAGCACGTCCTTATCAGGACGGCGCTCCGACTGTGCGTTTCTGGATGCGGTGGTTTCCTGTCCTCGGATGATGGGCGCGGGCACTGCGTTACATGTCTGGGGGTCCAGCATGTTAATGCGCTGCTCGCGGGCAGTTCATGTCGTCATTGCGATGCCATGACTGTTGCGCAAGATCGCGGTTAGCCTTTGCAAAAGGGCGAACCACCCCAGTTGTCCCCTGCTCTGCAGCGGGCACTCGGGCAAATCTGAGGGTTTCAGCGAGAGATAATCCGTCGCCCACGGGCCCGTGGACCTCCCGCTCCTCTAAGCGCTCCATCCAAGCTTCGGGCGGGGGAAGCGATCCGTCTAACAGATGGTAGCCCTTACGCCCGATGACACCGGAGACCAGATGTCCACCGCGGCATCGGAGGGTGGGCTTTCATTGTCCGATGATGATCCAGACCCGCTCGCTCCCTTCGGGCTGGTGAGCGCTGTCACTACGGATCCTGAAACGGACATGTTAGCCGTGCTTTCCCGGGCTGCTTCGGCCGTGGGTTGGAGATGGTTTATCCCCCAGCTCCGCGGCCGGACCGACTAGAGGGGCGTTCCCTTCTTCCCGGAGGTGCACAGTAGGCTCACGCGGTCTTGTA
The DNA here is from genome assembly GCF_052040795.2 of Danio rerio. Taxonomy (NCBI): domain Eukaryota; kingdom Metazoa; phylum Chordata; class Actinopteri; order Cypriniformes; family Danionidae; genus Danio; species Danio rerio. Next base: position 15,663,385 of record NC_141043.1, read on the forward strand.
AGGCACTTTTTTCTGCTCGTGCTGCGTGTTCCTCCACCCTAACCACTCTTGACGGTGAAACAGCCAGGGGGTATGTGGCGATTCCTCAGGTTGAGTGCGCGATGGCGGTAAATCCGCGCGGCGCCTCTTCTTGGCGGGGTCCGCCTCGTCTCCCATCCAAAGCCTGTAAGTTATCTACCTCCCTCGGAGCTAGAGCTTACATAGCTGCGGGCCAGGCTGCTTCCGCCTTGCATGCGATAGCCACCTACCAGCGCTACCAAGCGCAGGCGCTGGCCGAGCTGCACGAGGGTGGGTCCAACCCAGGCTTACGAGCTTCGCACCGCCGCCGACTTAGCTCTTCGGACTACTGAGTCCGCTGCGTGTGCGTTGGGGAGGACGATGTCCACATTAATGGTCCAGGAGCGCCACCCCTGGCTGATATGCGCAAAGTCGACAAAGTCCGCTTTCTTGACTTCCCCATATCCCCAGCCAGGTTCGGCGACACTGTCTGTGAATTCACCCAGGAATTCAAGGCGGTGAGAGAGCAGTTGGTGGGTGATGTCTTATCGACGGTCCGTAGCCCGCTCCGCCCGCCGTGCCATTCATACCTGCTCCTCGCCGAAGGCGCCCGCCTACGAGAGCTGCTCCGCCCCCGCACACGCCTCCGGCGAAGCGAGCGCGTCGGGCACCTCGGAAGCAGGCAGCCCCCCTGCCCAGAACGCCGCTAAGTCTGGCAACGGACCGCGAAGCGCGAAGTTATGACAGGCCATCTGGAGAAGAGGGAACTTGCTCTTTCCCCGCTGGAGGGCGGGGCCCCATTTCCAACGGCACTTTTTACTGCCATGAAAACATTATGAAAGGGCACTTTTCACTTCCCCAGATGTGACAGCCCGAAATCTGCCAGTCTGGGACGCTATGCTTTCTAGCTTGCAGATTCGGTGCGTTTCGCCAGTGGCTCACGAGCGCTGGGAGGACGGTCTCCTTTCTCCCACCCCTCGAGCCTCCCCTCCGGAGCTCGGGTTTGGAGTGAGAGCAAATATCTCACCTCCAGCTTTTCCGTGGGACCCACGAGCTTCCCGGATCAGCACACCCACTCTGCGCTGCCCCACTGCTGGTACGTCAGCGATTGTAGCGATGAGTCCATTAGCGAGAGCTCTGCCTGCCTGGTTAGCGCGGGCCAGCTCTTTGCGGTGGCTCATACGCACAATCAGACTCGGCTATGCGATTCAGTTCGCGAAACGGCCCCCCAAGTCACGGGTGTGTATTCACCAGGGTCAGCCCCCTGTCCGCCCCTGTCTTGCGAGAGGAGATTGCTGTCCTCCTGGCGAAGGATGCAATCGAGCCGCTCCCTCCAGCCGAGATGGAGAGCGGGTTTTACAGCCCACGCTTCATCGTGCCCAAAAAGAGCGGTGGGTCATGGCCAATCCTAGATCTGCGCGTTTTGAACCGCTGCCTGCACAAGCGGCCGTTCAGAATGCTCACGCAGAAGCGCATCCTCCGGTGCGTTCGTCCTCTGGGTTGGTCTGCAGCATTAGACCTGATGGACGCGTATTTCCATGTCTCCACTCTTCCTCGCCACCGACAGTTTCTGCGGTTTGCGTTTGAAGGTCGAGCTTGGCAATACAAAGCCCTCCCCTTCGGGCTCTCTCTGTCTCCGCGGGTCCTCACCAAGCCCGCGGAGGGTGCCTCAGCGCCCCTTCGGCTCGCGGGCATCTGCATACTCAATTTCTTTACGACTGGCTGATTTTTGCCCTCTCTCGGAGCAGTTGATTATGCACAGAGACAAAGTGCTCTGGCACTTCCACCTGTGGGGGTTTCAGGTCAACCGAGAAAAGAGCAAACTCGCCCCCGTGCAGAGGATCTCTTCTCTCGGGCTGGAGCTGGACTCGGTCACCATGGCAGCGCGCCTCTCCGGAGAGCGCGCTCAGCTGATGCTGTACTGTCTGAGAGAGCTCGACAGTAAAATAGTGGTCCCACTGAAACTATTTCAGAGGCTCCTGGGGCATATGGCATCCGCAGCCGCTTCATGCCGCTCGGATTATTCAATATGAGACCACTTCAGCACTGGCTTCACGATCGAGTCCCCAGACGCGCATGGCACGCGCGCGCACACCGAGTCTCTGTTACTGCGCTGTGTCGCCGCGCCCTCAGCCCTTGGAGCGACCCCTCGTTCCTACAGGCCTGGGTGTCTCTAGAACAGGCGTCCAGTCTTGTTGTCGTTTCAGCAGACACTTCCAACACGGGCTGGGGGGCTGTGCGTTGTGGGCATGCGGCTGCGGACCTGTGGAAAGGTACCCAGTTGCATTGGCATATCGCCTGGAGCTGTTGGCAGTGTTCCTCGCTCTCCACCGTTTTTTTCCGGTGCTGGAGCGGCAACACGTGCTGGTCAGGACGGACAGTACGGCGGCGGTGGCGTATATCAGCCGTATAGGGGGTATGCGCTCTCGCCGCATGTCTCAGCTCGCCCGCCGTCTGCTACTCTGGAGTCATCCGCGGCTGAAATCGCTGCACGCCATTCATATTCAGGCAAGCTCAACCGTGCAGCCGATGCGCTCTCACGGCAGCCTTGCGTCCTGGAGAATGGAGACTCCACCCCGAGTCTGTTCAGCTGATATGGGCGCGATTCGGGGAAGCCCAGATCGATCTGTTGCTTCCCCCGAGATCGCTCATTGCCAGTTGTTTTTTTCCTGACCGAGTGCTCTCGGCACGGATGCACTGGCTTACAGCTGGCCTCGGGGCACGCGCAAATACGCGTTTCCCCCAGTGAGCAGTCGCGCAGTTACTGTGCAAGGTCAGGGAGGACGAGGAACAGGTTGCTGGTTGCGCCCCTCTGGCTCAACCGGACCTGGATGTCAGAGCTCTCCCTCGCGATAGCCCTCCCCTGGCAGTCCCTTCGAGAGAGCACCTACTCTCTCAGGGACAGGGCACCACCTGGCACCCTCGCCGATCTTTGAAGAGATTTTTAGACGCGAGGAAGACTTAGGTAACCTCCGATTGCGGTGGCTAATACCGTCACTCGGGCTAGAGCCCCCTCCCCGAGCGCGCCTATGCCCTGACGTGGAGTCTATTCACTGAATGGTGTGTCTCTCGCTGAGAAGACCCCCGTAATTTGCCAGATCAGCGTTGTGCTTTCTTTACGCCGAGAGAAGTTGGAGAGCAGGCTGTCGCCCTCCACACTCAAGGTTACGTGGCTGCCATCTCCGCTCTTATAACGCGGTGGCTGGCAGCACCGTGGGAACGCATAACCTCATCATCCGGTTCCTCAGGGGCGTTAAGCGAATTAATCCACCCCGCCCCCTCTCATGCCCTCTTAGGATCTCGCCCTCGCTACACAAGCCGCGTCAGATCCCTTCGATCCTCGACTCAGTATTTTTCTGTCCCTGAAGACAGCTCTGCTGGTCGCGTTGATATCGATTAGAGGGTCGGGGACCCGGAGGCATTTTTCGGTCAGTGACTCGTGCCTGTAATTGGGCTGGCTTCTCTCACGTCCTGAGACCCCGCCCGCGATATGTGCCCAAGGTTCCTACCACTCCGTTTTAATACGAGGTAGTGAGCCTGCAAGCGCTGCCCTCGGAGGAGGCAGACCCAGCCCTTCTTATTGTCCAGTTCGCGTTTTGCGTATTATCCGGACCGCACTCAGAGTTTAGATCATCTGAGCAGCTCTTCGTCTGTTATAGCGGTCGGCAGCAGGGAAGTGCCGTACCGAAATAAGTTTCCACTAGATTGTGGATGCCTTTCTTTCACTATCAGAGCCGAGATGAGCCGCGTCCCCCGAGAGCGCGTGCACACTCCACTCGGAGCTTCGCATCCTCTCGAGCGCGCGCACGCGGCGCCCCTCTAACAGACATCTGTAGAGCTGCGGGCTGGGTAACACCCAACACATTTGCAAGGTTTTACAATCTGCGAGTGGAGCCGGTTTCCTCAAGGGTATTAGGTAACCCTTGGTGATTGAGGAAACAATTCGGTAGGGTGATGAAACACGCTTGCTGCGCCATTTTCCCTAACACGGAGATACGTGCGCCTTTTTATCTGTCAGTAAAGTTCCCTGTCAGGTGAGCCCTGCAGATTCCTCCGTGGCCCCCAGCACTGACTCAGCGGAGGAGTCACTTGCTGGCCCACTACGTTGTAGGTCTGCCCGCTGGTCAGCCCGCGTTTTGGGTAAAGGTGCCTGCTATGAGTGATCCCCACTAGGCGATCCCATATGCTTATTCCGCCACGGTTAAGTCCCCCCCCTGGGCGGACCCGTGTCTTCCCTCCCCGCTAACCACTCTTTTGCTATGCGTACTCCCCCTTTTTAGGGCTAGTCCATATGTAATTCTGTCATCTATCGCCCTTGGGTAACGGATGGCCTCCGCAGCGTCCTCCCTATCGGGATTGCACGCTTCCCAACGTACTGTCGTATTTTCCTAGAATTATCTAGATGCTCACGACTTCCCAAAAAATATATATAAATCCGTAAAACTTCTGTTGAAGTAGGATAAATTAGGGCCAGGGACACGTTGGAGGACCGCGCCCCCCATGATGTGGGTGCGTCACGCTTGCTTGACTATCTCCTCATCGGGGGTGTTGGTAAGGTGCAGTCATTTTGGCGCTTTCAATGGGCTCCCAATGCGTGGATTTTACAATCAAATCCACTTATAGTGCTGAAGTTCCCCCCGAAGGGGAACGTTCGAGGTTACTAAAGTAACCCTTCGTTCCCCGAGGAGGGGAACGGAAGCACTATACTCCGTCGCCATAATGACTGTCCCTTAGCTGTTGAAAGTCTCTTCAGCTTAAAAAGGATAGCGTCTGCTGGCGCCAGGTGAGCTTATATACTCAGTTGATTGCTTATGCCGCTCACCTGCGCAGGCTTGCGCTGCCAATTCATTCTTAATTGGCCCGTTCAATACTCTTTCAGACGAGTAGCTTCTGAACCGAACCTCCCAATGCGTGGATTTTACAATCAAATCCACTTATAGTGCTTCCGTTCCCCTCCTCGGGGAACGAAGGGTTACTTTAGTAACCTCGAACGTTTCACAAGGTTGTTTTTACAGCATCGATGTTGTAATGTAATTACAATAAATTCTGTTAAATAAACTTAAGCATTTAATTTGTTGCAAAGGCTCATTCGAGAGGAGACTTTTATTCTGACATTATTATTTTTATTCAGTTTTTAAATTAATTTCACTAATATAACTGTTATTTAATAATAGTAATATTAAAATGTTCATATGATTTATTTACAAAAAGTTAAACAGTTTGTAAAGTCATATTTTCTGTCTTTAAGTAGATTTAATAAATGAGAGACTTGCTTTGTTTACCAAATAAGTGAATCTAATTGAATTTGCATTGTACACATTAAATAAAAGTTAAAAATGTATTATTTTTATTTTATGTATTAAGTTTGTAGTTATGATACTCCTAAAATAATTCAGCATAAATCCGCAGATTTTTTACAAAATTCTCAGCAGAAATAGCAAAAAAAAGTCACAGATTCTGTCTGACCCTAGTAATAATTCATAATTTAAACCAGTGGTTCTCAAACTTTTTTCACCAAGTACCGCCCTAGAAAAAAATTGTCTCTCCAAGTACCACCATAATGACCAGTATTAAAAAATAGCGTCGTAAGCCTAATTTAGCAGCTACAGCTGTGCACAGTTTAAAAAAGAGGCAAATGAATTCCTATTACTAAGAATATGTATTATTGTCAGTCACTTTAAACATTTTAAATGGTTTGAACATTAACTGTGCTTGCAGGTAAAAAAAAATAATTTTTAAATTAAAATGTGCTTTTAAAAGTTCATTAAAAAATGGCACTGTTCTTAAAAAGTAAAAAGAAAACTGCTGTACTTAAATCTAAAGTATTCATAGTAGCCTATTCATCAAAAGCTGGAAATATTGCTTGGACCTCATAAATATAGGCTATATGTCATATTCATACACTTTATGACAAATCTTAAAAATATATGTTAAAATGTACATATAACAGGGTTCATACAGGCACAGCCTAATGAAAATCAAGGAATTTTAAGTACTTTTTCCAGCACCTATTTTTTTATTTTTAAGACTGACATGCTATGTATTGAAGACCTGAAATGTATTCTCAGCAACCCATAAAACATTGCATAGGAATTGATACAAATAAAAACCATTAATAATAATATTTATTAATCCTATAATAATAATATAATAAACCTGCACTAAATGCTTGTGAAATATTTTTTGTACTCAAGTAAAAATACTATTACACTACTAAAATAACAGAAATTTTATTAAATAATACTAATATTAGGTAAAAGTACAAAGTACTCTTTTAAAAAGTACTAGTTGGTAACTTTTGAAAAAAAAAAAAATCAGATTTTCATTATGAAATCACTTTTTTTTAAGTGTAAACCTGATTGAATGGTTTAATTGCTTAAATCCTGAACCTACATGTATAGGAATTTGCACTAACAAAGGAAGTATGATCGATTTTTCCTTTCATGACAATTAATCTTTTTCAATAGCACTGGCAAAACTACCACATAATCTCATGCCATAGAGACACTTTTTGCCCATTTTTTAAACAATATTTTCAAGCTTTGAAAGGTATAATTAAAGTATATGATGAAAAGATTTAAATTTAGCCTTTTGTTTACATATTTTACACTATTTTTCTTTACAATATGGCAAATTTGTTCCATAAATATCTGTACATCACATGTAGATATTTTTTTTTTACTTGATCCTACTTGATCTAACTAAAATACAAACTTTACAAAAAACACAAGTACACTGTCAGTAAAAAATAAAACAAATGACTTCATTATGACAAAAATACATTTACTAAAGCAGTGCTTTAAGAGCCTTATTGTTAATTTTGATAAACATAAGTAACAACATATTGCTTTGACCTGTAATGCTTTAAGACAGATCAGAATACAGCTAAATGTATAAATCGCCCAAATACCTCATCCAGAAACATTTCCAGCATAATTATTTTGTCGTAAAGAAATAAAAAAAGTTCCACCTTTGCTAAAAGTAAGTTTCACCTCACAATACAGCCAAATAAGAAGACCAATAGCATTGTCATCGATCATGCATCAATCTAATTCTAAATACTTGATAACTTTGAATACTTTTGACTAAATTTAGTCAAGAAGCAAAGATAAATAATGTCTACTTTAATAGTGAACAGATCGTGATTGTATTCAATCTGAGCACACACGCAATCATGAGAGAACTTGCAGTTCATTTGAAAAAAAGCCCATATAAGAGCTTGCATATCTTTTTTGCGATTTGCGTACATGAATGAGCTCTCGTGTTAAAATAAAGCACTCGTACCACTAGTACCAAACTAGTACCACAGTTTGAGAACCACTGATTTAAACCATTTAAATGCACTGTGTATTTATTTATTTTTGGAAAGGCTGGTTCGTAAAAAGTGGGATTGGAGAGCCATGTTCACTTATTAGTCGTAGAATGCTTTTACTCCTGTAAATAAGGAACTGTGTGTTTGCAGAACAGGATTAATGACTAAAAGGTGAACTGACAGCTGAATATAAATACAATGTGTATGTGGCCACTGAAACAAAAGCAATTTTTTCAGAGCAATATAAATATGACGGTACCTTTAGGAGTCCACAAACTTATCCATTACGTTTAAGATTAGATTAGTTTAAGAGTTGTGTGTTTGTTTTTGTTTGTTAGTGTATCTATATGAACATGTGTGTGTATTTATGACATATTAGGTATTACGCATATGAATTATGAAGACATTGTCCATGCCCCCATTTTTTTAAAAGGCTTATAAATAATTTTTCAGAAAGTAAAACTGCACCCAGTTTCCAGTGAGGGAAGGTTTTAGGGATGGGATTGTGGTAGGGTGATAAAAAATACGATTTGTACAGTATAAAAACAATGGAAACAAAAACAATTTAAAAAAAGGAGAATTCTCCACAAATCACCAAACAAACAGGTTTGTGTTTGAGTGTGTGTGTGTGTTTGGGTAAGTGTATGCTGATCACTCACTGAGGGAATACGACGATCTGGATAAAAGAGATGAAACAGAAGACCAGGAGCGTACAGGCCACGTAACCACCAAAACGATCATCAACCTTCTTAGCATACTAGAAAACAGACAAGAAAAGATGTCAGAACTGACAAATCTGTGACAAACATAAATGCTGTAAGATATTTTTGATTGCTAAGATGACCCTGAAGCAGGTTTATTTTGCAACCAGAAAGGTGTGTGGAGGATAGCTTTCATTTCAGTTATGAGAATGTTAAACTAATAATAGACTAACCAGAATTCCAAAAACTTTTTTTTGCTTAGAAATTTTTCCTGATTAACCAAAAACAAATGTAAAATAAAATATTGGTGAATAACTATAAAATCGCCACGGTGTAATTTTTACACGTCACATTCTTTTCAAATGTACATAACAGACCTTCAATAAAACATTTAACCCCACCAGTCTTTGATTTTAACTAAATTTGTCTTGTTTAAAATGTTACACAGATGTTTAGACAAAACCAGATCCAAAAACGGAGTGACGCGGTGGCTCTGTGGTTAGCACTGCCGCCTCACAGCAAAAAGGTCACTGGTTCAAGCCTCGGCTGGGTTAGTTGGTGTTTCTGTCTGGAGTTTTCATGTTCTCCCCATGTTCGTGTGGGTTCCTCCGGATGCTCTTGTTTCCCCCACAAGTGCCTTTCACTTTCACTCACTGAATTAGTGTTTATAATAAATACATAAAGTCACAAAGAGTAAAAGAAGGCAATTTGTAGAGGTATTAAAACCCTAAAATACAATGAAAGATGGACAGTCTTACGGTGGGGAAATAAGTTATGTGTAGCATCAGCATCTTATGGCTTATCGGACAGCTCATCAGCCTCCGAGACACAACGCACGATCATGTTCAAACTTTGTTGGTGTTGTTCTCTTTTTTTAAACTATAAAATTATAAGACTAAATAAATAAATAATGAATGATCTAAAAAAAAAAAAAAAAAAACGATTGATTATTAATGAAGTGTGCTCCACAGAGGTGAGTGGGCTTGACAAACACCCTGTAGAAACAATCTTCTCTCTATAAAAAAATACTCCCCCTCCTTACTCTAGCACTTAATTCTCTAGACCCATTTGCATGAAAGTCTTTAAGCTAAGAAACCCCTTAGTTTAAACATTAAGGGTTCCTTTAGTAAAACTTGGGTTGCAAGAACAAAAAGAGTTTTTGCAACCCAATTTTGTCAAAATTGTCAAAATTGTTCCTTCAACCATTGCTACAAAGTCCTAAGTAACCAATTTCCCTTAACAACTTTAGGGGACCAATACAGTTTTCTTAAATGAGCAAATGATTCTTAATGTGCAAACATTTTCACACAAATAAAAATGTTTTCGATAAAAAAAAAACAACAGAATTGTAAAAAACCCTCAAAACTGAACGGTAATAAAACCATTTAAAGAACTATCGATGGCACGTCAATAGGGGTGCATCCATGTAAACTTGCAGTTTTATTCCTAATCCAAAATTTTTTTATACCCATACCCAGGGCTAAACATTAACACCTGCCAACCCACCAAATGCGGGTAGATTTCAGCGGTGGCAGGTAAGACAGACAATCTCACTATCCACTTTGGCTGGTTGAAAATAATTTTCCCAAATAATAATTCTTCAAAGCAGGGTTCAACAATAAGGATGGTCCAATATGCATGCAAAGGCTATCTGAAAATAGAGAAGCAACACGACTGACAAAAATAATTGCCTTCACATGAGCAATAGAAAGCAGGTAAATACCGATTGAGAGGAACACCGGTTGCTTTATTCTTTGAACACATTATTTTTGGGTCTATCCTTAACCGTTTGTGTGTGATCATCCTTTCATTCATATCATACGGTATGTTTTATGTTTCTGTTTTATGTTAATATGGTTTAATTATCATTTTTTTAAACGAAATTGCTTTAATGGGAGATTAACTCCACATTTATGTGTAGTTAACTGGTGATCTGGGACCTTTAGCCAGGACAGATTACTGTGCATATGTTTTGTTAGATAAAAAGTATAGTATACAGCTATTTTTTGCTTGTTTTGACACATTTAAAAATTGTGGCTAATAAATAATTAATTGTTTATGCTTGGTGTGGTCAGAGAAAGATTTGGTAAATCCTTCATTTTGAGCTCTGAAAATTATGTGAAATAAAAACTAATTGTAGTACTATGAAACCATGACCCATTTGCTCATGATTATTGAGCAGGCCCATACACGACGCACAAAAAGTGCAATGAATGAGGATGCATGTGGAGATAACGCAAAATCTAAAACAAGTAATTTTAGCATGTAAAAGTCATATTTATGTGTATAAAATATATTTTCCCAACTATAAAATTTCAGCTAGTGAAAATGGTGAGTGGCTAGTAATGTTGGAAATCTACTAGCCACAGTGGCTGTTGATCAAAATAGTTAATATCCAGCCCAGCCCATACCCCTTCCCCATGGCCCTTCAAACAGAATGTGAAGAGGAAGGGCTTGAAATTTTACTCCTAAGAATTGGGACAGCACTACAGCACCTGCACACGTCATCATACAGTATGTCATTGAGATCTCTTGCTTCATATGAGATTAGATGATTGCGACTGCTGTAGTTATTCCACTTGCATTTTTTTGATATTTATCTTTAGGAAATCACTGAAGGCATATATCATGTCATGCTGATCTAATGTGGCAATAAGATTGTAACTGTACTGTGCATTGTCCAACTGTACGCTGGCCATATTTATAAATGTAAACGTACAAAAACAACCTTGACCTTGGGGGAAGGTCTATGGGGTAGATTTGGGACTGGGCCTTAGTGAAGATTCAAAAGGCTCTACATTATCCCAGCCGAGTTTCATAGCTCCTTCAGACATACAGTAATGTTTAGATCGACTCAATAAGGGAACGTCTTGACTTGCTTAACAGAAAGAAAATGTCAGAGATCATGTGTACTGCAGAGTTATTGCAAGACAAGCATTCATGGTTTGTTACGATCTGTTTATGATCAATAGAAAGCGCCTGTTGCCCTATGTTGCCAGAAATTCTAGTGAAATGCTTAATACAGGTAAGGTTAGGTAAGGTTGAAAGTTTTTTGCAATGCACTTTATGAAATCCCAAACCTCAAGGATATTTTCATCCACAGTGACACCTTTAAGTGGACTTTCATGCAGCTATGCACTAACAGGTCCTTGTGTGTATTGCCTCTACTTGTTGAATTGCTAAATTCCTTAATTGTAAGTTGCTTTGGACAAAAGACTCTGCTAAATCACTAAATGTAAATGAAAAATTAGCCCAGGTGCAGGGGTGCATTTAGATTTGTCATCGCATCATACATAGGCTTTATTTATTGTGATAAATTACTATTATTCATTATTGTCTATAGGCTACTTCAGTTATTTAAATTGCATCTTAATATTTAATATTTAATTTAAAATATTACATCAGCAAAACATGTATTTACTTCTAATTATTGTTGTCAGTGCTGACTTGTTTAGCTTATAGCCTACTGTTCCAAAAGCCTCAAACTAAACAGGAAAAAAATATAGTTCATGACAAGTTATAATACTCCTTAGACTCCTTAGGTAATGCAGTAGCATAATACAGTGAAATAATATGATTTTCATTCATTTTCCTTCAACTTAGTCTCCCTTAATTTATCAGGGATCACCACAGCAGAATGAACTGTCTAATATGATTTTGAGCCATGTCTAAACAGAATTCGCGCGTGAGTAAAATTGACCCACATTGGCAGTTTTAGGTATGAACGACTCGCGGCGCTTCTACTGTTAACAACTACCCTGAAAATCCTTACTGAACTGGCTAAAATGTCTCCAAAGACAACTCTAAAGAATTCAGTCTTCCACTTTTCTGCATTTTTGTATCCCATCAAGAAAGTGTAGGGCAATACCCCCACATGATCTCATCTGTCTGGTTTATCAGCTAGACCAGGGGTGTCCAAACTCTGTCCTGGAGGGCCGGTGACCTGCATATTTTAGTTCCAACCCCAATTAAATACAGCTGAACCAGCTAATCAAGCTCTTTCTAGGTATACTAGAAACTTCCAAGGAGGCGTGTTAAAGGAAGTTGGAGCTACAATATGCAGGACACCGGCCCTCCAGGACCGAGTTTGGACACCCCTGAACTAGACGATCAGCTCTACTAAATAAATCTGGCAAGGGTGTAAAGATCTGAATGGGAAGCTGGAGGACAGCCAGCGTCTCTGAGTCTGACCTTCTTCTCCAGGCTGGAGGTTTGGAAGGTGAGGAGGAACTTCTTGACATGGTCTTTGCGGAGCTGGTCAATACTGCGAGCGTCGATGGCACGACCCAAAAACTCATCGACCTCATCCTCGGGGTTCAACGCCTCCTGAGCACCACGGCTGCATTTAAGAGCAGAACAACAGTTTAAGGAGCATAATATGAAGCCCTTAAAAAAAAAAAAAAAGAATAAACAATACACTCACTTGTCTTTGCTGGAGGTTTCATCAATGCCCTGTGTGAAGAGAAGCAACACTTGTCAGTCAGCAATTACTATAAAGATCTGAAATTAGTGTAGGAGGGTTAGATTTGTAGATAAATGTTTTTTTTCACTCAAAGATGAATATATTATTATTAATTATTCACTCTCATGTCTTCAATGACCTGGGACCTTTGTTTATCTTCAGACACAAATCCAGAGAGCTCTTAGATTTCATCTAAAGCATCTTAATTTGGCTTCTGAAGTAGACTGAAACAACGATAGTATAAGTAAATAATAACAGAATTAAAATTTATGTGTGAACTACTCCTTTAAAAAGTGTGGATTTTTCAGGACATACTGACGTCCATTGAAATTGTTATGTTGTGTGTTCTTTGACTGTCTGGGAAATTTTGTGACTGAATAACTGAATATAATCATATGTTGGTTAGGTTAGGCTTCATTCAGCCTACTTTCTTGCTTTCTGTCAGCTTTACGTTTAATTAGAGCTAGTAACTACAGCTCAGATCAATGTTTTGTGTCTGTTTTTTTAGTTTTGATTAAATCATCCTCCAATGTAATAAGCAGGATAATGTACATTTAGCAAGTTGCTTCCCAGAATAAGGCCCTTCAGTCTTATTTAAACCTGATTCATAGTGTGAAAACCAGCTGCATATACATTATGCATTAATTACAGTATTACACAGCTGGAATACTTAATTTGAATTAGTCAGTTGTGACAATCTATAGTATGTTATTTTGAGACAACAACTGCTGAATAACATAGGCTCATCCAGGAACTTTAAATCACCCTGTATCCCAGTGAATACGTTCACATAAATATACTTAGATCCACATTCATATGTACAGGGTTTCTGCAGGTCAAGTCAAATTTAAGACTTTTTAAGACTATTTTAAGGCCCTTATGAATAAAACTTCAGACTTAAACAAGGCTAAACCATAAGGATTTTCACTTGTCTCATTAAAAACTCTAAATACTTAATACTTTAATAAAAAACTCAATGTGTCAAAACAAGCAAACCATGCAAATACTTATTATCAATATACATTTCTTTGACAAGCTTTAAAACCTATAATAAACTAAATGTACAATACTCTATAGACACATATGATCTATAAATACATGAAGAACTTACCAATGTTATTGTGAAGAAGATAATTAAACTATACTTGTAAATAGAGTTTTTTTGTTAGATGGATTGCTTGTGACTGTATGGGTGTTGGTCTGATTGGGCAGCTTTACATAGACATTTGAAATTTCGGACCGGTTTAACATCATTTAAGACCTACAAGTCAATATTTAATTAAATTTAAGACTTTTTTACAAACCCTGCGAACACCCTGTATGTATCCGCTTGGCTGTCATACCGCAGTTTTTGACTGATTGCTGCCATCTAGTGAATGAATAATAAGTTGTTTAGTTTATGCTTGAACCAGCTGGTTTAGTTTCTGTCAACATTTTTGTCTGTTTGGTGCCATCTTGTGACTGAAAAGTGTGCAGGTTAGTGTATACTCCATCAGCTGATTTTGTTTCTGTCAGGTTTGCGTTTAATTAAAGGATTAATAAACTACTACAGCTCAGAACAATGTTAATGTCTAGTTATTCTATGCCAGTGGTTCTCAAACTTTTTTCACCAAGTACCACCTTAGAAATAAATCGTCTCTCCAAGTACCACCTTACGACGCTATTTTTTAACCAGTATTAAAAAATAGCGTCATAGGCCTAGTTAAGCAGCTACAGGTGTGCACAGTTTAAAAACGATGCAGATTACTTCCTATTATTAAGAATATGTATTATTATCAGTCACTTTAAACATTTTAAATAGTCTGAACATTAACTGTGCTTGCAGATAAAAGAAAAATTTTAGTTAAAATGTGCTTTTAAAAGTTCGTAAAAAAATGGCACTGTTCTTAAAAAGTAAAAAGAAAACTGCTGTACTTAAATCTAAAGTATTCATTGTAGCCTATTCATAAAAAGCTGGAAATGCTGCTTGGACCTTATAAATATAGGCTATATGTCATATTCCTACACTTTCAGACAAATCTTGAAATAAATGTTAAATGTACATATGACAGGGTTTATACAGGCACAGCCTAATGAAAATCAATTCCAGCACCTTTTTTTTTTTTCAAGACTGACATGCTATGTACTGAAGACCTGAAATGTATTCTCAGCAACCCATAAAACATTGCATAGGAATAGATACAAATAAAAAACATTAATAATAATATTTATTAATCATATATTAATAATATAATAAACCTGCACTAAATGCTTGTGAAATCTTTTTTGTACTCAAGTAAAAATACTATTACACTGCTAAAATACCAACATTTTTAGTAAATAATGCTAATATTAGGTAAAAGTACAAAGTACTCTTTTAAAAAGTACTAGTTGGTTACTTTTGAAAAAAAAAAATCAGATTTTCATTATGAAATCACTTTTTTTAAGTGTAAACCTGATTTAATGGTTTGATTGCTTAAATCCCAAAGCTACGTGTATAGGAATTTGCACTAAAAAAGGAAGTATGGTCGATTTTTTCTTTCATGACAACTAATCTTTTTCAATAGCACTGGTAAAACTACCAAATAATCTTTAAGGCCAGAGACACTTTTTGCCCATTTTTTAAAAAAGGTATTTTTAAGCTTTGAAAGGTTAAATTAAAATATATGGTAAAAATATTTTTATTTAGCCTTTTATTTACATATTTTACACTATTTTTCTTTACAATATGGCAAATTTGTTTCTTAAATAGCTGTCCATCACATGTAGATTTTATTTTACACTTAATCTTAACCTAAAATAGAAACTTAAAAAAAATACAAGTACACTGTCAGTAAAAAATAAAACAAATGACTTTATTTTACTTGAGGTATTTGAAATATGAAAACACTACACTTAAAGCAGTGCTTTAAGAGCCTTATTGTAAATGTTGATAAATAAACAATAAGTAACAATGGATTGCTTTGACCTGTAATGCTTTAAGACAGATCAGAATACAGCTAAATGTGTAAATCACACAAATACCTCATCCAGAAACATTTCCAGCATACTTCTTTTGTCGTAATGAAATAAAAAAGTTACACCTTTGCTAAAAGTAAGTTTCACTTCACAACACAGCCAAATAAGAAGACCATTAGCATTGTCATCGATCATGCATCAATCTATTTCTAAATACTTGATAACTTTGAATACTTTTGACTAAATTTAGTCAAGGAGCAAAGACAAATAACGTCTACTTTAATAGTGGAAAGATCGCGATTGTTTTCAATCTGAGCACACAAGCGATCATGAGAGCACTTCCAGTCCATTTGAAAAAAAGCATATTTAAGAGCTCGCATATCTGTTTTAGCGATTTGCGTACATGAATGCGCTCTAGTGTTAAAATAAAGCACTCGCCGCATTTGCAGAAATGAGTAATTGCGCAATACCTTCATTCCCGCGCCGCCATTCAGAATGTATTTAGAGGAGTGACAGGTCAGAGGCGAGTCGACTGGCTGTCGGAAAGCGAAACGTGTTTGTAGATCATCAAATAGGCAGGAAATATGTCCGCGGTTTAATTACTCTGCTAGACATCTCTATAGTGAAAACATCCGAGAAGCATTATTCCAACAAAACATTTGTTTTTAAGTTGTTTTTTCTGTCTCTGCAACACAGAAAGCCTTTGTCCCGCCCTTACATTTCACGCAACTAGACAAGGTCGACTGTGATTGGCTACTTTTCATGTCAGTCAAATGACGCTCCAGAATCAATTCTTAAACTTCGGAAACTGATTTTCAGCAGCTTATGACACAATGCACTAAAACAAACACTCTAAGCACAACGTTGTGGTCGTACGCTTCACAAAACAGCCAATGCTGATCACATCGATGGTATATTACACATTAAAGGATTAAAAGTGTTAATGTTTCTTTTATTATTCAGCGATTCCTCCGCGTACCACTAGGAGGAAGCCCACGTACCACTAGTGGTACGCGTACCACAGTTTGAGAACCACTGTTCTATGCTATTAATTGTTTTAATTAACCTTAAAAGCTTGAACTGATTACTTTTTAGTAATATCAATAGCATTTTAAATCTTTATGCACTGAATCAAGAATAGAATTCAAGAATCAGAATCAGGACATCTGAATGGACACCAGTGTTCATGTACAGGTAGAAACGGGTGTCAGATTGAGCGTGGGATGGCTTCTGTGGCTCTAACCATCTGTCTGAAGACTTTGGAGTCTTTGGTCCTGGAGAAGGATCTGTCGGGCACCCACCGCGGCACCAGAGCTTCATTAGAGTTGGTCCTCGTGCGCTGCATCTTGGCCATCATGGCCTTCTCGTCTTTCTGAAACAGAAAATTAAGGATGCATTGGTATTAATATGACTTTCATGTTATGGCAGAATATACTTACAAAAATTGTATTGTACAGTATTCTAACTTGGTTTTCATTAAAAAAAATATATATAGATATATTAAAAAAAAAAAAAAAAAAATATATATATATATATATATATATATATATATATATATATATATATATATTATATACATTACGTGCCAATATTAAAATGATTTTTATGTTATGTTACATAACCATTAAATCATCATTAGAGACCTCATCAAAAGTACAGTATTTTGACATTCATTCATTCATTTTCTTTTCGGCTTAGTTATTAATCTGGGGTCACCACAGCGGAATAAACCACCAACCTATCCAGCACATTTTTTACACGGATGCTTTTCCGCAACCCATCTCTGGGACACATCCATACACACTCATACAATTCAGCCCACCCAATTAATCTGTACCGCATGTCTTTAGACTGTGGGGGAAACCAGAGCACCCGGAGGAAACCCACACGAACACAGGAAGAACATGCAAACTCCACACAGAAATACCAACTGACCCAGCCGAGGCTCGAACTAGCAACCTTCTTGCTTTGAGGCAACAGCACTACCTACTGTGCCACTGCGTCCCCCAGTATTTTGACATGATGCTTTTAATTATTTTAACAAAATTTTCTATAATGCAATAGAAGTCTTTCCTAAATATAAATAAAAATGGCATTTATGATACTAAAATGTGTTCTTGCCAAGTCTAACTAGGTAACTAAAATAAAACTAAACTCAAAAGACTAATCAATAACTTGAAAAAACAAAAACATTTGAAAAATTAGGGATTTTAAATTTATAACTTAAAATGTCTTAAATGAATCCAGCCATTTTCAAAATTAAGTTGTGCAGTATAAAATCATAGTGATTTATTCAATCAAATTGAGAAATATTTTTAAATTAAATATTGCTAAGTTAATTACATTTTTATTTTATTTAAAAAAATCTGATCGATATAACGCTTAGGGCACAGGTGTCAAACTCAGTTCCAAAAGGGCCGCAGCTCTGCACAGTTTAGTTCCAACCCTAATTAAACACACCTGATCAAACTAATTGAGTCCTTCAGGCTTGTTTGAAACCTACAGGTAAGTGTGTTGGAGCAGGGTTGGAACTAAACTGTGCAGGGCTTCGGCCCTCCAGGAATTGAGTTTGACACCCCTGGCTTAGGATATAAATGTTTTGCAGAAAAAAAAATATCCATAATAAAAAAATAACAAAAAATATCCATAATAACAAAAATGATTAGTACAGTACAGCAGAGAAGTACAGTATTTTGACATAATTCTTGCAGTAAGATTTAAAGGACTTTTCTTGGTAGTCTTTGATAGATATAAACATATGATGGTAGAGATTCATGACAAAAATCTACAGTAGGAGGTAAATAAAAAGAAACTAATCTCAAAAGACAAACCCAATAATTTGAAAAAAATATAAATTAAATAAAAGGGATTTTAGTTCATAATTTTATGTTACAAATGTATCATGAGATTTTTCAAAATGATGATATGCAATATAAAAATAGTAATTTATTAAATTAATTTGAAAAAAAAATGTTATTAAATATTTCAAAATTAATTAAATACTTGTGTGGCGCAGTGAGTTGCACAATCGCCTCACAGCAAGAAGGTTGCTGGTTTGAGCCTCGACTGGGTCAGTTGGCATTTCTGTGTGGAGTTTGCATATACTCCTTGTGTTTGCGTAGGTTTCCTCCAGGTGCTCCGGTTTCCCCTACAAGTCCAAAGACATTGGGGTACAGGTGAATTGAGTAGGCTAAATTGTCCGTAGTGTATGAGAATGGTTGAATGTGTATGAATGATTCCCAATGGTTTAAGAAATAATTTTAAATCAAATATTTAATTAAATACTTTCCTCAATCAATTACACTAAATTGAAAAAAATCTGAATGGTATTACAGTAAGTGAAAAAGAAAAAAGTTTTGCAGAACAGAAAATATCTACAAGAACATATTCACTGATAGCAGTGACGTGTGTAGGCAGTGAAATTTGAAGAAGGTTAAAGCACGGGCATCTTTAAAATGTTTGATCATGAACTCAATCTGACTGACCCTCTTCTGACTGCAGCCCAGCACGAGGAACGTCTCAATGCTGTTCTCCTTCAGGTATGCGTTTCTCTCCCCTCCGAAACCCGGCTCCACCTCATAGTCTCCATTCAGGTACTGTAGAGTCGCTTTAGTGATGTGGATCCTCCTGAAAACCGACAGCAGGTTCAGTTGTTGCTTTAGTGAATTCAGAATTAGTATCCCTCCTGAATTATTAGCCTGTATATTTTCCCCCAATTTTTGTTTAATGGAAAAAAGATTTTTTAACCTATTTCTAAACATATTAGGTTTAATAACTCATTTTTATTAACTGATTTTTTTTTTTGCCACAATGACAGTACATAATATTTTTCAAGATACTAGTATTTAACTTGTCTTCAATGAACCTAAACGAGCACATGTCACTCCGCTGCTAGTCCGTTTGCACTGGCTGCCAGTTGCTGCTCGCATCAAATTCAAAACTCTGATGTTTGCCTACAAAGTGACTTCTGGCCTAGCACCTTCTTATCTGCACTCACTTCTGCAGATCTATGTGCCCTCCAGAAACTTGCGTTCTGTGAATGAACGTCGCCTCGTGGTTCCATCCCAAAGAGGGAAAAAATCACTTTCGCGAACGCTCAATCTGCCCAGTTGGTGGAATGAACTCCCTAACTGCATCAGAACAGCAGAGTCACTCGCTATTTTCAAGAAACGACTAAAAACTCAACTATTTAGTCTCCACTTCACTTCCTAATCTGCAATTGCCTCTGAATATCACACTAACTGTACAAAAAAAAAAAAAAACAACTACTAACACTTCCCTTCTTAGACTTTACAGACCTGAAACTTGCCTTTAGTACTTATTCATTGTTGCTCTTAGTTGTGTAAATTGCTTCCTTGTCCTCATTTGTAAGTCGCTTTGGATAAAAGCGTCTGCTAAATGACTAAATGTAAATGTAAATGTAAATGTTAACTGCAAGTGCATTTTAAAGGCTTTCAGCAGGGGTCACCAAACTTGTTCCTGGAGGGCCAGTGTCCTACAGATCTTAGCTCCAACCCTAATAAACACACCTGAACAAGCTAATTAAGGTCTTACTAGGTCACAGGTGTCAAACTCAGTTCCAAAAGGGCCCAGCTCTGCACAGTTTAGTTCCAACCCTAATTAAACACACCTGATCAAACTAATTGAGTCCTTTAGGCTTGTTTGAAACCTACAGGTAAGTGTGTTGGAGCAGGGTTGGAACTAAACTGTGCAGGGCTTCGGCTCTCCAGGAATTGAGTTTGACACCCCTGTACTAGGTATACTTGAAACATCCAGGCAGGTGTGTTAAAGCAAGTTGGAGCTAAACCCTGCAGGGACACTGGCCCTTCAGGACCAAGATTGGAGACCCCTGACTTACAGTAACTAGGTTATTAAAGCAACCTAGGCAAGTAATTGTATAACAGTGGTTTGTTCTGTAGACAACTGAACTAAAATATTGCTAATGATATTAAAAAAAAATATATATTTTATTCTAGCCAAAATAGAACAAACAAGACTTTCTCCAGAAGAAAAAATATTCTAAGAAATACTTTGAAAATTCTTTGCTCTGTTAAACATGATTAAACAAAAAAAATTATTTTAAGGAAGGCTAATCATTTTGACTTTAGCTGTATGAAGTGTGATTGTGTGTGTGTGTGCCGCACCCAGCTTTGCCTCCAGCTTCCATGTGGTTGGCGAGTGTTACGTCGTTGGACCACACATCGAATTGCCATTTTCTCAATCCAAGAACACCACAGTGAACACGACCGCTGTGAATACCCACCCGCATGTTCACGTTCACCCCCGTCACCTCTCGCACCAGACTATAGCCAAAACAGTAAACATGGAACACAAAAATCACAGATGCTACAACTGTATATTTACAATTATACAACTTATCAATGATTTATTTAAACTCTAATTAATTTTAGAATTTAAATAGAAAAAAATGAATTTAATAATTTTATTAAAAACAACCTTTTTTGTTTTAATTGTTTTAATTGTTGCTATGAGATAAAATTTTTACATGTTTAATTTAGCTTTGAAAAATAATAAATAATAATAAAACAATAAAAACAAATTTAATTTAATATAATTTAGGATATTTTTGTTGGTAAGCCCACATTTCAAGTTTTTTTTATCTAATATCCATATTTTCTATTATTTAATTTTAGCTTTATTTCAATGAACAAAATATTACTAGACTTTGACAGATTGTAATGATTTTAGTTCACAATAACAACCCTCGCAGCAATCATGTAATTATTAGAATTGTTTAAAAAAATTAGTTTTTAATGAAAAAAATAACTATTACAAAATAATAGAGTTTTTACACTGGCCATTTCAAAAGTTCACACTTAGCTGATGATTGATAATAAAGCTTGCTTGGCCTGCTGTCCCAGGAGAGAGCCCTGACCTATGAGATCCTCGAGCCCTGGGCACCCTCCCATTTACAGGTAGATCTCAGGTAGATCTCGATGAACTCCTCCGACTTATTTCTGGCTAATGACAGATATAGGATGGCTAAAGAAAGATGTACACTTGCTAAGAGCTTGGCTTTTGTATCAATTTGGTAAGTTCAATTTGTTTTTGGACTGTGGGAGCAAACTGGAAAACCCAGGGAAAACTCCTTGGGTTATTTATAATGAGTTAGGAATCATCTAATTGGTGAATCAATTATGAGCTGATGCATGAGCATCTGTGATTAATCATAAGCATGTGATCCTCTCGAAATTAGTTTATAAATAAACTTCACTTATTTGATAATAAATCTGAATCGTTGTCATCTCTTTTTTCTTAGCTAATAATAATAATAATTACTTACAATTATATAGTGTTTTTCTGAACACTTAAAGTGCTTTACACATTTCTGTAATTTCTGTAATGAGCAATCTCCTTATTCACTACCAGTGTGCAGCATCCACCTGGATGATGCGACGGCATGCATATTGTGTCAGACCGCACCCCACACACCAGCTGATTGGTGGAGAGGAGACAGAGTGATGAAGCCAATTACGATATGGGGATGGTTAGGGGGACATGATGGACAGAAGCCAGTGGGTAAATTTGGCCAGAAAGCCGGGGTTAGACCCCTACTTATTTTTGAAGGACATCCTGGGATTGGACCTCGGTCTAACGTCTCATCTGAAAAACGGCACTCATTGGGCAGTATAGAGTCCCCATTAATATATACTGGGGCACTTCCAGCAGCAACCTGGCTTTCCCATGTAGTCTCCCATCCAGGTACAGCTTGGGTGCTGCCCTGCTTAGCTTCAGTGGGCAACTATGTGAGAGTTACAGCTTCCGGCAAGCTAGCTGTATTTCTATAATAATCTACTTTATTCAGCTTAATTCTTTTTTTAATTTTACCTTTAATAAATCTAGGGGCGCCGATGTGTTGCTATTTTCAGACTATCGCAAGCTTAATTTTCCCATTTTTTTCCATCCTTAAAGAAGCAAAAGTGGATTTGGACATGCCCTAAAGCTTTTGAGCCATGTGCTTTAGACTTTGCACCTATATCGTTAAAATAGAGCACTAGTTGGTTAGGCAACAATTCTGATATTACAGATATCAGATTTGAAGATTTGAAGTGTCTTTAATGTTTCAGAAACATTTTGAGAAGACAAAAGGAAAGAATATAAATACAATAATATTCTATGATCATTTAACTGAATATATTTATGTGAAAATGAAATACATACAATATAAAGAAAGAGTGAACAGTAAATGTTATTATATTTTGTTATTATATCGTGGTAAAAAATTATGTAAAAAATTGGTTTTAATCTAAAAAATACACATTCTAATGTAAGAGAAAACTTTATAAAATACTATATATAACTATAATACACTTTTTTGTGTGTGTAGATGAGAGCTAAGCAAGACTCACGAAATGGCTTCGATCATGTCGACCCCCATCTCCACACAGCAGTGAGCATGATCTGCTCTGGGCTCCGGCAAACCAGACACACAGTAATAACAATCCCCTAGAATCTTGATCCGCAAGCAGTGGTTCTCCTGCACACACACACAGAAAGAGAGAAGTTAATAATAGCTTAAACAGGTTCACACTCAGGTGTAAAAAGAGGCTGGTCAATCTGCTTAGCAGTGTTAGACACATTGCTTTAAAAAAGTAATTATTGATAGTTACTAGTTACGTCTCATAAATAGTAAATATGTAGACAGTAAAGTTTATTTATAACGCGTTACTTCCATCACTTCTGGTGTTTGTGCGATACATTTACACTCGCAAATACCAATAAAGCCTCTTCAAGACAACAAACAAAAGCTTTATGAGGAAACATGACGGCGAAAACCCGATCTTAAATGAAGTCGAAGCAGAATCAATCACTGTAGGCCTCAGAGCAACACAGCCCTGTTCAACTCAATATTTGAGTAAATGATACATAAATGCTGTTACTTGATCAAATACTGAATAAATGATTGTTTTAAACAAATCATTTTAGTGATTAATTCAATGACTCTCCTATTATAGAAGGTTCTTAATAGGTTCAAATTGTTTTCAAATCAATAATTCAAGTGAACAATTTAATAACTTACTAAGAATAACAGTCCTGGATGTAGGTTGTAGGTTCCTGATGAATTTATGTTTTTAAAATAATCACTTGAACAAATGATTCATTGACTCACTTATAAGACATCTATTAGGTTCCTGAATGAACTATTGTTTTAAAAATAATCATTTAAGAAAACAATTCAGTGACTCCCTTATTATAACTATCATTTTTCAGGTTCCTGATGAAATTCTTGTTTTTGAGCCAATCATGCAAGCAAATAATTCAATGACTCACTCATAATAACAGTCAATTGTTTGGATCCTAAATGAATAAGCATTTTAAACAAATCATAAATAATTCAGTTACACTTGATATTAAGATGTGTTTTTAAAAAATCCAATCACAAGTTGTAATTGGGTCTAAAATATTTGCAACAGATTTGATTTCTGATATGACCATCGATATTTTATGCATCACAAAAATGTGACCCTGGCCATCGACCTTTGCTTTTATGGCAAAAAACATTAGAATTTTAAGCAAAGATTATGTTCCCAAAAAAATGTATTTATTTTCTTGTATTTGTATTTGAAAATGTATTTTATTTTTTATATCTTTGTAAATTTAATATAGTACATATATCAAAAACTTGATTAGCTAGAATCTGATTAGCTTGAGAAGCTAGAAACTTCAATTGGAACTTTATTTGACCCTTAATTTTAAGCTTTGTGGTCACAAATATAGATTTCTTTGAATCACAATAGTTAATTTTGCAGATAATTCTGCAACACAAAAACATCTGAAAAACATCTTTGGAGCATGCGTTATAAATCATTCTTACCGATGCTAGTTTGTCAAAGCGGGCGAACAGCTCGTTTAGAGTCATGACCAGCTCCTGAGCAGTGCACTGAGACGCCAGACTAGTGAATCCCTCGATGTCTGCAAACAGAATACTGACACAGAGAGAGAGAAAGAGAGAGAGAGAGACAGAAATAGATTAAACAAAATTACGTACAAAATTATCTTGTGTACTTCTATTGTTTGAGAAACACTCAACTTTAAACATTTGAGATTTATCATTTTTAAATCCAGTTAGCTGATCTCCAGGTCTGCTAGGAACACTTTTAGCTTAGCTTAGCACCATTAGCATTTAGATAATTGTCCTATTTAAAGCTTGAATTTGTAGTTACATTGTGTACTAAAAATGATGAAAAGTAAAGATCAATAGAAAAGTCAAGCTTTACATTTAATTTTTTTTTTATAATGAGCCTTTAGACCAGGGGTGACCAACCCTGTTCCTGGAGAGCGACCTTCCTACAGATTTCAGTTGCAAGCCATATCAAACACACCTGTGTGTAATTATCAAGTGCTGTTCAGGTCCTAATTAATTGGTTCAGGTGTGTTTGATCAGTGTTGGAGTTGAACTTTGCAGGAAGGTTGATCTCCAGGAACAGGGTTGAGCACCACTGCTATAGATTCATTTTGATGAATGTAAACAATAACAATGGTCCTAATTTATTTCCTGTTTTGCATTTTTAATTTCCAGATATCAATAAATTATGTAATGACAGCTGTTTTAATTTAATGATACGATTACACTCATAAAATAGTGAAATAGTTTGAGAACAAGCAGAAAATGTTCATGGGCCAATGGCATCACCACACATGCTCCTGTAATAAAATGCTTTTGTAATATAGATAAAAAATAGAGTTAATAGAGACACATTATACTTAACAAAGAAAATTCTGTGAGCAAAACGGTCAATAGTTTCATCTTTTTATGGTGGAGAAGTAGCTGAGATTGGGAATCACTTGAGCTGTTGCATTCACTATGGCTGTGTAGTAGCAGACGCTGTGGAGCACTTTAATTGAATCATGGCTTCATTTCGCTATCTTCTAGGGTTAGCACTAGCGTGGTGACTGATAATTAACTATTGGCTCTCTCACCATCATTAGCTGACCACCTTTCAAAAGAAAAGCCCCACTGCTCCCATTAGCAGTTGCCAGAGGTGGAGTAGAAAAAGCTCAACAGAAAAAGTCAAGATAAGAAAAGAAAGAAACACAGGGCAACAAGAAATTATAAAAGCAGAATAGCTTAGTTAAAGGCTAATGCTAATGGTCAAAGGAGGTTCCAAATGGTCTTCAATAATAACATGTTTGAATGAGTAGGATACTGATTTCCTACATAAACTTTTTTCTGAGACTAAATTTCTTAAATCAATCTAGCAAATGGCTAGCAACCACCCAGATGATCATGGCCAATACAAAGCAACCACCCATCAAAGGGCTATGAAAGCCTCCTCTTTCGGTTCAAGTCCACCTCAGAATTTCTCAAAAAATGCTCCGAGATGGGCGTGGAGTGCTGCGAGCAGAGAGAGGAGCGAGCATGGCCAGCTGAACAATGGAAAAAGAGAGGAGCAAACAACTGTTGTCAGTTGGCTCACAAAATGAGACACAAACCATAAGGAGATGCATAATTTTATAGTTAACAAAGTTAAAATGCAAAGAAATAAACAGTGATTTAATGCCCTGCTACATTTGTTTTTCTAATTTCATAGACACATAAACACAATTTGTTATATCATTATAAATATAACCATGTAAACTCTCTAAACAAGGAGGACTACTCTCCTCCTGAATACCCGGGTCTGAATGCAGACACAGAGGACAGCAGTGCAGCAGGTCTCTTGCCCTGTCTATTTCAACTATTAACCCTGCCATTAATCTGGAGGATTTTAAAAGTAGACAAACATAGCAGCACATATATAAACGATGTGTCTGAATGGTAACGAACTAAACTGATAAAAGACAAAGTTTGTGATTCTCCAATTCTAGTACAGCTCTCTCGACAAAGATGCTTGCTGCAAACCAACAGCTTTGCTGTATCAGTCCTGACAGAATCGCGGGGAATCACATGCAACAAGCTACGTCAAATATGGAAACAGACAAACGTTACAACTCTCCATGAACGCCTAAATACTGCTTTGCCGTACGCGGACACGGTCTCACCCAGTCATTTGGTCTCACAGCTTGGCAGGTCTGCCTTGCCTTCATGCTTGCACATGCTCTCATAAATAATTAATATGCAGGGTCTTCTCATAGAATAAAAAACTCTGCTATAAATAATAATGAGAAATCGACGCATCATCACTCCAGTAGCAGATTTGCGCTACGTCACAGGTTTTGTTTCCACCCCAAAAATTATTTTAAACCCGGAAAATGAAATTAGATGACAAAAGCTTAAAATCAACCAGTTTTCCATGAAATTAAAGCTAACAGATGCATCTAGTAACTACAGTACATAACAATAAACACATAACAGATGAACAGCACAAGCTTTGTGATTGGTCGGCTTGGTAGCGCTGACAAGTGTGGGCAGGACCAAGAGCAATAACTTTCAAGCTGTTTCAGACTTGACGATTTCAAGTCTGACTTCAAGATTTCAAGATTTGACAACTATCAAACTTTCTACCTTGCCAGGCCAATAGAAGAAACCCTTGGCATGGTTTGACGTGTGACAGTGATGCTCACCTGACATTGTCGTGCTTCTGGATGTAGATCTTGTGAAACATCATGTCTTCTTTTTTAGCGTTGATGTCAGCCTTCATCTCCATGGCAACATGCCTCGGCAAGACAGACAGCAACAGGCGCTCCTGAAAATGGTAGAGGAGAGAAAAGAAGAGAGAGAATGTGTGAGCGATATAGAAAGAAAGATTACAGTGCAATTCTTTCACTGAAGACCAAACATCCTTTCAAACATCGGCATCAGAGTTCATATATACAGGTGACTAGATTATATTTTATTACACCTCTGTATGAATTATAAACAAAGAGTAATGGCAATTGAAAGGTGTTCTCAAAATGAGCAAAACGTTCAATAGTGCAGTATAAATAGCATCATGAAAGTATATGTTAAATTGGCATGACAGTAAAGTCAGTGTTAGTCTTAAGGATAAATATATAAGCTAGAGTGCTACAAAACAGTCATACAATTCCGATTGTAAGATATAAACATCCAAAGCTTGCAGTTTGTCACTTTCACCTAAATAGTTGAAGTATTTTAAAATTTTTTATGTCACCTCATGCTTCAGGTTCCCAACAAATCTTCTGACCAATCAAATGCTCTCTAGTTTCTCCCAAGACCCACCCCTTCCTGACACTATTGCTATTTGCACTTGAGCTCAACCACTTTCAATGGAAGAGCTGTGATAAAAACAAATGCTATTGCTCGGTACAAATGCTAGGTAGCCCCACAGCAAGAAGGTCGCTGGTTCGAGCATCAGCTGGGTCTATCGTGTTTCTGTGTGAAGTTTGCATGTTCTCCCTGTGTTCGTGTGGGTTTCCTCTGGGTGCTCCGGTTTCCCCCACAGTCCAAAGACATGCGGTATGAGGTGAATTGGGTAGGCTAAATTGTCCGTAGTGTATGAGCGGGAATGAGTATGTACAGTATTTCAAAAATTTTAAATAAAGAATGGATTGCTTCTCTATGGCCAACCTTAATAAAAAATAAATAAATAAATAAAAAAAGGTTTCATAGATGAAAATGTTGACCAAACATTATAATGATGTTCACAAAATGATACAATCAAACATTTTGCTAATGTTCACATAAGAAAAACACAATTAATTTATTTATTTAAGGATATTTTAATCTTAAAAAACATTTGAATTTACTGTTTTTGTCTTATGTGAATTTTATTTTTGTATGAAAACCTTCAAATGTAACATTAACATAAACATTTATAAAAAAGTCACATTCACATAAAAAGTTGACACATTGCATGTTTTAAATGTGAAAAGAACATTCAAAACTTTCTAAATTAAAAAAATGTTTTAATAAAAAAATTCTTAAATATACAACAATTAAATGTAACATACCTCTCAATAATACTGTAACAATACTTAAAATAATGTTTTTTTTTAAATGGCAGAACTCAATTGTCCTTTAATATCTGACTAATAAACATGTTGTTTATAAATTAAAAAAGATATTTTAAACAATTAAGTCGAAAACAAATTTTTCATGTTTTAAAATGTCAAAAACAAACATTTTTAAAATAAAAAATGGTTGTTTTGAATTTTGATATAACATTTACATGTAACATTCTAATAATGTTTTCAAAATAATAAGAATGGAGCTGGGGTCCGTTCTTCGTACGTGGATTACTCAGTTAGCTGGATTTGGATATTGACGATTTGATACGATCCAGGATCGTTTCGTTCTTCAAAGCTGATCCGAGAGTTGTTGTCATGGCAACAGTTCTGCTAGGTCAAACCTGATCGGGAGCAGGTTCAATTCATATAAACAGGATTAGATTGGCTCAGTTCAAGCAAAGATAATACAGAAAGTATGTTCCGAATTCTGATATTTTCTTACAGTAAAAGTTATATACACTTGGGAAAATGGTACATATTTTTAAACTATATATATATAAAGTTATAGTCATTAATAAATAAAGTTATACATATTAATAAAATGTATGGAATCTGCACCCCCGAAATGAAAATACAAAGACTGCCATCTGGTGCAAAGAGAAAACTTATTGATATGAACTTTTTAGATCGCTTTAGTACAAATTGTGTATAATAGAAATGCACAATATGTGACTTTTTTTTAAAAGCAATAATACATTTATGCAGTCATAAACATGTTTTGATAGTTAATATGCCAGTGATTTGATGCTTCACAAAAGTTGCAGACACCTTTACCAATATGAAAATGCTTTTGTAAACAACCAGTTATTCTTTACACCGATTAAAAAACGGCTACTATTATAAAGAAAATCTTTTCTAAATGTGGAACTAAATACATTGACTTGCATTGAAATACATGAAGAATACACTTGTCTTGACACATGAAAGTGTAAAGCCTGCAGCTCACAACAAATGTGGAAAGTTCTTGCGTGTCATATTTAACAAGCCGTTTACTGCTAATTTGATGTAATTTTGCTCACATGGATAATTGAATATTAATCAGATGATGTCATTACGCTGCTGTGCCGTCAGCCAATCGTTGCATTGCTGATCATGATTTCGAGGATCGATAGATCTGTCCTTCACAACACACGCAGCGATCTCAGATCAGTTCATCCAGACATTCTATTCTGATTCGCGAACTTGTTTGAAGAACCAAATTAGCGAGAGATCAGTTATCAAGATGAAAAGATCCAGAATCTGCCAAATAATCTTAGATCATTTAAGCGAGTCACGAAGAACGGTCCCCTGGGGTCCGTTCTTCGTACGTGGATTACTCAATTAGCTGGATTTGGATGTTGACGATTTGACACGATCCAGGATCGTTTCGTTCTTCAAAGCTGATCTGAGAGTTGTTGTCATAGCAACAGTTCTGCTAGGTCAAACCTGATCGGGAGCAGGTTTAATTCATATAAACAGGATTAGATCGGCTCAGTTCAAGCAAAGATAATACAGAAAGTATGTTCCGAATTCTGATATTTTCTTACAGTAAAAGTTATATACACTTGGGAAAATGGTACATATTTTTAACTATATATATATAAAGTTATAGTCATAAAATAAATAAAGTTATACATATTAATAAAACGTATGCAATCTGCACCCTTGAAATGAAAGTACAAAGACTGCCACCTGGTGGTGCAAAGAGAAAACTTATTGATATGAACTTTTTAGATCGCTTTAGTACAAATTGTGTATAATAGAAATGCACAATATGTCACTTTTTTTAAAGCAATAATACATTTATGCAGTCATGAACATGTTTTGATAGTTAATATGTCAGTGATTTGATGCTTTACAAAAGTTGCAGACGCCTACCAATATGAAAATGCTTTTGTAAACAACCAGTTATTCTTTACACCGATTAAAAAACGGCTACTATGATAAAGAAAATCTTCTCTAAATGTAGTACTAAATACACTGATTTGCATTGAAATACATGATGAATACTCTTGAAACATGAAAGTGTAAAGCCTGCACAACAAATGTGGAAGGTTATTGCGTGTCATATTTAACAAGCCGTTTACTGCTAATTTGATGTAATTTTGCTCACATGGATAATTGAATATTAATCAGATGATGTCATTACGCTGCTGTGACGTCAACCAATCGTTGCATTGCTGATCATGATTTCGAGGATCGATAGATCTGTCCTTCACAACACACGCAGCGATCTCAGATCAGTTCATCCAGACATTCTAATCTGATTCGCGAACTTGTTTGAAGAACCAAATTAGCGAGAGATCAGTTATCAAGATTAAAAGATCCAGGATCTGCCAAATCATCTTAGATCATTTAAGCAAGGTACGAAGAACGGACCCCTGGGGTCCGTTCTTCGTACGTGGATTACTCAGTTAGCTGGATTTGGATATTGACGATTTGACACGATCTAGGATCGTTTTGTTCTTCAAAACTGATCTGAGAGTTGTTGTCATAGCAACAGTTCTGGTAGCTAAAACCTGATCAGAAGCAGGTTCAATTCATATAAACAGGATTAGATCGGGTCAGTTCAAGCAAAGATAATAGAGAAAGTACCGAATTATGATATTTTCTTACAGTAGTAGTTATATACACTTGGGAAAATAGTAAATATTTTTAACTATATATATATATAAAGTTACAGTTATTAATAAAATAAATAAAGTTATATTAACAAAACGTATGCAATCTGCACCCTCGAAATGAAAGTACAAAGAGAAAATTTATTGATATGAACTTTTTAGATTGCTTTAGTACAATTTGTTGTGTATGATAATAGAAATGCAGAATATGTGAAAAATATTGCTGATCATGATTTCGAGGATCGATAGATCTGTCCTTTACAACACACACAATGATCTCAGATCAGTTCATCCAGACATTCTAATCTGATTCGCGAACTTGTTTGAAGAACCAAATTAGCCAGAGATCAGTTATCAAGATTAAAAGATCCAGGATCGGCAAAATCATCTTAGATCATTTAAGCAAGGTACGAAGAACGGACCCCTGTTCACATTCACATAAAACCAAATATATATATATACATTGGGAAAATAGTAATTTCTATTAGTGTTACTAATACTAATTCTAGTAGTGATTTCTAATGCATGGAACTCACTGAAATTCCATGCATTAGAAATCACTGAATATTCCAGGAATTCCATTCAATTAAGACTGTCACATTTTCACTATAAAAATAAAATGGTTTATAAATGATTTACATATTTAGAGTAAAAAAAAAAAATAATAAAAGAACATGTAAAAATGTATCATCTTTCAAATTGAGTTTTTGGCCAATGTATCACACTTAAAACTTGAACATAGCGAGGCGGAGAGAGAGATAGTTTGTAACATTGAATCCACTGAAGGCAAACTGAACCCAAGTGCAGTTTATTTTACAACTGAGCAAATTCAAAACAAACAGAACTAAGCGATGACGTAAATTACACTCGACCTAAACAAACCCGACCAGAAACTATAACAGAAGTCACTAACAGTATGCTACAGTCAACAAAGCTCAACAAGAGACACGGAAAACATGAGAGCCATAAATATACATGAGCTAATGAGTTAACGAGGAACACCTGAAAACAATTAAGAGAAAAACAGAAACACGATGAGACAAAGCTGCACAGAAGACTTGCCCTGCATCTGAACATCTCTGTTTTATAGTGTGCAAAAAAACTGTTTGTTGGCAGAGTAGTACATTACAGATTTAAAGGGGACCTATTATGCACAAGTCACTTTTATAAGGGCTTTAAACACAGTTGTTTGGAAACAATGTGTGAATAAAATCAGTTCTTAATGGTAAAAATGTATAACTTTTATTTTTTATAATCACAGTTGATAAAAACAGTCTGTACAAACACTTTGAGTGACATTCTCCATTTGTACACGTCATCAGAGGGTGACAGCCCCACACATTAATGACAATCTCTCCCTCATTAGCATAGGATGTTAGTCTTGTTTTGAATCTGCCATTATGCTGACACACAGGCTCTTGTAGCTCTGCCCTCTTTTAAAAAGAGCATAATCTCATTTGAATTTAAAACGATAGTTACCAAAATGCCACAATTAGGATCAAAGCCTAAAAGGGGCCACTTAAAACAGATTTAAAACAGTATTTTGAGCTGAAAATTCACATACACATTTTAGGGACACCAGAGAGTTTTTTTGCACCTCGTAAAATGGGGTATAATAGATCCTTTTTAGGGTATGTGAATGACTTCAGGTGAAAGTCATGACTACACCAATACATTGAGATACTAGTATTTTTTCATTTAGTTCTAATACTTATTGATTAGCTACTGATGCTCATTCCTTATATACTAGTTCTTATTCTTTAAGTACTGGTATTCATTTGATATTAGTTTTTATTTCATTCATTCATTTTCTTTTCAGCCTAGTCCTTTTATTAATCCGGCGTCGCCGCAGCGGAATGAACTGCCAACTTACCCAGCACGTTTTTACGAATCGGATGCCCTTTAAGCTGCAACTCATCCACACACACACTCATACACTACGGACACTTTAGCCTACCCAATTCACCTGTACCACATGACTGCGGACTGTGGGGGAAACCGGAGCACCTGGAGGAAACCAACGCGAACGCTAGGAGAACATGCAAACTCCACACAGAAACGCCAACAGACCCAGCAGCCTTCTTGCTGTGAGGCCACAGCACTACCTACTGCGCCACTGTGTCACCTAGTTTTTAATTATATATACTATTAATACATTATATTGCATATTACTTATTGACTAGACACAAGTACTTATTAGTAAGAAGTAAGGCCCTATTCAGAATACACAATTTTTATTGTTGGTTACAATTAGGGCTGTGTGATTTCAGAAAAATATCTAATTTTTTCAGAAAAATGTCAGATTTTTTGACAGATATTGCGATTGCGATTTAATTCGCGATTTAATATTGTAGTCAAGCTTCAGCTCAATAATCTGTATTGTAGCTTCCTACTGCTAAAATGCAGTGAGTCTTAGTTAAAAAAACTTAAACATTTATTCAAGTTTGTTAATAAATATTCAGAAATCAAACACTCGTTTTTTTTTTTTTAAAGCAAACAGTAAGAACAAATAAAATGACCTTACCTTTCTGTAAACAAGTTGAACTTAAATTAGGAGGATAGTGTAGCTTATTATACAATCAAAAAATAATAGTTATATAAAAAATACAGAACACTCAGCATAGAAATGCGCCTGATAAGAGCCTTTTTGTAGCTTATATTGTCTAAAACACAATAATCATCAAAGATGCTACACAAAATACCATGACGTTAAACATACTGCTGTGTTACTCCAAAATGGCTAAAATAGGTGCGAAATCAAAGTGTGTATCTCCTATCCTGCATTTTGATTATTTATTTTTTTTAAATCCCTCTTTAGCCACTGCATTAAAAGGCACTGTGTCTTTAGCGAGGTAGTGCGTTATGGCAACCAGCTGTTTGTAAGTTCCTAAACTAGAAGGTAAAGTCCACACCAGGTGCTTTGTAACCACTAGTTAGTTTAGCTAAAGTAGTTAACATGTTCTAAAAGTAAAACATAGTCATGCGTACAGTCACATTGAATGACGTAATATCCAATAACAAGAATTTAAAGTGTTTAACTGCTTAAAAATGCATAAATATATACATTTTCATATGAAAATGAAGACAAATTATATTTTAATTGTACATTACATTACAGTCAGTCACTACAGATGACGCACATACCTGCATCGCGAGCTGTGAATGCATGTGAAATACACAAGTTATCAAAACATTTAACTTTCATTTATTGTGACTAAAATATTCCCATATTACTGACGTCCTGTTTTTCTTTAGTATTATTTCATCTATTAATGCTTCTGAAGCGGCAG
Organism: Danio rerio; assembly: GCF_052040795.2. Lineage (NCBI taxonomy): Eukaryota > Metazoa > Chordata > Actinopteri > Cypriniformes > Danionidae > Danio > Danio rerio. Next base: position 15,697,614 of record NC_141043.1, read on the forward strand.
ATGCCATCATCCCTCTCGTCCGTGCTTTCCTGTTTTTTGGGGGGGGGTTGTGTGTGTTTCACATAGTTCAATTCTGCAATCCTGATTGGATAAAGTTAAAGTGTGCACACTTAAATGGCTAGTAAAGCTGGATTTATTTTGCCTGGTGCCGCATCACGCACCTCCATTGACTGTGCATGCACCTCGCAAAACAGACGAGGCTTTTATACTTGTCGCGTTCAACGTTGTGATATTCTTTAAAACGACAAGGGGCGGTCAAAAGTAACCGACTACGTCATATCATTAATATCATTCAATATTTTTAAACGAATAATTTTTATTAATTTAACAAATTATTTTAATGATTATATAAATGTTTATAACCATTCAAGATTTTTTTACAAGAACCATTCACTTGCTTTTGGTCATATCTCGGACGGTTTTACCTATTAAAGTTTATTAAATTATTAATGACAAGAGAATATGGGTTGCTCTACAAATATATATTTTTTATAATGGAAAGAATAAAAGCCAAAAAAAAAAAAAAAACACTCACTAAAAAATACAGATGTTTTTTTTAGACTTAGCCCAATCCACAATTCACAGATTACTGTCTACTGGCTAATTTTTGTTCTATACCTATGCTTAAAAGGCAATAATGGTCAAACATTCCAGACTATTATCATCAATAAAGCCTAGAAACAGAGGATCAGTATATTGTGAACGGATAGGTTCAAATATTCCTTTCCAGTTATCAAAGAAATAATTCTGTGTCTTTATTATAGTTTTGTAATTATTAAATTGTTTTAAATTCAATATTGTAATGTATACACCAGTGTAAAACCTATGAAAAGTAGAAAAAAATATATTCTGTAATTGTGTACCTGGGTCTCCACTTTTGCCATGGCCTCTTTTGGCTTTAAGAAACTTATCCCTCAGGTTTTTCCAAACCTTTTAACAAAAACTTTCCTCCTTTCCTATGACTTGTAATTTCTAGCCAAGAATTATTGATTATCTGGTCATAAAGATGTCTGCACAGGCGTACCCGTTTCAGACAAAATCTCTTTAAAGAGTGTCATACTCAACTTAAATCAGTTGAGCAAACAGTGCTGAAATCATGTCGCACGCACCCAAAGCAATGTCACATTTGCCATGTGCACTCAAGTGAACTAGCAGACGCATCGAGTATAAACCAGGCTAAAGACTGTCACACACAGATGCCATGCACGCGTTTACTCTGGGCGGGGGAAACTAAATAATACATATTTCATGTCACAGCCTCTTGTGATTAGCTAATCGGAACGTTACAAATCACGATTGTAATTCGATTTCGATTTCGCACAGACCTAGTTACAACAGTTAATGTTTCAAAATTGTGTGGGTTATTCTATGTGTTGTGGGTACCAAATATGCCAGACTATACGTTGTTTCTTGATTTGTCATCACATGATGTCCACAACATGCATTCTGTCTCAAGGAGCCTCATAAATGATAAATGTCTCTGTAATTGTCTGATTTGTTAGCTTACATGGTAATTCCAGTGCTCACTCACTATGCTGCAGAAGTGAGTTTTGGGAGTTTTTATATCCTACTTAGAAGTTTAAATAAACTTTATCATGACTAGGTGTCACTAGTAAGATGTGTTGTAATGACAATCACAAAAGACACTATAATATCTATTAAATAAGTACTAGCAACTAAGAAATACATGTATATATTTTGCAAATATAACACACTGCATGTGTAAGCTGACCTAATCTGCTCCTACGTCATTAGCTACATGGAACAAAAGATCCTGCTTCCTCAGCAGCCAATAAGCTAGCTCCTCAGCATTTTAAATGCCTCGAAGTTGTTTTACACTTTCAATGGCCAGGGCCCCTTCTCCACCCCAGCTCCACCTGTGTTTAGATTTGCTATGGGGTTACATATATATTATGTTTGCAGCAGCATTGTTTTATAGTCTCAGAATGTATGTCTGTGAATATACTGGCAGTAGGAAGTCTCAGTACTTGCTCTGCCATAATAATTAAAGCAGCAGCAGCAGCAGCAGCAGCGTAGCAGATTTATGCCGCAACGACCAAATGCATCAACATTGCCATATACATATTTATTACCATACTAAATCTCTAAGAGAGTTGTCATGACAGAATAGTATCTAATAAACAAGTACTAGTATCTTAAAAAGTATTAGTACTTAAATAACTGAAAACAGATAGGATGTTATATAGATTTGACTATAGATCTATAGCTATAATGGCAGCACAACTCTCTGAACAGTGGCACAAGGAAATCAAACTCAAAAGTTGAAACGGGTGAAAGAAACAGCGTGCCTCGCGTTTTACATGTGCTTTTAGATGCAATATGTGTACAGTCCCTAAAGGTAAACGCAAGCCTGCATCAGGGTGATCCGTATTGAAACGTAATGTTGGAGAAGTACTGTACGTTTAAAAGTCCAGTAGGCTGCCTTACTACCTTACCCCGTTGAAAACATTTTGTGATTTTGGAAACAGCATAGGTAGCCTATATAAACAAAAATATCGAACAAAATCCATACAGACATGACAGTACACTGTGTAAATGATAACCTTTTCCTGTTAATCAGAAATTGCTGCATATTGGTTTTAGTATGCAGACGTATATATTCAAATCATATTGGATTTAGTTAGTATATTTTTTAAAGAGGATTCAATCAGCTGTTATAAATTAATCTTTGAATGAATTAATTAGTCATTCTAACACGTTCACACTAGGTTGCACTAGAGGGGAGTGATAACTGAATATATTCCAGGTCATCATAGAGCAAGTGAGTTGTGTTTGGTAGAGGGAACAGCATGGTGAACTCTATATATACACATTAGATGTTGCCTACCCTGTTGTTGTCTTTTGGAAGGAATGCTTCAATACCGCCATTTAGAGCGGTAGCGCTCCTTTGAAAAGACTGCGGGACCAAGCTGCAGTGGAGGACTTCGGCCATCCAAGCTGCTGTGGAGGACTTCGGCCAAAGATATACACATATATCTATGATCTAAAGTTTTCCAGAGGTCAGTGTGCAATTTTTAAATTTAAATTACGAAAATTATAATTTTACATCACTTTTCTACATTGATAGATAAGTGATTGCACAGGCATTCCTGACAAAAAGCTTGTGTTTGTGTGTATAGAAATGTACTATCCACCCTCCCTGTTAAATTTGGTCTAATCTGTGTCCTGAAACACATCCCCTCTCCTGCTTTCACTTCTCATACTGACGGAGGGAGCGATTTGTTTGTGAATGAATCCCTGTCATGAACGACTCCTTCACTAGCCGAAAATAATTAGTTCCTGGCACGGCAGCATCTTGTTGTTATATATATATTTTTGCATTGCTGATTTTATTCAACAAAACAAGCATAAGCCAAGTATTTTGTGCGAGTTGGTGCTACTTTGCCTTATGGTAAAAGCAGTAAGTGATTGTATTATCATCAATAACATTACCTGTTTAGCTCATAAGGTCATAACATACAAAAACGTAAAAAACAAAATCTTACCTATGAAATGTTTAGTCTTAGAGCTTTGTTTACTTTGTTTGCTCTTTACTACAGTACATACGTAGACAGCGATAAAGTCCAGCATCTTCACTTAGTAACACTGTCTTGACTAGTGCAGTTAAATGACATTATGGTGAGAGCACTGTACAAATATGGAGGCACTATTGACGCATACTCAGGGTCCCTATGCGTTATCTGTGGTGAACTAAGGCTACCAACCCACTCTGCTTCTGACATTTTTGTGAACATTATTGTTTCTGCTCAAATACAGGACCTGTTGTCCAGGAGGTTTCAGATGTGGAGGACTACATGGTGATCGTTGATTGGGTTTCAGCAATTTTTATGCTCATCATCAACGAGTAAACTCTATACTGAGACTTATAATGACACAGTCAGTGACTCTTAATTACTCATGGAGCTATTGTTTTTCCAAGAGAGAGGCGGTGGATATCATTGCATCTCACTCAAACCATCTAAACAATATTCACCTCACCATCTATATCATTTAAACAGACTGTGTACTTTTAATGACTGTTTAGTAGTGTATATTGATTGCTTTTGTTTGTGTGGGCTATATTTACATGTAGAGAAATTAAACAAGAAGGAAAGGGAAAAAAACAGGCTTATGAAGTTTTGAAATTTCAGTATGTGTGAAATAAAAATTCTGTGAACTCCCTCGGTGTAACATCTTGCATACAAAGAGAGGTGTTACAGTATGCCTACACTGTTTTTTTTCCCTTAATTTGCTAAAGCACACACATTTGTTTGTGAGTGTACACAAAAAAAGTAGACACCTAACAGATTTGATTGATGTATTGCTCTTATCTGTGCAATCAAAACTAAAAGTTTAATTTACGTTCTTTTCAGCGTTATCAGGAGAAGATGCCTCAAAACCCGTATTCGCGGTCTTCGACCCCTGGGGGTTAAGAAGGGACTTGTCATCCTGTACTGACCTGCTGCTGGTTTTCTCTCTGCAGGTGCAGTCGGGCCTGGATGTATCCACGTGTCTCCTGAAAGGCCTGTCTCTGAGACACCTCTGCTGGGTAATGTGTGCAGATCCCAATGATGTTGGTGCACAGGAAGATCAACACGTTTGCGCTTAGCTGTGGAGGGAAAACGAAAAACAGATTCAGTGTCAATAGCTATTTTTGTTTTAATGCACATATTGAAGTATAACATCAGAAACAAATATGCAAATGTGGTATAAAAATTTCAATTACATTTTAAAAAAAATACATTGGTATACAAAAAAATGGTATATTTTCTTAACTGACATAGCAAATAATGTAATCAATGTGACTCATCAACTGCCTCCTCTAATCAGTTCCCGAATTAATAAGTTGCTCAAACTACTTCAGAGAAATCCAACTTCACAAGTGGGGTTGTTTCTTTAGTATAGTAAAAAGTAAACTGTTTAGTAGCAAATATTTTTATTAAAGAACTCAGAAAATAATTAACTGAAAGTTTATGTCCTTATAATAGAATCATAAAAATAGAACTTTACAATAATAAAATACAATTGGAGAAAAAAACATTTAAATAATAAAAACAGGCCAAAACCAAAATCAATTCAATTGTTCATTCTTCATTCAAACGAATGAAGCCAAAATAAACATATTAGTCATAGGTTTGCAGAAAATAACCCATGTATGAATCACAAACCTATTTTCTTGTATTTTGGAGGCAAGTCCATATACAAAGTATTTATTGTGAACAATGAATGCAGCACAATGCATGTTTTTGTTATTTCAGCAAATTGATTACAAAGAGCAGCGGCTGAATCAGGGTTTGCAAGCTTCCAAAAAATAAAAAAATTAAAAAATAACTGGCCGATTCGCCAATCCAAGTAGCCCATTTACCTATCAAAACTAGTTCAAAGCTAACCTAATGGCCAATTAAAACTAACCCAAATAACAAATCAAAACTAGCCCAAAGCTAGCCCAATGGTGAATAGAAACCAAAACTAGCAAAAAACTGGCCCAATGGCCATTTAAAATAAGTCCAATGACCAATCAATAGTAGCCCATTGACCAATCAAATCTAGCCCAAAAATCAACCTAAACAAGCCTAAAACTAGCATAATGGCCAGTCAAATCAAAACTAGCCAAAGGCTAGCCCAATGGCTAATTAAATCTAGCCCAATGATCAACCTAACCAAGCCCAAAACTAGCACAATGGCCAATCAAATCAAAACTAGCCCAAAGCTAGCCCAATGGTGAATAGAAACCAAAACTAGCACAAAACTAGCCCATTGGCCAATCAAATTTAGCCCAATAATCAACCTAAACAAGCCCAAAACTAGCCCAATGACCAATCAAAACAAAGCCAATGACCAATCAATACTAGCCCAATGGATAAACAAATATAGCCCAATGATTAACCTAAACAAGCCCAAAAGCTAATCAAAATCAAATATAGCCCAAACTAACTCAGTGGGCAAAACTAGCCCAGAGCTAGCCCAATGGCTAATTAAATTAAAACTAGCCCAAACTAACCCAGTGGCTAATCAAAACTAGCCCAAAGCTAGCCCAATGGCTAATCAAATCTAGTCCAATGATCAACCTAAACAAGCCCAAAACTTGCCCATTGGTTAATCAAAATCAAAAAATGCCGTAAACTAACCCAGTGGCCATTCAAAATCAAAACTAACTTAAAGCTAGCCCAATGGCCAAACTAGGCCAAAACTAACTTATTGGCAGATCAAAATCAAAACTAGCCCTAAAGCTAGCCCAATGGCTAATCAAAATGAGTCCAATGACCAATCAATACCAGCCCAATGATCAACCTAAACAAACCCAAAACTATCCCAACAGCCAGTCAAAATTAGAAACTACTCTAAAGCTAAGCCAATGGCCAATCAAATGTAGCCCAATGATCAACCTAAACAAGCCCAAATCTAACCTAATGGCCAATCAAAATGAGTCTAATGACCAATCAATACTAACTCAATGGTCAATCAAAACTAACTCAAAACTAGGAAAGCTTTTTGCACAATTTACAAACATAACAACACGAGACAGACTACAATATATGAATTGACATTGGTCACACAACGAAGACACATTTGAAAATGTTTTGTGTAATTTTCACTTGGAAAAATGAAGACTATATAGTGCTTTAGATCTATAAAGCTGATTGAGACACACCCCTTAATTTTTCCAATTCTAAAATGTTATATCTAACAAAGACAAGCAGAGCCCAAATAAGCAAAAAGATGGTTGCTTCTTTTTTGTGAGATTTTCTTCATGTTAGGATAAGAACTCAGCTACTGTTTCTCAGCTGAACCTTTCAACAAAAAAACAGCTTTAGCTCAGCACTCAGGAATCCTGGGACATCTGTCGTCCTCCGCTGCAGTCTGGGAAGAAAAGGCCACCTCTGACCCGCAGAGGCTCTTCCTGTGGAGGAGTTTACACTCGGGGAGCCGGAGAGAAGAGCTAAAAATGGAGCCTGAAGCGCAGCCAACAGTGTGGCTTCCTCTGGCTGAAGGAGAGCAGGGGCTGATGGAACGGTGATGAGGGTTACTGCAGGTCACATGGTTCACACCAGCACACTTACTGCCAGACACTTGGTGGGCTGTCTCCTAAAAAATTTTTTAAAGTATATGCTGAATTATTACTTCCAGGTCACTAGGACAAGACGTCTATATATTATGTGGCTGCAAGAAAGCGAAAATAACCTGGAAAACATCAAAAAACAGCAGCTATTTTCTTGCATTTTGGAGGCAAGTCTATATACAAAGTAATTATTGTGAACAATGAATGTGGCACAATGCATACTTTTAGTTATTTCAGCACATTGTACAGCTTGTACAAGAGCAGCGGCTGAATCTTGGTTTACAAAAGCTTACAAAAAAACTAGCTAATTTTAAATAATTTTAAATAATTTAAATAATTTTCATCCAACTAGCTTATTGACCTATCAAAACTAGACTAAAACCAACCAAATGACCGATTAAAACCAACCCAAATTACTAATTAAATCTAACACAAAACTAATCCAATTGCCAATCAAACCTACCCGAATTTTCGATCAAAGAAACCCAAAGGCTGATCAAAACTAGCCCAATGGCCAATTAAAACGAATACAATGACCCATCAAGACTAGCTCAAAGCTAGCTAAGCCAATGACCAATCCAATCTACCCCAGTGATCAACCTAAACAAGCCCCGAACTAGCTCAATGGTGAATAGAATTTAAAACTAGCACAAAACTATCTCAAAGGCCACTTAAAACAAGTCCAATAACCAATCAATACTAGCCCAATAACAATCAAATCTAGCCCAATAATCAACCTAAACAAGCACAAAACTAGCCGAAAGCTAGCCCAATGGCTAATCAAATCTAGCCCAATCAAGCCCAAAACTAGCACAATGGCAAATCAAAATTAACTAGCACAAAACTAGCTAGTGGCTAATCAAAATCAAAATTAGCCGAAAGCTAGCTTAATGGCTAATCAAATCTAGCCCAATGATTAACCTAAACCAGCCCAAAACTAGCCTAATAGCTAATCGAATTTAAAACCAGCACGATATTAGCCCATTTATCAATCAAAACAAAGCCAATGACCAATCAATACTAGCCCAATGGCCAACCAAATTTAGCCTAATGATCAACCTAAACAAGCCCAAAAGCCAAAACTAGCCCAAACTAACCAAGTGGCCAATCAAAATCAAAACTAGCCCAATGGCAAATCAAAATGCTAAATTATTACTTCCGGGTTACTAGGACAGGACATCTAAATTTTATGTGGCTGCGAGAAAGCGAAAATAATTTTGATCACTTTAATGCATTTAAGAATTTATTTATTTTTTGAAAATGAATGAAGAAAAATGTCAAAGAAATACAAAAATAAAATGCTGACCTCAAACTTTAAGAAAAAGTGTGTATTTGGAACAAAATAACAATAGAGGCAGTAACAATAAAAAAAATATATATATTTGCCCATGTACATTATCATGTGTGTATATGTTATATGTTATGTTAATATTTAAAATATTTTGAACACTGAAATGGACCCTATTTTCTCACAGATATCAGTCAAGTTTGGTAAAGGACAAATCATGGTTTGGGGTTATAGTCAGTATGGGGCATGCGAGAGATCAGCAGAATTGATGGCAACACCAGCAGCCTGAGGCATCAAAACATTTGTGCTGCCCATTACATTACAAACCACAGGAGAGGACAAATTCTTCAGCAGGAAAGCGCTTCAGCCTACACATCAAAGTTCCTGAAAGCAAAGAAGGTCAAGGTACTGCAGGATTGGCCTGCCCAGTCACCAGATATGAACATTATTAAGCATGTCTGGGGTAAGATGAAGGAGGAGGCATTGAAGATGAATCCAAAGAATCTTGATGAACTCTGGGAGTCCTGCAAGAACGATTTCTTTGCCATTCCAGATGACTTTATTAATACATTATTTGAGTCATTGCAGAGATGTATGGATGTAGTGCTCCAAGCTTATAAGAGTCATACACAATATTCATAAATTTTCCACTGCATCATGACTTTATATTCTATACTGTACATTATTTCTGTTAAGTGACAAGACTTTTGTCTAAGTAAAGTCAGACCTCACTGTCCTAATTAAATAATTTTAAAACAAGGCATGATCATATTTTATTTTGGTAAAATAAGCATAATCTAGAGGCCTTTGTCTTTCAAATAAGCCACTTCTAATACCAAATGATCAACTAAAAGTCAAGTTATTATTTGCTGATCCTAAAAGTTGGATAGGCAACAATACTTTTATCAGGTAGTGTATATTTGTGACTTTAAAGAAAAAAGAATCGTTATTTTGTTCATATTTTGACATTTTTATATTTGGAGATTTAAAAAAAGCTGTTACTTTATATTCTATTTACTTACATTCAATATGTTTGACCACATACAGAATATATTTATATATGTGTATGTATATACTCAAAGACTGTCAATACTGATGAACATGTGATTTTTTAGCTTTTTATTATTAATAAATTTGCAACAATTTCAAACTATCTTTTTTTCACATTGTCATTATGGGGTATTGTGCGCAGGATTTTGAGGATCTATTTTGGAACATAAAAAAATGTGGAAAAAGTGAAGCTCTATGAATACTTACCAGATCTAAATTTCACATCTAGCTCCAAAATAAACATTAATATATGTCATTTCATATCTCTCTAACTCACTATTTTTGCATTAAGTGGTCAGTAAAAAGCACTTAATGAAAAGCTGGTCATTAATCAGTCAAAAAACAGTCAATCCACAGGGCAAACATGACCATCTAATATTAGTAGTACACTATAAAGAAAAATTATTTCTTAGTTCTACTTTACTATGTCAAACAGGCCCGTTTAATAGCAGCCAAATGAATCTAATAGGCTCTTATGGCTGACTGGAGAGTTACGAGTCTGGATTTATCTGAAGTGATAGAGACGCACTGTTGTACTGTACACGGTGTAAAATAATACACATAAACATAAAACAATAGACTGGACTAACAGCTCTGCATAAGAATTGAGAAATGTGTGTGTTTGTGTGTGTGTGTGTGTGTGTGTGTGTGTGTGTGTGTGTGTGTGTGTGTGTGTGTGTGTGTGTGTCTGACATTAGGCAGATGGCTGTGAGCTCTGTTTACATTAGACGTTCTGTTCAAGCAAACCAGGCCTGGTCTGTGTGTGTGTGTCACAGAAAAAAAAAATTATGCTTTTAGTCATGCTCTCTGACCCACACAACACCTAAATGTAACACATACTGTAAAATGTGTTTTTTTTTTTTGCTCAAATATAGTGCAATGTTTAAAAGAAAAAGTGGACTAAAAACATTTGAAATATTATTATAAAAAACTAAAATAACACATGAAAAGTATTAAATGTTTTTATTACATAAAACTATAAAATAAAAGTTTGTTTAAAAAATGAGCAAATGCTAAAAAACTGTGGAATATTAAATGATGTTAAATATGATATTTATTATAATTCATTTAGTTTCTTGTCGGCTTAGTCCCTTTATTAATCTGGGGTCGCCACAGCGGAATGAACCGCCAACTTATTCAGCAAGTTTTTACGCAGTGGATGCCTTTCCAGCTGCAACCCATCTCTGGGGTACATCCACACACACACACTCATACTCATACACTACGGACAATTTAGCTTACCCAATTCACCTGTACCACAGGTCTTTGGACTGTGGGGGAAACCGGAGCACCTGGAGGAAACCCACACGAAGGCAGGGAGAATACGCAAACTACACACAGAAACGCCAACTGAGCCGAGGCTCGAACCAGCGATCCAGCGACATTCTTGCTGTGAGGCGACAGCACTACCTACTGCGCCACTGCCTCGCCCTATTTTTATCATAAAATAAATTTAAAATATTTATCTTAATAAACATGATATTATTTATTACTAACAGTTTTAGTATTTGTTCATGTATATATTGAATATATGGCGTTTCTGTGTGGAGTTTGCATGTTCTCCCCACATTTGCATGGGTTACCTCCGGGTGCTCCGGTTTCCACCACAATCCAAAGACATGCATTACAGGTGAATTGGGTAGGCTAAAATTGTCCATAGTATATGAGTGTAAATGAGTGTGTATGGATGTTTCCCAGAGATGGGTTGCAGCTGGAAGGGTATCCGCTGTGTAATACATATGCTGGATAAGTTGGCTGTTCATTCCGCTGTGGCAACCCCAGATTAATAAAAAGACTAAGCCAAAAAGAAAATGAATGAGAATATATAAATTATTTTCATAGATAAATTATATAAATATATTATATATAATAATTTAATAATACAATTTAAATGTATAAAGCACATAAAAGGGTAAACACAAAAATATATTAAAAATAAAATATCTTAAATATATAAAAAATAAATATCAGGTTTATTTAGATATTTGTTAATGATGCTAATTTTTCTTATTTAAATGACAATCATGTCACTGCATTATATGAAAATTGTAAAACAATTGAATAAAATTGTACTGCATAATAGGCCGATCACACCAAACCTGCTTTTACATTCTAAAAACCCGAAGCGCACCACAATGACTTTTTGTTGACAAGAGATGTCTGCTGCGCTTTTTGTCGCTAGGCAATGACTAAATCATCTGCATTATGTGTACGAGAAATTCGCTGTTGATATTGGTATAATTTTAATATTTTATTTATATTGTGATATTCAAAATTTGTGAGTTATACACCTCTGGATAACTTAAAACAGTAACCAATAGCCTCTCCTCTATCTTCAAAAGTCTCTGTAGTCGTCTTGACAACACAAACACTGCTCTCACCTCAATGAAAACTCCGCCACTGCTTTCATTCGATTGGAGAAAATAAAATACGCGACTGACGTAACGTGTTTTTTCTGCTCAGAGTTGACTTTTTTTCAACTGCGAGTTCAGTTTTTGCAAAAACGCGAGGCACAGCAGGCGGTTAAAACGCAAGTGCACATAAGCAGTGCACAAAACGCTTACAGCCATTAGTAAATCATTAAAAAAGGGCGCCTCAATGCAAAAAGCGCATTCGGGGTGATCAGCCCCTTAAATTGTTTAATCAAGTTAAATCAAGTAACATTTACTAGTCATCTCAACTTAAACATTTTGGGTCCTATCATAAACCCAGCACAATAAGGCGCAAGCCGCGATTTGTTGCTATTTTCAGACGAGCGCAACTGTAATTTTTACATTTTGTGCCTTGTTTAAATAGCAAATCCATTTGCGCCACTTTATGGATTCATGGGTGTGCTGGTAGACTAGACTATGTGCAATAGACAGGCTGAAAGCAGGTCTAAAGTCCAGCGCAGAGCACATTAGTTGTGCGCCTTAAATGCGTACACATTGCTTAATACACACAGGGTGTACAGCAATACGAAAATATCTTTACAAATGAAAATTAAGTATCAAAATATTACAAAAATGTTTATTTTCTACATAAATATAAACATGCTTCTTCATTTTGTTTTTTTACAGCTTATTCATGACAACTTCTTTTTGTATAATGTTATTATTAATATTATTAACCTTATTATTTATAATATGCATATTTATATTTGTTTTATTAAAAACAAGCTTAGATTTGTCCACCAGTCAGGTTTTGGGCCATATGGGGCATAAAAATAGGATGTGTGTTTGAAAATAACTTTTAAAAAGTTTTTTTTATAAACTTTTTGACCACGCTTCATTATTATTGTTCATTTACTCGTTTGCTGAAAATTAAAACTGAATTTAGAAATAGTCTTGAAAAAATCTTTGCGCTTAACAAATGAAATTAAATATGTAGGTTATTGGATGTCTTCAGTAGAGTGCACACAACATAGTTTCCCTATCCACGAAAGGGAGAAAAGAAAGTAAAGAGGCCGAATGGAGGAGGTTTTTTCTTTGTCTTCGCTGCAAATGGTCTATTTAACTCTTTTCTTGTTAGTGAAGCGTTCTGTTTTTCCATTTACAAAGTCCACCATGTAAATAGTAAATGCGCCATAGCATGACGCAACTGACTCTTAAAGGGTCACGAAACACCAAAACACATTTTTTGAGCTGTTGACAGTCGTATCTGTGTCCCACACTGCTAAAAACACTATTAGGACGCATAAATCTCACAAAAAAGTGAAAATTGGTCGTTTTTGCGTTATTTCAAGCAAATTCGTACTTCCGTTTGAAACAGATTTTTGAAGCTGCGTCACGGCCATGAGATCTTAGCATGTATTCCAGCATGTAGACTAGACGTCTGCACCGTGATGTACCGTATTACGTCTCAGAGTGTGCTGCATTAATGCATGAGTAAGGCTTGGTTCAAACCAATCAGCGCGCTCTATTGTGCAACTTCATTAATATTCATTAATGTTACAGTGTATACGGCAGAGAGACGCCACATTGTGTTGGCAAAACAAGCGTGTCAAGGAACATTGTTTACCCGAGAGCTTTTCTCTTTTGCAAATGGATATCCGGATTCGCTGCTTGTCTTCTCTTTATAAAGACGCGGTTCTAGTTGCTGTGGATTGTCCTGCCTCTACAGATTTGGTAAGTGAGCGACCAGTGGTCTTTGTTTGTTGTCGTATCGAACTAACTATTGAACTGAGTGTAAACATGTTAGCACCACAACCAAACTATAACTGTAACGACGGGGAGATGACACTCACAACAGAAGGTAGGATCCAAATGCAGGTTTTAATCGTTGTCAGGTAAGCAATGGTCAACAGGTATAAACAGATATAGTCAGGCAGTCCAGAATCATAATCAGTACACAGGCGAGAGGTCAAAAAGGCAGGCGGCAGGCAGGGAGAACAAAGCTAAGCCGAAAAACACAGGAAAACAAGACAGGATTAACGCGTTGTAATGTAATCTATACAGTGAATAAGACTCGGCAACATGTGTGTGGAAAAGAGGGGTTTAAATAGTCCAAATAATCATTGTGTGAGTGGCTTCAGCTGTGAGAGTTTAATCAGTCTGGATCTTGAACCGGTTGTGTGTGTGTGGCCTGACTGGGTGTTGTAGTCCAAAACATGGCAGATATGTAGTTCAAGGAGTGTGAACGTTTACCAGCGACCTCTGGTGGTTAGCGATCGCTGGTAATCATGATGAAGCATGATTAAACTATTAAAATAACTTACACATGCTTAAAATTTGTTGTCATGACTTTGTCATATCATTTTTACAGTATAGAATGCATTGTAATATATTTTAATAGGTAAACTGCATGAAAAATAATTATTAGCCATAACATAAAAATAATGACTTACTTTCAAATATTATTAATAAATTAATCAATTATATTTAAACCAAGTTACTACTAGTGTATCTCTAACACCGTATATAGATTTCAAAAGCCTTATAACAACAATATCTGACTTATCTGTCACAGATATTTGAATAAACATACAATTATTTTTAATCATTGATCAGTTTAATTTAATAATTTACTAAATTAAACTGATTAGAAGTTCTAACAGAAATGAGTAAAATGTCATAACATTATGTCATAACATTATCATTACTGTGTAATGTCCAGTGTGTGTGTGTGTGTGTGTGTGTGTGTGTGTGTGTGTGAGTGTGTGTGTGAGTGTGTGTGTGTGTGTGTGTGTGTGTGTGTGTGTGTGTGTGTGTGTGTGTGTGTGTGTGTGAGTGTGTGTGTGTGTGTGTGTGTGTGTGTGTAAACTCACTGACCTCGCCCTCTGGTGAAGAGCCAACAATTAGAAACTCCATGTGATATGAACACACACACACACACACACACACACAAACACACACACAAACACACACTTGGCCAGTCTGTTTGCGCAACTTGACACCTCTCTCCTTCATGCTACAGATTTATTAGCAATAACCATCAGAAAGCGCTGGGACAGAGAGACACCATTCAGCTCCTCACTTTCTGTCAATCCTCCCTTCAGTCTCTTTTCCCTTTGACTTTCCCTTCACAAATCATCCAATAAATATAACTCCCTCACAAGCGTCCTGATCCAGCGGATTTACATTCGCTGACACCCAGAACATCTCTGTCCATAAAAGCCAATGTTTGGAGATCCTTCTTGTGTCGGCCAGATCTGTCCAGTAAAAGTCAACAAGTGTGCAGAAGTCTTCATAAAAACTTTACTATTGCTTTGAATGTTTACTTCGACCTCCTAGTAACATTTATAGAGCATTTACTCTAGTGGTTAAAAAAGTGCTTTAATAATGAAGTTTCATAGTTATGAACAAAGTAATTCTTGTAGAATGTTCATGTTCTGTTATTCTCAGAACAATCTGGCTTTGTGGTTTGAACCCACATTCTGCCAGCAATGTTACAGTAATCTTATGTAGATACTTGAAAGCCACTTAGTAAAACCATTGATTCATAAAACGAAGGTTGAGGGCATACACACACTATGCTCTCCGAATTGTGCCCAGCCCTATTTCCCGGATGGTTTGAAAAGTGTGGGTGGGACTGGAGCTAGCCTGCTACGGCGAAAAAAAATCCTGATACAAACCGAATCGTAGGTCAAAAATCGTGATACAAACCGAATCGTTTTCCACATATGAAGGAGGCCTGATCTTTGAATATGCAACTGCATGCGCTATTTTCGTGTTTACACGGTCATAGAACAGATCCAATCTGTGTCTCATTATATGAACAAAAAATCAGAATTAGATCACATTTAACTGGCAGTGTAAACTAGGTCTAAATAACTATAGTAACTCTAATCAATATTGAAATTATACAGTAGGGAAAAAAGTGAATTTAAAGTAGATTTCATTTCTGCATATAGGCTCATTCATTTTAATAGGCTAAACCTTTTATTTTATTTGCATTGTGTTTCTCATGTATGCCATGCATTCATTTGTTTATAATTTAATTTCCCACAAATAACAGTAGTTTTAACTATGTTTATTTACAGTAAAACTAATAAATCAAAAATTAATAAATCAAGTCAAAATTTGGATTTGTTTGGGGTGGGTTTTCTCCCCTTATGTGGGGTATAAAGTGTCTTTACATCCCAATGTTGAAAGGTATGGTCTTCTCCACAAGAAGCACAGAAAAAACGAGAGAATATTGTTTGTGATGTTGATCAGGTTTTGCGTGCAGACCTAAACAATAGACACAGGATTTGTATCGATTTTAATTGGACGTTCTTTAAATGTTTTTTAAACGTTACCACTTACTGTCACTATTCAGAAAACAACGAAAGCAATGTTCCTAAAATGTTTAATAGGATTCCAGACAAATCTGGTGTAGAGAAGTATGAAACTGCTGTATCTGTGTCGGCTTTTTGTTCATTTATTAGTTCAGCACTTCCGGGTATTTGTGATTTTTGTGTCTGTCCTCGTTTCTCTGCTGCTCTGTGTTTATCTACCTGTGGCTGCTCCAGATATTATATAAAGCCATTATGATCATTGCAGATTATGTGCAGCTTTTGCGAGCTCTGCGATGCCACTAGAGGGGGTGGGTCAGACAATTCACAATGCAAACCTGTGAAAACATAAAACTACTGTCCTTTGACAAAGATTACCTTCACATGTGCAGACAACTGTAGCTCGGAATACCTCATGTTCATTTTGAGGATGAAGTGAGAGGGATAAAAAAGATTCAGTGATGGAAACCTGATCCATGATGATCATTTTTAGAGACAGATGCACCATATTTTATCACTACTAGACTTTTAACAAAAGCTTAATGTGCCTTTAGATCATATATATATATCATATATGTTGTATATATACAACATCAAATATGAAAAGTGGACTGTGCTAACTGTTAACAAATTTTTTTTTTTTTTTTTGGGTTACAAATTTCTTAATTCATAAAATTGGATAAAAGAATTCAGCCATATGTTGTCAATCTATTAAGTCAATTGGCCATTATAACATTATATTGTCACTGTTTGGTCACTTTTGTCAGTATGTATGTTTGTTTTTGTCATTATTGTTATGAATTTGTTGCGATGTGATGTTACAGTTACTTTTTCGAATCAAAAACGAAGGTTAAATAATTTTTTTTTTTATTGTAGTAATTTTTCCAATAATTTTTTTTTTTTTAAAGAGATATACACCATAATTTCTTGTTTCTTTGAGTTGCATTTGGCAAATCAGATTTAGGTGATGCTATAATTGAAAGTAAAGTATTTACAGTATACCGTAATGGTATTTTATGTATGCAGATAAATCTGAACATAGTACAGTATGTAACCAACTTTAAATAAACAACTGGGAAATAATAAAGCCACATTTTGCAACAAAATACCAAATTATTTGCTATATAATATTTATAGTCAAGCCCCAAATTATTCCGACTCAGGCTCATTCTGATTGCATGCCCCAGTTTTTGTTATCATGAGTCTTCCAGAGGCTGCTGTGTATGCTTTTTGAGATCTAAAATTTCTCTAGTGAGAGCCAATCACGCTTGCTGTTCTCACATAAATCCACCAGAGGCTGCTTTTAACAGACTGACTGACCAACCGTCTGATCCCTCCACACTCCTCCTTCTCTAATCAATAGTGTTTTAAAGGTTCAAGAAACCCTTAAGTACTTTTTTTGAGTTTTTAACTGATTAATGAGTGTTGAGCATCACTTAAGACACTGTTAGCACCTGTCAACTTTAATTGTGAGGAAACTGATTAATTTTGAGCTTTTGTCAGCTAATTTCATCTTCAGGGTTTAAAATGGTTTTTGGGGCGGGATCAAAACGGTGACAGCGCAAAACTGCAAGTGGAATGATGAGGCGTCGGTTTCTCATTATTTTTTATAACGGAGTTTTCATATCCTATGAGAAGAGCTGGCTTCTTAATTATTCATGTCATCGCCATGCTGCTGTGTTTGCCTAAATCCTTCAGATTTCTAGCAGGACTAATGGCTAAAATAGACAGGGATGGAGGAAGAAGTCTTAATTTAGTGTTTATATAAACACAATTATCTTTATAATGATATAAATTGTGGTTATGTGTATATGAAATTACAAATAATAAATGTAGCGGAACATTAAATTACTGTTTATTTCTTCGCATTTTAACTTTGTAAACTATAAAATCATGGGTCTCCTCACGGTTTGTGTCTCATTTTGTGAGTCAACTGAAAACAATTGTTCGCTCCCCTCCTTCTCACCTGCTCTGCTGGCCATGTGTATTCCTGCCTCTGATCGCAGAGCTCCACGCCCATTATGATGTTTTTTTTTTTTATTCTGAGGTAGACTTGAACCGAAAGTAGGGGGGTTTCATGGCCCTTTAAAAAGCACAGATTGACCAGCACTCACTTTCCTAAACCGACAGTGTTTTGAAAAGCAATCCAGAATAAGAAAAGCCCTTATGGCAGCCTGATTTTTTCAGATTTGACCACATTCTCACTCTGTTATTTACTAGTTTATTTTATTTTTTTTGGCTTTTGTTTTTGTCTCACCCACTTTCTATAACTGCTCTTCGCCGGACACGAATCACATTGTAACGGTCAATTCCTCTCTGTGTCCCAAATCCTCTGACAAATGCGTCGAGCCACTGGACAAAGTGGAAACAGCGGAAAAGCAGTCCACATGAAGGTAATCGGCCAGCTGGTAAGCGCAAAAAGGGCAAAAAATATCATGCCACTCCGTAACATTTATTTTAAAGATGAAATGCAGCCATACATATTTCTGGCTATACATAATTTGTGATCTCCAGAAATGTATACACAGGGCTACGTTTTCAGAATGAGCCTGTGTTAAATTATTCATACACCAGGGTTATGTAAAGTAGATCTCGTACTGGGACTACTAATTAATAATGGGGTGATGTAAGCACATAGTAGTTAGGGCCATCTAATATAAAGTGGGACCAGGTATAATTTCCCCAAAAATGTAAATTCTGTCTTTTTGTGCTACTGTAGGATGAATAATTTGTGGGCACGAAATCACACATGACAGTCAAAGAAGATGCGTTCGTGAATACATCAATACTTGAATGCAATGTAGCTATTTACATTTAAAATATATTGATTTTAAATATATTTATCATTGGAAGCAGATACTGTATGGTATGGAAACCTGCGTTCCCTTTTTTTTTGTATATGTTTTTTGGATCATTACTATATTGTTCCCAACATTAATCAACAAAAATAAAGAGAAAAAAAGTGTTATTAAGAAATAATTTATCAGAGATTTATTTTTAAGAGGACTAAACAAATAAGATTAATAAGACAAACCAAATCTAACTACAAAAGTGGTTGAGTGTTGAAATACTGTGTACAAAAGAAAGATGTATAACAGACACACTTTAGAAAATGCAAGGTTCCACAAAATATCCCTTATGTTTTCCTAACACAGATCGATTAAGTTAACTTAATTGTTTTACAAATTGAAGTGGATTCAACACAAAACACTTCGGTTGTCCCAAAAACAACTAAGGAATTGTGTTGTTTCAACTCATTTTAAAGAAGCAGAACAAGAAATATGTAGTTGCCTTGATGAATTTATTGGCTGTATGAGACATTTTGCATTTGGCAAATGTAAATTCAAACTGACCAATGTCATTTAATGATTCAAACTGAAAAACTGAAACAAACTAAAAGTCTTAATGAAAATTTTGTAACAATTCTCTTTATCCTGTGTACTAACGCAGGGGAAGAGTGGTTTATTAAGCCAACTATTATGAGTGAGTGTCTGCCTGAACTGTGATCTTCTACACATGTGAGAGGTTAGAGACTATGTGTTAGCTCTGTGGCGCAGCAGCCGAGCGGTGCCATTATTAAACACTGAGCTAATGCCTCTGAGACCTTCTGCTGCAGTAATTCAAAAGCTGGAAAAATGGAGAAACACAGCTAACCCTGAACTAAACCTAACTGAACTGCAAAACTGATCATTAAATCTGCATGAGAGCCAGTGGTGTAAAGTAACAAATTACAAATACTCAAATGACTGTAATTGAGTAGTTTTTCTCAGAATTGTAATTTACCAAGTAGCTTTAAAAATGTGTACTTTTACTTTCCCTTGAGTACGTTTTTAGTGTAGTATTGGTACTTTTACTTCACTACTTTCCTTCAACCTGCAGTCACTACTATATTCTTTCTTGTCTATGTGGAATAGAAAAATCAGTCCTGCATTTCCTGTCCAATCAAATTACACAACAAAGATAAATTATATCATAAAGCACAACCTCAAGACATGGGCAATTAATAATGGCAGCAAACAGTTTGGAAACATTAAAAGTGTACAAGAAGATGTCCAAAATCATTATACGCTTTGACCCAGAGACTGTACATAGCAGAAACAGAAATAGCCTTAAACATGCAGCAGGTACAAGATGTCAACATTAGGTCAGATTGACGCTGTACCCTAACGTCGTGGGGATGTTGCATTTTGTTTGAAAATGAAAATCAGATTGACATCAGAACCCAATGTCAGCCCAACGTCCAACCCAAAATCAACCAAATATCAACGTCTAATGATATTACAGCTTGACGGTGTGTGGTCCACTATGACGTCTATTAGATGTTGGATTTTGAGAACCATACCTGACGAATAAATGTCAGTAATTGTCGTCAATATGACGTTGGTTTAAGACGTTGGTCACTTTACAACACAACCTAAATTCAATCAAATATCAACATCATTTGACATCATTATTGGAAATCAAAATGACGTTGTACTTAGATGCTGACTAGACTTTGATCACCTGGCGACACGACCTACATCTAACCTGATATTAACATCTTATGACGTTGTTGTTATGCTGGGCAATGCCTAAATGCACTACAGAATGTTCTGTTTACACACATTCACAAATTACATTTAAATCATCAATTTTTCACATCGTAATAATCACTACTCCTGAGTACTTTTGAAACTTTTTACACATACATTGAGTTATACTTACAACAGATACTTTTACTCTGCTTGCACTACACCTTAAGGCAAGTAATGGTATTTTTACTTAAGTATGATTTTTTAGTACTCTTTCACCACTGATGAGATCATTATACTGCCATCAAGCATGCGTACACAACTGCTTTAAGTCAAGACCCTGCAGGCACAAACACAGTTTTTCTGTTGATTTTGAGATTTTTGGGACTTGTTGGATTTTCATGAAGTCAGGATTCCCATTCTGTCATGAACAGCAAATTCAAGGACTTTCAAGGCCTTTTTAAAGCACCATTCATTATAAATCAAGCACCTTTGGAATTCATACCCCAGCATGTGTGGCCCCATTATATCCTTATTGTACTTAACATTTCATTTACACTTAATATTTACATTAAAATGTCAAAGTAATTGATTGACATGTTCATTCATTCATTCATTCATTCATTCATTCATTCATTCATTTTTTGCCACTTTTCCGGGGCCGAGTCGCAGGGGCAGCAGTCTTGGGAGAGAACCCCAGAATTCCCTCTCCCCAGCCACTTCCTTCAGCTCCTCTGGGGAATCCCGAGGCATTCCCAGGCCAGCTGAGAGAAATAGTCCCTCCAGCGTGTCCTGGGTCTTCCCTGAGGCCTCCTCCCGGTGGGACATGCCTGGAACACCTCCCTAGGTGGGCGTCCAGGAGGCATCCAAAACAGATACCAGATCCACCTCAGCTGACTTCTCTCAATGTGGAGGAGCAGTGGCTCTACTCCGAGCTCCTCCCGGGTGTCAGAGCTCCTCACCCTAGCCAGAACCGTGCGCCCCACCACCCTTCGAAGGAAACTCATTTTGGCCGCTTGTATTCGAGATCTAGTCCTTTCAGTCATTACCTAAAGCTCATGACCATAGGTAAGAATAGGAACATAAATTGACCGGTAAATCGAGAGCTTTGCCTTTTGGCTGAGAGGGTGCTCGCTGCAGAGCCATTTGAGGAGAGCTGAGCTCCAGCGAGGGGGAGCATGAGCTGTCGCTCCTCCTCCTGTAAGCTGTTTTAATGCGTACACCAACCCCACCCCTAACCCTACCCCCAGTGACATCACTCGTAGAAGAAGTGCAAAAAAGGTGGAGCTCAAGCTTAAGCTCCCCCTCCTTGGAGCTCACCTCTCCTCAAATGGCTCTGCAGCGAGCACCACTTGTTTTGGCTCAGCTCCTTCTTTACCACAACTGACCGGTACATTGACTGCTGCAGATGCACCAATTCGCCTGTCAATCTCACGTTCCATCCATCCCTCACTCCTGAACAAAACCCCGAGATACTTAAACTCCTTCACCTGGGGTAAGGACTTTACACCAACCTGGAGATGGCTAACCACCTTTGTCCGGTGGTCATGTTCAAAGAACTGTAATCAAATGTGTTAAATTCAATACTAGTAGCATACAAATATGGTTTTTATAAAATATGCATTATTTGTCAGTGTTATTGTCAAACCTCATTTAAAAAGCGTAGCCCTATATACATTTTTGGAAATTGCAATATTATGTAGCCAGAAGTACCTATGGCTGCATTTCGTCTTTAAAACGAATACTACGGGGTAGTATGATGGTTACCAGTTTGTCCAGTAGCTCGCCATGTGTGTTGGCGGACTTAAGAAGCAGATAGGAGTAGACCACAAAGATGGGGTTCGAGTTCGGCAAAGAACAGTTCCAGAAAGCAGGTAAGACAAAAACAAAGCCCAAAAGATTCTGTCAGTCAGTCAGCAGTGGATTCACGCAAGAACAGCAGGTGTGAATGACACTGGCCAGAGAAATTTGAGTTCTCAAAAAGCATAAACAGCGACCTCTGGTGCATTCGCAAAAACAAAAACTTGCAAAAAAAACATACCAACTGGGAAGTATTTGGTGCTTTCCAGAAATGTATATAGTAGGGATGGGAAGATTAATCGATATGTATCGATACGTGGTCATGCGCGTGCACGGTGCGAGTGCATCGGTTATGCAGCAGAGGATGAATGAAATTTTGGAAGCAAATCGAGATGCATCGGCTTTTGCGAGATGCATCGGTTTTTCCAAGATACAGCTTATATTTTTAATATAGAATGTATTTTTTATTTATTAACAAGTGTTGTCAACCTGTTTTTGGCGCATAATTTAATCGACCTACATAAAGTAAGCCTAACGGATTTGCGGATGTGTACACTTACACTACAACTGTATCAGGTGTGCGGATGAAGCTAGTGGTGCGCCCTCAGAAAGCGCGAGAAGCAAAACAAACATTTTATTCCCCACTGAGTTTTAAATCTAAAGTATGGCAACATTATGGATTTAAGGATGGACGACATGACAGGACAGATGCAATTTGCAAAAGTGTGCCGCGCATCTGTAAAATACGAGGGCAGTACGACTAATCTGAAATCTCACTTTAAGCGGCGCCACGGTGTTGTTGTGAAAGCTCCATCTTCCAGTGGACCTCTATTCTGCCGCCCTATGCGCAGATATAACTGAGGACGCGCCGGTGTCGCGGACCTCTATTCTGCCGCCCTATGCGCGAATATAACTGAGGACGCGCAGGTGTCGCGGACCTCTATTCTTCCGCCCTATGCGCGGATATAACTGAGGACGCGGGTGTCGCGGACCTCTATTCTGCCACCCTATGCGCGGATATAACTGAGGACAAGCGGGCGCTGATGGAGGTGTCGCGGACATAACTGAGGATGCGGGTGGTAAGGGGGGGTGTTGCGGACGCCGCCCTCTCTATACTGCCGCCCTAGGCGGCCGCCTAGGTCGCCTCTATGGACGTGCCGGCCCTGTTCATCTGCAAAGATATTCAGCCTAGTGTCACGGAGAACGAAGGTTTTGAACACCTCCTTCTGTTGATTTTTATTTAATTATAATAATAATAATAATATTAATAATAATAATGATAAAAATAATGGGTGTCACGGTGGCACAGTGGGTAGTTTGACCACCTCACAGCAAGAAGATTGCTGGTTTGTTATATTTTTATTAGCCTGTTGTTTACAGTGACAGTGATGTTTCAAAGCAGCATAACACTGCTAGTTCACGACCTTAAGTTTTGAATAATCAGTGGCAAAATAAATCTTTGTAAAACTTGTTTTCATAGTTGAAAAGTTAAATCACAATTCTTGTTGTGCAATGCTAAACCTTTATGTTGAAAGAGTGCAAATATATATATTTTTAATATATATTGCACTTATACATTCTGTATATCTTGAAAATACTTAAATAATATGTGCTATATGTTCTAAAATGGCCCTCAACTGTAAACTGACACTCTGGCTCTGAGAGAAAAGCCAGTTTGTAAAAAAAAGTCTTGGTTTTGCTTGGTTAATAAATAATCAATCAAACTCATTCAATGGCACAGCATCCTCTTTCACATCATCTCATAAACTTGATCTAATTAGTTAGTGCTGAATTATCGCATTGTATCGTGATATGGGTGTAAATCGTATCGTGTTGCATCGCAATATGTCACAAATGTATCGCTAATATATGGGATCGTATTCTTTGTATCGAGATGCGTATCGGATCGGCATTATAGCTTAGATGCCCAACACTAGTATATAGCCATACGTTTTCAGAATGAGCTAAGGTTGGTTGTTATACAAATTTAAGATTTTTCAATTAAAAATGTCTATTTTTCATTCAGTTTGTGACAGCAGCACAGTACCACTATTGAAATTATACCATAAACAAGCACTTTTAGGGACCTATGATAGTTTTTAAGTATTTTAATTCAGATTCAAGTACTTTCGAGAAGTGTGGGAGCCCTGTACAAACCTTTTTTTCTCAGTCAATTAAAAAAAATACTTTTAAGTAGTGGTTGACAGATAAAATTCGGCTATAAATATATCGGCCAATAATTGGATTTTTTTTAAAAATATCATTATCGGCTGATAAATCTTTCTGATTGATATTTCCATGTCATGCATTCATGCTTTTTCTTTCATGTGTAAATCCAGGACCTGAGGAACAGTAAAATAAATATGTGAGGATGGCAAGCAGTCACGACTTTGACTTTCTTTCAGCAACTTCATCTCAAATTCCTCAATGTCTTTCCAAAGACTCGCATGAACTCACCGTCAGGCTGGATTTAAACTAAAGTCTTAGGCTACAGTCAGTCCACTGATGGCTTTACTGCTAACAAACCTTCATTATAGTCAGATTGACCTGCCACTAAATCACACTTTCATAAAAAGCCAGCTGTGTTTGGTCAGTGTGCATCATCTGACTCAAGTGGTTATTTCTTGGCCAGAAAAGCTGCAAAATGGAGCACATGGTCTAGCAAAATGTTCACAGTAAAGCACAAGAATTAAATGGAAATGTAGTTTTGATAACTGGCAGTGGCTCACTGTTTTCATCAGAGTATCAATGTCACACATAACAAGATAATAAGTTCCCCTAGTTTGAGAAATGTGTTCGGATTATCTTATCTAAGCGTGGTGTCCGTCTGCTAATGTTCTGTCAGGAAATGAATGCATCATACATTCAAATGAAATGTTTTTTAATGAAGTGCTTGAGGCCATGATTTGGATTGCATTGGAGTCAATTGCATAATGCTCTGTTGATTTATTTAAAAAAATACATGAAAAATTATATTCATACACATGACACCATGTAGTCTCGTCAAGGATCATGTTTTAATTAATAAATTACAATTCAACTTTTTGTGTTTGTCAAATTGTAGGAAGTTGATGCATGCTCACTGACTTGACACATTTTACTTTTTACGAAATTACAAAATGCCTGTTGTTTTTGTCTGAATCTTAGATTATTTTAAAAAAATGCATTAAAAACGCAATTCGTAAATAGAGCTCAATGATTTAGAAAATGTATGTAATGTCATTTTTTTGTCTGGCTCCTTTTTTTTTTTTTTTTTTTTTTAAAGTACATTTTACAAAATGCAAAATATGCACTTTGTAAATTAAGGTTGGGCGATGTTGACCACTTTGGCATCGTACGTACGATGTCTAATGTAAAACACTGCAATGGATGATGGTAGAGTAAATTAATTATTTATGAATAAATGATTAATTCATAATAAATTAATTATTTGTAGCCTACCATTTCAACTGCCTGACCCGCATAGTCTTTGTTTTACCCATAACCAAATCATAAATAAACAAAAATAAGTTACCCAAATAACCACCTGTCAATCACTTTTTCCGCAGAACTCTGGCATGAATAGGCAGAGTGATCTGTGTTATTATAATGGCGCTCACAAACTTGGTTGGTAAAAAAGGTGCACAACCAACAGCATCCAACCAACAGTATGTGAGGTTCTCACTAAAATAAATAAGTACAAGCGTAAAAGTGAAAGTTTGAAGCAGTGTACTGACATTGTGCCACATTACCTGATAGATTCAAAAGACAGAAGAGTCGTTAGAGAGAGACAAGATGAATTAGATATCACATTTAACAACTATAGTGAGACGCAATCCAAAGCTACATCCTCGATAAACTGTCCGACGTGCGCAGCTCTCTGGGGTGAAAGCTGGAGCTTAGAGTCAAACGCGCGCATAGCCTACACTGCAGCGCATGACAGAGTGTGTTTGTGTGTGTGTGGTCACGTGATGTGCATTTCAGCTGTAGTGTGGAAGGAGAGCTGTTCAGAAATGCTAGGAGAAACAAACATCAGTGTGGATGTGGACTGTTTTCGTGCTGAAATGCCATTTTAAAACTAAGATGTATTAATGTCAACGGGGCCTAAGTGTGTATTTTTTGCGAGCGGGCTGCTGCTGCAATGGAGGCAGGGCAGAGGATTGCGATGCAGGTTCGGCATCGGTATGTCTATCGGC
Organism: Danio rerio; assembly: GCF_052040795.2. NCBI lineage: Eukaryota > Metazoa > Chordata > Actinopteri > Cypriniformes > Danionidae > Danio > Danio rerio. The sequence goes on from NC_141043.1 coordinate 15,724,192, forward strand.
CATTGGTAATGGACGATGGCATTGTCTATTAATCCAACCCTATTGTAAATATGGTACAATGGCTTAAAAATATGCAAGTTTTAAATTTCTTGTACAAATCAAATTATACTCTTTTTTTTGCCAAATAAATCATGAATTAAGAACACTAAAAAATATCAGATTAATTGAAGATAGTATAAATATCAGATAAGAATATATTAATGAAAATTATATTTATAAACAAATGAATGAAATGGCATAAAATGTATTATAGACATGTATTTATATTAAATAAACTAGATTTTTAAATATCCTTATTAAATAAACTTGTCATTAACCCATAAATCAACACACTTCCTAACGTTTAAATTAAGTAATAAACAGTATTTTGGCTTATTCCCTTTATTAATCCGGGGTCGCCACAGCAGAATGAACCACCAACTTACCAAACCTTCCAGCTGCAACCCATCTCTGGGAAACATCAATACACACTTACTTAAACTCATACACTACAGTAAATTTTAGCCCACACAATTCACCTGTACCACATGTCTATGAACTGTGGGAGAAACCGGAGCATCTGGAGGAAACCCACGCGAACACGGGGAGAATATGCAAACTCCACACATGTTCGGCAACTGACTCAGCCAAGGCTCAAACCAGAGACGTTCTTGCTGTGAGGTGACAGCACTACCTACTGCGCCACCGTGTCGCCTACATTAAATTGATCAAAAATAAAAAACTTTTATATTTATTTTTACATTTCACAACAGCATGTTTCAAATAAATGCTGTATCCATCAAAGTATCATGAAACACAATTATGGATTTCCATCAAAATATTAAAAGACTCAAAATAAATGTTTCTTTATCATCAAAACAATTTCTGAACAATCATCTGACTGTCCGTTATAATTGTGCTGAAAATCCAGTTTTGAACCACAGGATTAAATAACTTTTGATGTCACTAAATGTCACTAACCCTAAAACAGTGAACAGTATAGATCAAAACATTCTCAAAAAAACTTAATAGTCTTTAAAAAAAATGAAATATGGGAAAGTTGCATATAAAAGTCATTTCCTCTCAGGGCAATGACTGATAGGACACAGTTTCTCAAGCTACTTCCTGTTTCGGGCAACGACTTCATCTGGAAGCATCTGGAGGTTTAATTTCTGAATGTCATGTTTTCTGGGACAGAGTTGTGGTGCTTTCCCCATATTTCTTTTTCTTTCTTTTTTTTTTTTTTTTGCTTATCTTATCTTTTTGAGTCACACAGAACTAAGTGATGAGACTCCACCACAACTAGTCTCTTATCATTCAAACGTTCAGCAAGATTATCCATAAATAACTGACAAAGTACAGACATCAATCCAGCACTCAGCAAACAATTGATATTAAACAAGTACATAAACACAATACAAACAGACTGTATAATAGCCTTTAGCTAACCAAGCTAACTGAAACAGGCCTTTCTGGTTCTAACTTAAACACAAAAACACACACTCACTACTAGCAGCAGAGCAGGACTAGGTGAACAGGATGTATATTATATCCTGCTCACCTATATTTTGTGATCATTGTGGTTTAAAACACATTTACAGAACATTTAATAAAACCATTAGTTAATGTTAACCAAAAACATGCAGTGCACTGAAGAGCTATACAGCAAAGAGTTTTCAGACTCAGTTGATAATTTCAGACATCATAGAGTTTACGTCAGATTATAAATGAAATCAACTAACTAACTAACTAACTAACTAACTAACTAACTAACTAACTAACTAACTAACTAACTAACTAACTCCATCAATCAATCAATCGATCAATTTTTTATTTGTAAACAGAGCACCTTGAAGAAAATCATCTTTTGTAAGCTGTTTGAACAGAACTGTGTCTAGGCATAGTGCGTTCACTGTCATAATGTGGTGACGTAAATACAAGAAGATTCTTTTCGTACATTTTCTTGGATTAAAATAGGATTGAAATCCTTCTCATTTGAGGGATTGCGTCACTGCAACCTGATGTAGGAGTGCGTTTTTTTTTTTTTAATCTTGAAAAAGACATGAAATAAGTGCCCTTTAAACTAAGGTTATTTTGGTAATACACCGATCTTGATTTTTTTGTATTTTTCTCAGAAAAATTTGTCCAGCTCTGATACTGCATTCAAACACATATTTGGGCGATGCAGTGGCGCAGTATGTGGTAATATTTATGTGATAATTTTATCGGTATAATTTAAATAAAATATGCAGAATTTAAGCTATAGAGTTAAATGTAATATATATTACTATATAAGCATATATATATATATATATATATATATATATATATATATATATATATATATATATATATATATATATATATATATATATATATATATATATATATATATACAGTTGAAGTCAGAATTATTTTTCCCTAATTTCCCTGTTTATTTTTCCCTAATTTCTGTTTAACTGAGAGCAGATTTATTGAACACATTTCTAATCATAAATGTTTTAAGAACTCATTTCTAATAACTGATTTATTTTATCTTTGCCATGATGACAGTAAATTATATTTGACTCAATATTTTTCAAGACACTTCTATACAGCTGAAAGTGACATTTAAAGGCTTAACTTGGTTAATTAGGTTAACTAGGTAGGTTAGGGTAATAAGGCAAGTTATTGTATGATGGTTTGTTCTGTAGACTATCGAAAAAATATATAGCTAAAAGGGGCTAATCATTTTGTCCTTAAAATGGCTTTTAAAAAATTGAAAACTGCTTTTATTCTAGCCGAAATAAAACAAATAAGACTCCAGAAGAAAAAATATTATCAGACAGACATACTGTGATTTTCTTGCGCTGTTAAACATCATTTGGAAAATATTTAAAATATTTAAAAAAGTTAAAAAAAAAATTAAAAGGGGGGCTAATATATAATATAATATATTTATTGTTATTATATATATATAATAAATATTTGTTACAAAAAAAATTCTGTTTTCAGAACTTTTTCATTTTGGCCCACAATTTTAGTGAATCCTTACAATATTTTATATGCATTATGCGCAAATCATCTAAAAAGAAAATGCTATGTAAACTTTTCAAAAGACAGTGTTCACAGATATTTAATTGAACCTCATATCCCTAATTCCATACTTAAAAAAAGGGTCACAAGCTTAAATTTGGCTATGAACTCTTTGATGCTCATATACTATAGGGAGAAGAGCAATGTGAGCATTCTGCTAAACGTCTTATTTTGTGTTCCACATAAAAAAAACAGTCATGTTGTCATGAATGACATGAAGATGTGTAAATAATGTCAGAACTGCCATTGTTGCATGCCAACGTGCATTTATCATTTTTTCTACATACACGGGACGGACATGATGACAGCACCACAGCAGGAAAAAGAGCTTTTACTCATAAAGTAATTAAATCTCAATTTCCAATGCAGCTGCAAAGGTGAGTCATGTTCGTTTGATTAATGACGACAACAGCTATAAAAGAGCTGCCACAATTAACATTGTGTTGTGTGACTGAAACAAAAACCAGCAGGTTCAACTGTTGCCCAAATTTCAGAAGAATCGCTCACTGAAAATGCTGAATCATTGAAGTCAAGGGGCAAAAACATGTACTGTACAAAACATAAGTTAACATGGATACAACAAACTGACATGTATATTTGGCAAAAAAAAAATAAACATGGCACAATCTATACTTGGTATATGTCATATATACGCTCGCCGGCAACTTTTTTAGGTACACCTCACTAGTACCAGGTTGGACCCCCTTTTTTCCTTTAGAACTGCCTTAATGCTTTATGTCATAGATTCAACAAGTTACTGAAAATATTCCTCAGAGATTTTGCTTCGTATTGCCATGATAGCATCACACTGCAGATTTGTCGGAGGCCATTTGAGTACAGTGAACTCATTGTCAAGTTCAGGAAACCAGTCTGAGATGATTCACACTTAATAAATTATGTTAACCTGCTGGAAGTAGCCATCATAATGAATGCACTGTGGTCATAAAGAAATGGACATGGTCAGCAACAAAACTCAGGTAGGCTGTGGTATCGCCACTATGCTGAATTGGTACTAATGGGACCCAAACTGTGCCAAGAAAACATCCCTTACACCATTACACCACCACCAGCAGCCTGAACCTTTGATACAGGACAGAATGGATCCATGCTTTCATGTTGTTGACACCAAATTCTGACCCTAACATTTGAATGTCACAGCAGACATCGAGAATCATCAACCAGGCAACATTTTTCCAATTTTCTATAGTCCAGTTTTGGTGAGCCTGTGCGAATTGTAGCCTTAGTTTCCTGTTCTTAGCTGACGGGAATGGCACCCGGTGTGGTCTTCTGCTACTGTAGCCCATCTGCCTCAAAGTTGGACGAGTTGTGCTTTTATAGATGCTCTGTCTGAACTGCAGCAGATTGTCTTGACCATGTGCAATGCCTAAATGCAGTGAGTTTCTGCCATGTGATTGGCTAATTTGCATTATTGAGCAATTATACCTAATAAAGTGGCAGGTGAGTGTATGCATGATATTAACTAACTTGAAGTGCAAAATAAGTCATATCCACTCAATAGATTGTGCCCTATTTATTATTTTGTGCCAAAGATAACTATAGTAGAAATATAATTTTAGAAAAAAAAATATGATAAATGTTTAAATGACACTGAAAGGTTCAAGTGAGAAATATGGTGAGTTTGAAGAGAAACATCTTCTGAGACTGAAACATACACAAACCAAACTCAACATTCAGATGGCCATTTCTAATTCCTCATGGTTTATACAGTTTCAGTGAAGCACATGCTTTGTCTTTATTCAAAAAAATGCACCCCCACTATCCGCCACCCCCTCAAAAACATGAGCCACAATGTGCAGCATTCATGTTGGTGAGAGAGAGCCACTTTCCCACTGTCCCACCCTCATCTTCCACATCTCAGACTAATGAGCGCCAGCATCACCATTAAACCATTGTTTCAGCAGATCCACACGAGATCCAGCCTCGCTTTCTTTCACAAGGAACCAAACAAAGCATAGTTTACACTGGAGTAACATGAGCTGCTTGTACAAGCACAAGTTTCAGCCTAATCTAGTTGTGTCACAAATGGGAACAAAGTTACAACCTGCCTACAATAAATGACACAGTTTTCAACCAAAAAACTGGACACTTTTTTTTTGTTTATTTGTTACATGACAATTAAATGTTTCTATTACAGCTTATAGATATTCATTCATTTTCCTTCGGCTTACTCTCTATTTTAAAGGTCGAAACATCGCCAACTATTCCAGTTTATGTTTTACGCAGTGGATGCCCTTCTAGCCCCGACCCAGTACTGAGAAAAACCCATACACACTCATACACATGCACACTTATTCACTACGGACAATTTAGTTAATCAATTCACCTGTTTTGCATGTCTTTGGACTGTGAGGGAAACTAGATCACCCGGAGGAAACCCACGCAAATACGAGGAGAAACACAGAAATGCTAACTGACCCAGTCGAATCTTGAACCAGTGACCTTCTCACTGTGAGGCGATCGTGCTATCAACTGCGCCACCGTGACACCAACAGATATTTTAAATAATAGAAATGTATACAATGTTAAATAAATGTATAAATAAGCAAACATATAAACAAACAAATTAATGTGTATCTATGTAGGTAGGTAGTCTCAGAGCAAGAAGGCCGCTGGTTCGCTGGTTCGAGCCTCGACTCAGTTGGGGTTTCTGTGTGGAGTTTGCATGCTCTCCCTGCATCACGTGGGTTTCCTCCGGGTGCTTCTGTTTCCCCCACAGTCCAAAGACATTCGTTACAGGTGAATTGGGTAGGCTAAATTGACCGTAGTGTATAAGTGTGTGTGGATGTTTCCCAGAGATGGGTTGCGGCTGGAAGGGCATCCGCTGCGTAAAAACGTGCTGAATAAGTTGGCGGTTCATTCCGCTGTGGTGACTTGAATTGAAATAAAGCACAACTAGTAAAGTAGTAAAGTAATTGAAATAAAGCACAACTCAAATGATCAAATATTAAAATTACAGTAATAACACTGGACACACCAATCAGTTAATGTCATGCTTTGAATCTAACAATTATTTAAATATTGCTTTAAGGTTAAATAAAAAAAACTAAGAACAGACTGTTAGCTTCTTAGCTTTACTGAAACTCAGCACAAAACCATATATGAATGCCTCGTACCTCTTTATTATCCAGCATTCTACACAAAAGAAAACAACTTCCAAGATAGTAAAGTGCAGAGTCAGAGAAACTCCGGCCTGCTGGTCAACAGATAAGCCTGTGTGGTGAAAATATTGACCAAAACAAGCAGCTGGTCTCTGGAGGAAGAAGACTTTCACCTTGACACCGTCACAGTATCTGAACTCAAAAGTTCAGTTTATTTCCTTGTGTTCTGCTCTGAGTACATCAACTCACACAAAAAAAATATTTATTTGTTAAATAGTCATCTTATGCGCTGTTTTAATTGCAAAATTATTCCAGTCCACTGAAACGTTTGCGCCCTAAAATGTTTTTACAATAAATATGAATACATTTATTTATAAAGATGTCACTTTGTAAACTAAGGTGTTTCTTATTATTAAACAACCTAAATGCAGAACAAACTTTGATTTTATCTTCCACTGAGAAAATTTTTTTTTAGAAAAAGCCAGAATTAAAAAGCTAATTCTGGTGATATTTTACTGCAACAAAGTGCTGTAGTAACCCTGTCATATTTAGTTAAGTTGGTATTACAGCACAAAAAAACAACAACAGAAATACCACATACTTCATATAATGGTAAATTTATGTGATATTGTACTGCAGAGAGTGCTGTAGTAAGCCTGTCATGTTTAGTTGTGTTGGTATTACCACACAAAAAACAAAAAACACATACTTCATCTAATGGTAAATTCTTGTGATAATGTAGCTACTGCAGAAAGTACTGTAGTAACCCTGTCACAAAAAAAACAACAGAAAACCACATACTGCATCTAATGGTAAATTCTTGTGATATTGTGCAGCAGAAAATTCTGTAGTAATCCTGTCAAATTTAGCTTTGCTAATTTTTTATTTGGTAATATTATGTTGTTGTACTGCTGAAATACCACAGGATTACCACAGGACATTTTTATGAGGGACATTAGCAACTGTAGGCCTAATGTCCATATAAAAAAACTGTAAAACAAAGTGAAAAGATCCAAATCTGTAGCATTAGCTAAAATGTTAACACAGGCATTCAGAATCGACTGCAACATTAGCTACACTGTTAACGGCTAACACATTAGCTATTGCAGGCCTGACGTCTATATAAAGAAATAAAAAAACTAAGAGTTTTTTAAATGAAAAGATCTAAATCTGTAACATCAGCTAACTTGTTATATAACACAGGCATTCATGTAAAAGTACTTGTATAGCCTGTCTTATGTGTATAGTTAAGTATATCCTAGAGTATATGTTAGTTATGCATAGGCTTTTTAAAATAGCGCTTATGTATAGTGTTGTGTTTGTATTTATGATTAATTTAAGTTGTCCTGCGAGACATGACATTTTGTTCCTCTGTATGTCCACACATAAGCTATACTGCTAATGGCTAACACATCAGCTACTGTAGGCCTAATGTCCAAATTAAAAAACTGAGAGACTTTAAAATGAAAAAAATCTGAATCTGAAACATCAACTAACTTGTTATATGACAATATGAGATTATGTTTGAAGTATTTAGCGCTTTTATCACAATACAAACTATTATGAAATTGACAAGAGCTGCAAAAATTGTTATTACAGCAGATTAAGCTTACCAGAAAAGAAAACAAGCTCTACAGTTTTGTTTAATACTTTAGTGTATATTGTACATGTTCAAAGTAAGCAAATGTTTCAAGCAAACTAAATTACAAAAGGATTATAAAAGTGCAACCCCTTTATAATAATGTTTCATTAGTAACCATTAGTTAAAGCATTAATTACTGTCAACAGTGATAAATAGCTTGTTGCAGAAGCTACAAAGTTAATGCAAGTTTAAAACAGAAGCCTTTGGATCTGAATGACTTATAAACATTAACATTAAAAATTATTATCACCTAAGAATAATAAATGCTTTACAAGAACTTATTCAACCAGTTTAGTTTAGTTAACTAATGTTAACAAATGGGGCAACGCGGTGGCACAGTGGGTAGCGCTGTCACCTTACAGCAAGAAGCTAACTGGTTCGAGCCCAGGCTAGTTGACATGTGACTTGTATGCAGTGAGTGTGTGTTTGTTGATTAGTGTGTATGGCTGTTTTTCAGTACGGCTTTGCGACTGGACGGACAACCGCTGTGTAAAATATGCTGGAATAGTTGGCGGTTCATTCCGATGTGTTGACCTCTGTTAAACTAGCGACTAAACCGAAGGAAAATGAATGAAAATAAGTATTCATTCATTCATTAATTTTCTTTTTGGCTTAGTCCCTTTATTAATTCGTTGTCGTCACAGCGGAATGAACCACCAACTTATCCAGCACGTTTTTACGCAGCGGAACCCCTTACAGCCGCAACCCATCTCTGGGAAACTGAAAATAAACAAATGCTGCCTTAATGTAGTGCTAACAAACATTTGGTCAAACTTTAAGATAATTGCCCATCAGTCAATGTTAGTTAACGTATTTACTAACATGTACTATACCTACAGCATTTATTAACTTCAACATTTACTAATGCATCAATAAAATCCAAAGTTATGCTTGTTAATATCAGTTAATCCAATAAGGGTTAACAAGAACTGACAATGAGAATTGTATTTCTTATTAAAGAATGTTAACAAAGATTAATAAACACTGTAATAAATGTATCCTTCATTGTATCCTTCGAATGTTAACAAAGATTAATAAACACTGTAATAAATGTATCCTTCATTGTTAAGAACATTAAATAATATCAACTTATGTTTTTTTAATTTACTTTATCATTGTTGAAGGCCAGATTAATATGTGAACATGTTTACATGTTTAAATAAACTTATAGCCGATACAACAATCTAAATATCCTTAAATTCTTAGTAATTTAAATTTTCCACAATAATCATATCCTACATGGTCATACATTATCATAATATAATGTATTATTGCCACATGTCTGTAATTTATATGACATTTACATTGAGTTGTAGGGTGAAAAGCTGAAACAACGATCATAATTCAGAGAGGATTCAGGACGGACTGAGTCTGTTAGCATGTGCTTAACTCTGTGCTGAAGGCACTAATTATTCATTACAGAAGACAGTATCATATTTACACCAAACCACGGACTACAGCTTCCAGCATGCCCTGCTCTAGTGCTGCATATCTACAGCCTGCAGGCCAGATAGACACAATACTCAATTTAAAGAGACGGTTCACTCACATGTTCCAAAATATCTAAAAATTTCATGAATAAATTAAATTAATGACCCAATTTTGCAATCTTTACAACTATATTTTTAGGAAATCATTAGTTTTTCGACTACTTTCTAACCCACACAAGCCAAACATCCATCTAGCTAACATGAACTCAAAAACAGCAAATTACAAACAGAAAAGCTTAGAAACCAGTAATTGTTCCCCAAAGAACTGAACCAGGCCTTATTGAGTGATGCAGTCAACATTCTTAAATCATTCATTTATACTGCTAACATGACTTGTAATAATTAAAAGTATAAAGTGAGATATGTAATAGTGTTTGGCCAGAATACACACACACACACATCACATGCACCCATGCATGCACACAAATGTTTTTTTTTTTTTTATGTTTCATTAGGACTTTCCACAAAAGTAATGATTTTTATACAGTATACATCTATCACCCTGCCCCAACCCTACCCCTAAAACTCAACCCTCACTGGAAACAATCTGCATTTTCATATTTTAAAGTACTTTATTCTGCATTATTTATAAGACGTCACAAAAAATGTCACAACAAGGTAAAGTAATATTGGTAATGCTATACTTCTAGGGTCATCAAGTTGAATTCCAGAACCACACATACACACACACACACACACAAACTTTACATGGACACATACAGACACACAGAGAGCTAAGGGAGGGTGTTGGCTGGAGGAAACAGGAGACTCTATTGTGTTTGTTTGGTCCTGGTGTGTTTTGTGTGTTAATTGGTTTCAGAGAGAGGACAGCAGAACAGGGTTACAGAAGATGAATGACCACAGCAGAGCTAATGAATGAAAACTGTGAAAAAGGTGAGAGATAGGTACAGCAGAGAAAAACATATGACAAGCCAGTCTTCTTCTGTCTTTTTTAGTTAGCATATACCTGACAAAAGTCTTATTGCCTATCCAAGTTTTAGGAACAACAAATAATAACTTGACTTTTAGTTGATCATTTGACATCAAAATTTGATAATACAAAGGCAAAGGCCTCTAGATAATGCTTATTTTAATAAAATAAAATTTGATCCTTGATTTTTATTTATTTATTATTAAAGTCATCTGGAATGGAAAAGAAAGCATTCTTGCAGGACTCCCAGAGATCGTCAAGATTATTTGGATTCATATTCAATGCCTCCTGCTTCATCTAACCCAGACATGCTCAAAAATGTTTATGTCTGGTGACTGGGTTGGCCAATACTGGAGCACCTTGACCTGCTTTCAGTAACATTGATGTGTAGGCTGAAGTACAAGAAGGAGCGCTATCCTGCTAAAGAATTTGCCCTCAGGCTGTTGATGTTGCCGTCCACTCTGCAGATCTCTCGCATGCCCCCATACTGAATGTAACCCCAGACCATGACTTTTCCTTCACCAAACTTGACTAACTTCTGTGAGAATCTTGGGTCCATGCGGGTTCCAATAGGTCTTCTGCGGTATTTTTGATGACTGGGATGCAGTTCAATCACTTATCGAAATGATATATTAGAAGTCAAGTTATTATTTGTTGATCTTACAAAACTGGGATCGACGAAAAGACTTTTGTCAGGTAGCTATAATAAACAATGAAACATCTTTATAATAAATGAAAATTGAAATAAACTGAAATTCAGAGCAAATATTATCATATTTTTGTTTTGAGACAGAATTAACAATGACACCGCAGAAGCCAAATCTTTACCACTGTTATTAACTAGAAAATAATGTATTTTATTAGTTTAAGAAATGCCTCAGATTAGACATGTAAAATAATTATCATTAAAGGGAATATACACTCTCAAAAAAAGAAAATAATAACCTTACAATTTACTCACACTCAAGGGGTTTTAAAATGAATTTCTTTCCTCAGTTCAATTCAAAACAAGATATTCTGAAAACTGTTGAAAAAAATCTGAAATTTCCTTTCTTAGTGAGCTATCCCTGGAAATTTTATTAGATCAATAACATTAAGATTTATGATACAACTTATGTTCTTTATGCAAGTACATTTTTAGTTTTAGTTTTTATTTTCACTTTAGACGTTTGTACACTAACGGTACATTTTTAAATTAGTTAAATTACTATTTATTCTTCCTTTATCATTAATTGGAAGGATTAATGCAGTGAAAATGAATGTTCTTCCTAAATTGTTATTTTTATTTCAATGTATTCCATTGTTTTTGCCAAATAGTTTTTTCAAGTCAGCTGACCAAATTGTTACCCCTTTTCTATGGAATGGTAAAGAATTCGTAAAGTTCTGCTTGAAAAATGCAAATTGAGTGGGGGTTTATCTCTACCCAACTTTAAGTTTTACTTCTGGTCTGCTAATATTCATAAGATTATGTTTTGGTTCAACTCCTGTAACGCTACTTGGTGCAAACTAGAGGCAAAATCATGTCTTTCCACTTCGTTACAGGCCTTACTTACTGCCCCTTTACCTATTAATCCCTCCAAGTATACAGATAATATAGTAGTCTCATCAACTCTCAGGATTTGGTCTCAATCTAGGCGACATTTTAAGTTTACCTCCTCCTCACATCCATGAATCACTTGTTTCCTCCATCGGTCACTGACCCTGCGTTTTTGGTATGGCGAGACTTAGGTTTAATATATTTCAGAGATTTGTATAGGGATGGTATCTTCTGCTCTTAAACAATGTTATCTTCTGAATTAGAACTCGCACCTTCACATCTTTTCCGTTATGTACAAACCAGGCACTGCGCTGGTTCTTTATTCCCAAATTTTCCCTGCCTGCCATCAAAGTTGGTATGGGAGGATTTTCTTACATATAATATTTTTGAAAAGGCACCAATTTCAAGAACTTATTGTAAGCTTATTGATTTGGAGGACCTTTCACTCATACAGTTTAAAATATTCCATAGGGTTCATTACTCCAAAGCTCTGCTCTCTAGGTTTTATCCTAATGTGGATGACAAGTGTGACAGATGTCACATGTCACCCTGCAACTTGAGTCATATGTTTTCTTTCTGCCCAGTACTACAAAACTACTGGAAAAATTATTTTAAAACCTTGTCAAAAATATTCCAAACTAAAGTGTATATCTGTCCCACCACTGCAATTTTTGGTGTCCCCAAGGATTGGACCCGATTTACATTTAAACAGTTAGAGGTACTTGCCTTTACCTCATTATTAGCTAGACGTCGGATCTTATTTCTGTGGAAGTCGTCTAAACCACCAAGTGTCTCACAGTGGCTTGTGGACACCATGTACTTTCTGAAGGTAGAAAAGATCAGATGCTCTCGCTCTGCCGATTACACATCTTTTTACGATAAATGGCAACCCTTCATAACTTACTTTCAGTCACTTCTAAGTTTATCCACTGATTGTATTTTTTTCAATTTATTGACATCACCTCTTCCACCCCCCCCCTTTTCTTCCCCCCTACTTTTATCATGTTTTTATTTATTTATTTATTTATTTTTACTATTATTATTTTATTTACTCCTTTTTATTTAATATTGTTGCTGTTTTTATTGTCATGTTATTTATCAAAAAAATTTTTAAAAATATATATGTTTTATTGTTCAAACATTTAAAAGTGGAAAGTCTTTATGTCTGTCATATCAGTCATTTATGTTCTTTTCACTCAAAAAAAAAATACTATTTATTTTATTTTGAAAAGTGTATTTACAAGAAAAAAATCTGAGTTTAGGATAATAATTTAGTGACTTTACAGATTGATGAATAAATGATCGAACAAATAAATTAATAAACGAATGAACACACAAACAAACAAATGCTTTCATGTAGCACCTTACGGTGTAGCTGAGCAAACAAAAATGCTAAACTCACCATAGTTTTAAAAATATTACTGTTGTTCTGATACAGTTTGAGTGTTTCAGGTGAGAATGTAGTTAATATGCTGTATATTTCTATGGAAATCACCTGTTTGAAAGTGTTCAGGATTTTAGAGATGTGAGTTCAGAGTGTAAGCAGCTGTTCATCAATCATGTACCCCAGATCGAGCAGCCTTACCACAGACACTTATTCTGGAAACTGAGGTATTTCTCTATAGTAGTAAAAAAATACTTTTAAAAGGAGGTTAGGTTATCTTACAGCAACAGTTTGCTTTTATGATCTCTTTTTTGTTTTAGAGCAAAAATATTTGACTAAAGGCCAAGTTCAAATGTATAACTTTATATAAATCTAATCCTTTATCAAAATACAGCTACATGTATATCATAACACAGCCATTACTGAATTGCTTAGCATGTATTATTGTTCAATAAAATACATTTGTTTTTTGTGCTGTATAATTTATAGAATTATACATATGTAACTTTAAGTGGATTATTGAATTTCGATTTATGATAAGTTGCATTATAAACTTAAATAAACCCATAATAGTAATAATGAATGTTAAGCCATGCCATACTTACACTATTAAAGTTAAAGTCAGAATTATTAGCACACTTTTTTTTTTTTTTTTTTTAAATATTTCCCAAATGATGTGTAACAGAGCAAGGAAATTTCCACAGTATGTCTGATAATATTTTTTCTTCTGGAGAAAGTCTTATTTGTTTTATTTCGACTTTTAAAAACCATTTTAAGGTCAAAATTATTGGCCACTTATTGTCTAAAGAATAAATAATCATTATACAACAACTTGCCTAATTACCCTAACCTGCCTAGTTAACCTAATTAACCTAGTTAAGCCTTAAAATGTCACTTTAAACTATGTATAAGTATCTTGAAAAATATCTAGTAAAATATAATTTACTGTCATCATAGCAAAGAAAAAATAAATCAGTTATTAGATATGAGGTATTAAAACTATTATGTTTAGAAATGTGCTGAAAAATCTTCTCTCCATTAAACAGAAAGTGGGAAAAAATAAACAGGAGGGCTTTTTAAAAATTACTTTTTAATGCATTTTTCTAAATGAACTCTAAGCTTGTCATTTTCTCAAATAAATTGTCCAGCTCTCTGATAATCTGCTCTTCCTTTACAAAAAAATCTGGGAAATCTTCACTTGTTTTATAGTGTCCCATAGATCATTTTGTGAAACTGGTCAGATTTAGATTTAAGGTCGGCCTCTCTAGTTAATCTTCAGTGAGTGTGTTCATGAGCGAGTTTTGGAGGAAACTGTCACAATGAAATACTAGACAGGAAGAGAAAGGAAATTCCCTAAAATAAACCAACTCAAAACAGATGGAATTCTGCAGGCTGAAGGTGACAGGAACCAAGACAAAGGGCAGACTTTTTATTACGATTATCATCATCATCATCATCATTATTTTTATTATTATTATTATTACATAAATGTTCTCTGCTTTATTTTTAGTAATGAACTCCAAATAACTGTATAATGTGAGGGGGACTCTGATAAGGTAGTGCAGATCCAAATGCAGGTTAATGATGGTCTGGCAAGCAATGGTTGATACAGGAACAAACAAATGTGTATACAGGCAAATCCAGAGACATGGTCAGGCGGATGGTCAAAGGCAGGCAGAAGACAATGTAAAAAAACAAAGCAAAGATCAGTACACAGCAAGACAAGACAAGAGAAACGTGTCGTAATGTTTACTAACAGTATAACAAGAATCAGCACTGAGGTGTGTGTGTGTGTGTGTGTGTGTGTGTGTGTGTGTGTGTGTGTGTGTGTGTGTGTGCTGTATTTAAAGTCCATTTTTTCAGTCTTTAAGCAGCTCCCAGCTAAGTGAGTGTTATCAATCGTGATCCGGAATAGGTGTGTGTGTGTGGTGTATGACTGGAGCTTACATTCCATATACTATACGCATATTTGTAGACCGTTAGCAATCTGCACAGCCTGGATCGCTGGTGACCGTAACAAACTTGCTCTTTTGTCTCTTATAATCGAACATTTAAATTAATTTACACATTTTATAATAACATATTAAAGACAGATGAAAAATGTTACATTGCACCACAATGCAGACCCCAAAAATGATAATAATTTCCATTAAATTACATATTTTTTGATGCTGTAATTGTACACTCAGGTTGGACATTTCCATTAAATGTTCATTTTTAGGTGGCCTGAAAAGTTTGGTTTTAATATATTAACATTACATGAATACCAATATTGGTAACGCGGTGGCGCAGTGGGTAGACCTGTCGCCTAAAAGCAAGAAGGTCACTGGGTCAAGCCCCGACTGGGTCAGTTGGCTTTTCTGTGTGGAGTTTGCATGTTCTCCCCCATGTTAGGTGAGTTTCCTCTGGGTGCTCCGGTTTCCCCAACAGTCCAAAGACATGTGCTCTAGGTGTATTGAATAAGCTAAATATGCAAGAGTGTATGGGTGTTTCCTAGTGCTGGGTTGCGGCTGGAAGGGCATCCACTGTGTAAAAAATATGCTGTATAAGTTGGTGGTTCATTCTGCTGTGGAAACCCCTGATAATCAGCCGAAATATAATAAAGCCGAAAAAAAAGAAATGAATGAATGAATACAATACAATACAATACAGCCTATACAGTCAGTACAGCCCCTACAAAACACTGTTCATCCAGCACACACACACACACACACACACACACATGCATGAAGATACGCATAGATATATAGACAGAACAAATGAAAGAAAAAAAACATGCACGCTAAAATAAGCTTTAAAAGTGGATTTCTGAGTCATCAGCCTTTCCGCATCCATGTACTACAATTAATCCGCAGGAGAAAAAAAAAAGACTTAGACAGCCCATGCATGCACATGCGCAGCTTAAAAATAGATTTACGACTGGATGAATTGTTCTATAAATAGTAGCTATCTACAGTTGCGGCATTAACAACACCCAGCTGTAATTCTTGTGGTCAGTTTGAGCTGGTCTGCAAACACACGGCGGGTCTCAGATCATGCAGCAGCAGGTTTAATGAGTCACAGAGGAAAGGGGAAATGCCTGGATGCGGTGTCCACAGCGCAGGATAAATTGGGCCCGTATAACAGTATAACACTACAGCTTTCTCAGAAAACTACACGCAGACCCGTTTGAACCTATTAGAGATAAGTGCACTTGTCATCAGTGCTTGCTTGTTCTAAAATAAAAAAAATGAATAGATTGACAACAAAGGTCACGGTGAAGAGATTTATGAAGAAAAGCAAGGTGGTGGTTTCTGATGTACTTGACACATCTTTATTGGGTGATTTATCATTGTTTTAACTTCCTTGTAGCCATTCTCACTTTTATTCACTCACTTTCCGGCTTCTTTACCAGTGATTGTCACAGTTGGTAGTTTGTTATAAAATAGATTTTGTTTTGTAGCTAGTATCAGATTTTTAGATTTGATCCTAACTGTATTTTAATAGAGCTGTTAGTATTAGTACAGTATAAACTTTTGTAGCTTTTTTTAATGATAGTTCACACAAAATATAAAAAATATGTCATTCTCCTTGTTATTTCTTATGCTGAACACAGTTATTCTGAATGTTGGGAAAAAACAGCTAGCTATTCTCCTCTGTAGTATTTTTTGTTCCTAGGATGGATGGTTTTTGACTCTTCTAAAGCATAAAAATGGCATAATATGATTAAACAAACATGGCAATATACTTGTCAAATATTCTGCTTTGAAAATGTGTGGTACGTGCCAGAACGTCTGCCTTTGTTTTGCCCTTTAACCTCCCCAATGCCAGTGTACGAAGTCATATCTCAGCAACCTGTTGCCTTGCTGGGGCTGTGTCTGTGACCGAAATGCGACCTCCGGTAGACAGTAGCAGCCTACGAAATGAGTCACAGAGTTCCAGATGAGGTTATTAATTAGCAACTGATATAAATATTCAGATGCATAAAATAGTGCCCTCACTGCACTCCAACAAAATGGTAACATTTATGATCTAATTAATACATATTAAACCTCTTGAACAATATTAAATGTACATGCTGAATCACTCATATGTGTTTAGTTCTAAAGTATAATTTCAACTGGTTTATTTAATTTTTAAGATCTGAGGTGATCTGCTGCTGCTTTCAGTAGTAGGGCAATAAATGTCATGTACAATGGCATTCAAACTCACATTATTAACATTTAACACTGAATAAAGCACATGAGGTGTACCTGAGGTGATCATTGTCAGCTTTCTGTTGTTCACCTGTGAGAAATAGTAGCCGTTTCTAAAATATAAATTTCAGGTTTTTTAATATGGAAAATATTCCTTCAATCACAAGCCGATGCTTTTAATTAGAACACAGTTTAAATCAGCCTTAAATCAGCCTTTTGGCTCGATAATCAGGCACACTCCTCTTGGTGTCCTCAATCTGGCAACCTGCGCTTGTGTATGTTTTGAAACAGGAGTGCAATACCTAGTTCAACCATTGGGTGTTAAACTTACATACTGCACTTTTAACAGAAAAAAAAAGAATTTTTTAGAATTAAACATGGTTTGGATTTTCTTTTTTGTTGGAACTAACCCTTTAAATGTACAAACCAACCACCCGACCTAAAAATACAGCTCAAAATTTTCAAACACATACAGACAGCAAATCTATGTAAAAGATGTCTAATAGACATCTAAACATAGATGTGTTGGCTAAAACAAGGTTAAATTTTGGAAAAATTTGTAAAAATCTAATAGATGTGTAACAATAGCCCAAAACTAGACCAGTCATCAAATAGACAAACAGACAGACTTCACATGTGTCCATTCATTCCTTTGTATTTGATGACTAGTGTACTGTTGGGCTATTGTTACACATCTATTAGAATTTCACTGGCAGCCTACATTTAGCCATGATTTAGCCACTTATGTTTGGATATCTATAAAGCCCTGCTCACACTGTGAGATTTCAGCCATGATTTTTTTTATCTGAGACAAATTGGGGAAATCAAGGTTCATACACATTTTTACTACAAAAATTCCATGACTTTTCCAAGACTTTTCCAGAGCTTTAAACTTCATACTGTGTAATGTAATGTCTACATATACATGATAAATAATAAGAAAAACAATGACGTTCAAATGTATTACAGCATATCATAGAACACGCAACAATCTATTTTGTTTAAATTTGTTGTTATATCTATGTAAAAATATAAAATCTAATTCCCCCAGTGAAGATCAGCTTGTTATTTCATGTTTTTGTCGACTGTGAAAAATTGTTTGGTTTTCATGGAGTCTAAACATTACATGGCCAACCAAGAATCTTGATGGCTTAAAAAAAACTTAACCAGCAGCGTTTTTTGACAAGGCCAGCGCATATCGAAATCCTGAAGGAAAAGAGTGGGTAAAAAAACAAGTTAAGCTGTTTTGACTAGCACAGAAATTAATTTCCACTCTCTTACCTCAGACAAACAAACAAAAGAGTTTGTGTACAGAAATGACTCACTCCATTATTATCGCCCATTAGACTTCCATTGTACGTTCACGAATGTCAACACATATTTTGTTTGTTTTCAGAAACACAGATGAGTTTAAATCACCTCATGTGTTAACGAGCCCACAATATTCTGCAGCATTCGCCGATTTGCTCTCTTTGAAACAAAAATACTAGAAAGGAAAAAAGGGCAGTCAATTTAACATATGCTGTTGACTTAAGCAAATAATTCAGCTTCCGATAAACGCCACATGCATTCAGCAAACACTGGGAAGTGATGCAAATAAACTACTGCAGCCAGATATACAAACTGAAGTAATCCTGTTTAAGAGATCTGCTGGTCGTTTAAATAACGGATGGAAATGTGTCCTAAGCAAGCGTTGCTTCCGGCAGTAATGGGGCCAAACGTTCTGCTTTGTCTCCCTGATTGTTTATAATGAAATGACCTTCTGCTCGCATTCTCTCCCACTACTTTGTACAGTTGAAGTAAATAACTGTGGTCGTACAGTGACCCGCTGGTCAAGACCTCACCCTCATACACCCCGACCTCCTCTTGTCCCCAAACACACCCACACACACACACACACACACACACACACACACACACACACACACAGAGGCTGGAGGAAAGCACAAAGCGTCCCTTGTGTGGGTGACAGCGCTTAACATGATGCTGATATTTTCATGGGAGGAGAGAAAAGGATCCGCTCATTCAGCCTGACCTTCATCCTACCCCGAGGTCCTTGGCTTGACTCACACACAACAACACACTGCGGCCACTGATAGCACGGCCAAAGCCTGGCACGCTGTTGATGAACACGCTACCATTTCACAGGCACGTATAGAGATTATACATGCTAATGCTAACAAATACAGCACAAACCAGAGCAACAAGTGACTTGAGTGAATGTATTGTTTTTTTTTCACAGAACATTCTTTGCTGTAAGAACGCGCCTTCTGTCTACAACCACACCCACTCAAGGCAACTCAGCCAACCAGATTTCAAGATTGCAAACAGATTTAGCCCACGTATAAAGAGGATTATAATCAGAATGAAGGATTTCACTTGTGAAAATGGAATTATCTGTAATAATAAAAATAAACATTAATGATAATCAATTAGGAACTAGGGCTGTGCAGTTAATCGAAAATCCGATTTTGATTTTGATTTTGGCCTCTAACGATTATGAAAAACCATTAATCGAGATAAACGATTATTCCATTATTTACCGCCCCCCTTTCTATTTGTAAACGTGTTGCTCATAAAAGCGCGAACTAAACGCGCTAATGTGTGCTGCAGACGGTTGTACTTATAATAATTTTAATAATAACTATATTATTATTATTAAATTATTAATTTTAATAATAATAATAATTTTAATAACTCATTTCTAATAACTGATTTATTTTATCTTTGCTATTATGACAGCACATAATATTTGACTAAATATTTTTCAAAATACAGACATCCAAAGGCTTAATTAGGGTAATTAGGCAAGTCATTGTAAAACAGTTTCTTCTGCAGACAATAAAAAATATATATTGCCTAAAGGGGATAATAATATTGACCTTAAAATGAGTTTCAAAATATTTAAACCTGCTTTTATTCTAGCTGAAATAAAACAAATTAGCCTTTCTTCAGAAGAAAAAATATTATAGAAAATACTGTTAAAATTCCTTCCTCTGTTAAACATCATTTGGGAATTTTTTTTTTTTAATTCTCAGAAGCGCTAATAATTTCGACTTCAACAGTAATCGTTTAAAATAATCGTGATTACAATTATGACCAAAATAATCGTGATTATGATTTTTCCAAAAATCGAGCAGCCCTATAGGAACATAAATTTTTTTTGACCATTTTTGAATCCATTCAGCTAATCTCCAGGGGCCTCATGTATCAACGCTGCGTACGCACAAAAACTTTGCGTACGCCAGGTTTCATGCTCAGAATCGCTCACATTTGGATTTACTAATGATGAACTGAACGTGGGAATGTGCACAGCTCCACGCCAGCTTTATGGCTGGCGTACACACATTTTTTGTGCGTGTCTGTTATTTTCCATTGGCGACTCCTAGAGGCAGTTGTGTTAAATTGCTCTCTACAAAGTGTCTTGAGCCTTGCAATGGCAGCTGTATGAGACTGGTTCATCTAGCAGGTATATATGGTTTCCATACCATACAGTTGACCAGCCAAACATTAAAGCGCAATTTGCAGCGGTTTTCCTATTGTAATGGAAGCGATCTACCGCACGCACATTGCTATAAAGACACTATCTGAAGATAAATTTGCAATGCTTGAATCAGATCAGACAGTTAGCATTACTCTCAAAAATGTAAAACAATTTTCCTATTTTCAGCAGGCTCAATGATATTATGCAGCACCTGAAAATAGCTCTAGTCACCAGCTACTTTACGGCAGTAAAGTTCCTTGATTATTACGCTGAAATGGGAGGACAGTTTTTAGCCATATCAGCCTAGAAAATAGCAGCTTTTCGGGCGATCTTAGTAAACAATGTAACTTTTCATTCATTTATTTTCTTTTCGGCTTAGTCCCTTTTTTAATCTGGGGTCGCCACAGCAGAATGAACCATCAACTCATCCAGCATATGTTTTACACAGCGAATGCCCCACCAGCTGCAACCTATGACAAGGAAACATCCATACACACTCATTTACACACACACACTACAGACAATTTAGTTTACCCTATTCACCTTTAGAGGATGTCTTTGGACTTTAGGGGAAGCCGAAGCACCCGGAGGAAACACACGCCAACACAGGGAGAACATGCAAACTCCACACAGAAATACCAACTGACATACCCAAGGCTTGAACTAGCAACCTTCTTGCTGGGAGGCGATCATGCTACCTATTGTGCCGTCATGCAGCCAAAAATAACTATAAAGCTTTAAATAGGAGAATTTTTCAAACTCTTTATTGCATTTTTAGAGCGAGATGCTAACGTTCTTATCTGTTGTAATTATTTATGCTAAGCTAAAAGGGGTCCCACCAGACCCAGAGATTTTAAAGAGCCCCTATTATGCATTATGAAAATTCATATTTTGGTTTTGAGGGTCTTCAACAACAGGCTGATACCCATGCAAGATCAAAAATAAATTTCCTTGTCTAATAATATTTTAGCTTAGCTTAGCACTAATTATTGAATCAGATTAGGCTGTTGGCATTGCTCTTAAAAATGTAAAACAATTTTCCTTTTTAAAGCTTACCAGCAGGCTCAATGATATTACACAGCACCTGAAAATAGCTCTAGACTGCAGCTATGTAACTAGATAACAATGCTGTGTAAATTCATTCATTTTCCTGTCGTCTTAGTCCCTTTATTAAACCAGGGTCGCCACAGTGGACTGAACCGCCAACTTATCCAGCAAGTTTTTATGCAGCGGATGCCCTTCTAGCCACAACCTATCTCTGGGAAACATCCACACACACATTCACACACACACACTTATACACTACGTACAATTTAGCCAACCCAATTCACCAGTACCGCATGTCTTTGGACTGTGGGGGAAACCCACGCGAAGGCAGGGAGAACATGCAAACTCCACACAGAAACACCAACTGAGCCGACGTTCGAACCAGCGACCCATCAACCTTCTTGCTGTGAGGCAACAGCACTATCTACTGCGCCACTGCCTCACCCTAATCTGCATTTATTTTTACCTAATTATCGTTTCCCATATGATTCGTACAGCGATTTATTTGTTTCCAAACCCCTCCTTAGCATGACATTAATCTGCGGTGATTGGTCCAATGACCCAGTTTGTTGTGATTGGTCAACTGCGTTCAGTGTGAGACAGAAAGAAATGTCCACCATGGCTAATCAACATTGTTAAAGTAGAAAGAGTGCAGAGTGTATATGTGAGCCCAATGCAGGAGTGCATTAAAGCAATGCAGTAAACACCAGCATATTCCTCTATTCTTAACCATAAGTACTAACAATGACACACATTCAGTATTGGAATTAACCCACACAGTGAAAAAAGCTATTTTGAAACTTGACCGCTGCATGTGTGTAGAAACAGTGGACAGAGGCCATAGCAATGACAAACGGCAGGGAATCGCGAGCTCACAAACGCATTTAATTCCGTAAACAAAGCGCCATGCGTCGAGTTTTCAACGTAGTGTTAGACGCGATATGTGACTATAAAAAGATAATCAGATAAAGTGCAAGGCACATGGAGCGATTACAAGTAACAAAACACAATTAAATACATATTTTGCAAGCTAGAGAAAACAAGGAGATAACTATTTTATTCTCACTTACAGCTTGAGATCCAGAGAAAGAAGAAACGGGTCCATATGAACTGTGTACTGGCAAAAGTTTCTGTCAATTTCTGACAAAGTCCCATACATATTTTCATCAAATAGTCTTTGTCGATTCTTCCTTTAACAAATGGCCGGTGAATCTCCTGGTAAGCTATTGTATATCAATCATCAAAATTTCTCACATTGATGTTCATCTTCAGTCATGATCAATCCCATAGTCTTTGGTTTGAAGGGAAAAGTGTGTTCACGTTTTACCATTTCCAGAACTTCATATTTGGTATTGTTTCACATCAGCGACGATATAAACAGAGAAAAGATCCAGACAAACAACGAATCATTTAAACAACTCTTTCAGATTTAAACCTCAGCTGGATGTTTTGATCCCAGTCAGTACAAGTGTTATCAAAAACCGTTCAGTTGCAAAATCCACTGAAAGCCTTGTCAACTGATAATGCACGAGAACAATCTGAGTACATGCTGTGGAATACATTTACATCCAGCAGTTTTATCTACATCTCATCTGCCATACTACACATCTAATTCAGCGCCTCCCAAAACCATCAAAAACCAACCAAATTGCCAAAATCAATCGCACCAATAGACTTTATAACCAACTTATGCTTACAATGCTTTAGGAAAAATACATTTCTGTTTTGCACACACTGAAAAACCCATATTAGTTAGTTCTAAAATTACTTTTGCAGTTATAGATTTAAAACAGCTTGTCAAGCAATTTAAATCAAAGCAGAAGCCTTTGCCCAGTAGTGTGTGTGCTCTGAAGATGTTAACCAGTCTCACAATGAACACTTCCGTGAACTATCAACTCAATAAATGAATGGCTACCTTAGCAACAGGTGACCAATTAACAGATAAAATAACACAGTTCTCTGACAAAAGAAAATCATTATTGGATGATAAAAAGAGTTTTCAAAACAATGGTGAAACTGTTTTCCCCACATGAATACAGATATGCAAAAAAATAATTTGATTGAATAAAAAATCTCAGGTTCTTTGGATTTACTGAATTCATAGGTATAAGTTTGAGAAAAATGTCAATCAGTACCTGCAGCATCAAAAAAATATTTAAAAAAACGACAAGATATTTGTTAGGGCTGAACAAAAAATTACTTGCAATTTGTCTAAAAAGCTGGGTCTGTAATCAGCTGTGAATCTCTACCACATCTGTGGCTCATTCAAAAAACGTACGACTGCATACATTTCTCGAGAGTTGGCAAATATGTTCCAGAAGGTACATGACATGGTTTGCTGTGATCAGCAATTTGGCTGTTTGCAACAGATGAAAAACAACAGAAGTTCAGAAGCACAGAATAGTGCACTTACTGCACTCCAATAAAATAGCAAGGTTTACAATCTAATTAATACATATTTAAACCTCTTTAACATTAATAAATGTACATGCTGAATCACGAATATGCCACACAGTTCTAAAGTTGCTGAATCTGCTGCTGCTTTCAGTAGTATGGCAAGTCAGTAGAATATTGCATTTAACACTGGATAAAGGACATGAGGTGTACCTGCGGCGATCACTGTCAGTTTTCTATTGTTTAGCAGCAAAAAATAAAAGTCCTTCCCATGGCGGTCTGCAGATCTGCAGAGTGGATGCGCGCGTACTGAAGAGCGGTGTTATCGCGCGCGTACTGATCAGCTGTTTTGTCGCGCGCTTACTCAAGAGTGGTGTTGTCGCGCGCCTACTGAAGCGCGGGACCAAAGGTGTGCCGCGTCGCGGGAGCACTTTTGATCATTTTGGAAGGGCACTTTCTATCCAAGACTAAAAAGGGCATGTGCACTGCACAGGTTTAGCCCTATGAGTGCACGTGCCTGGTCCTTCCTAAAATATAAATTTAAGATGTTGGTTAGGACAAAAACATTTTTTTAATATGGAAAATGTTCTTTCTATCTTGTGCCCTTGTTTGTTTTTTTTTTTTTTTTTTAGAAAACAACTTATATCAGCCTTAAATGAGCCTATAGGCTCGATAATCAGGCACAAAGGTCTACAGAACACACTACTAGTGGTGTGAACCTACACTGGTCTCACGTACAGTATGTATCAAACAAAAGTAAAGTGAACGACCAGAACATGAGCATTTAAAGCAAATAAACTAATGTAAATATTATCCTGCTTGCTTTTTGAGCATTGATGAGCAAGTTCTTAAACTTTTATGATTGATCTCTGGCGCTGTTTAGCAAACAGTGACACGGACCCCCGGTGATCAGTTGATCCATTATAGATGGTGACGCGGTGGAGAAAACTCACTCTGCAGACACACTCATGTAACGTTATTGTTGTAACAGTCGAGAGAGGAGATGAAACATTACTTCATGAACACGCCAGCAGGTCAAAAGACCCACAGAGAGAGAGAATTACTGCTTTCTTTTTAGCTGGGTTCTCATGTACTTTTCTGTCAATGAAAGAGAATTGTGCACAGTTGTCTGCTTGTAGTTGGAGCGTTTTAATTACTTGCGGTGTCCTCACTCACCATAGTAATCTACTGTCACATAACGCATATGTGATAAATGACGTCAAAACATAATAACCGGTTAAGATTTTCACCGAACCGATACCGAATTGTTCGCATCTGCATCGTCACCAGTGTTGTCAACTATTTCCAATGAAAAGTAGCTAAAGCCTGCCTGAAAAGTTGCTAAATGTTGCCAGATGACCTCACGCACTAATTTGCATATCAGTGACGTCATCATGTAGTATGTCACAAGCGTAATCCAGATGCACAATAAATAGGTTCTTATTAACATCTTACTTTGCGTTTTGACGTCATTGCGTAATCGCAACTCAAAACTACTTCTTCATGTAGAATACAAAACAATTAATGTTTTCTCAAATTGACTGGCTATCTCAGCAAAAACATTATCTGAAATATGTCCATTTAGATTTTATGAAAAACAAATTATTTGTAAAAGTAATACAAAATGTTTTCTTTTTAAATATAACACTGATAATAAACAGTTACAATCTTTTAAACAATCGAAGCTTGTGTATTTACTCTTTTGAAATTAACACATATATGAAAGTGAAAACAATTATAACACTATTGGAATTTATTGCTACCCAAATTACCAACAATTGTACATGTTGACAAATATCAGTAAATTAACATTTATGAAAAACAATCTGAGCCAGCGATTTACTCTACTGACTGAAGCCTGCAGCCACAGCTAATTTGAGTCCTTTTTTAAAAACATGTTTAAAAAAATTGCTAAAAGTAACCAAATAAATGTTAATATTGCTAAATTTGTTGCTAGGTGCTTTTTGAAAAAAAAAAGTTGCTAGGGTAGTATTAAAAATTGCTAGCAACAAAATTGCTAAGTTGGCAACACTGATCGTCGCTGTGATACAATAGTTTGCATTATTACCCTAACTTGCCTAACTAACCTAATTAACCTAGTTACGCCTTTAAGGGTGCTTTCACACTAGCACTTTTGGTCTGCACCCGGGTTCGTTTGACGTCATAGTATGGTACAATTAGCTAGTGTGAATGTGTCTTTTGAACTCGGGTGCACACTCTTGAACCGTACCCGAGTCCGCTTCATACGAACATACGTAAGGTTCATACGAACTCTGGTACGGTTCACTTCTGATGTGAATGCAATCGTACCAAATTATGGAAGTGAACTACCAACTGTACAACAAATTATAATTTTTCATAACATTCGTTCGTGTTTGTGTGTGTCACGTTTCCTACCTTGGTGACACGCGCAGGACTGAGCCAGGGCAAACACAGTAATACACAGTGATGTCTGCTTGTCTCCTCCAAAAACAGCTTCTGCAGACACTGTGTAATGTTCTGAATGTTTATAATATGTTTGCGGCAGATGGACGCGAGTCGCTTTCTGTATGTCCAAAACCAAAAGCTTCAGTTAAAGCAGAATGACCGCGATGTGCGGAAGTCTTTCCATTTCGGGGCTTGCTTTTGTGACTGTCACCTAGCAACAGCCGTAAACAAAACAGCAGCTCCATGACGCATAATTTACAACATGCTGACCACAATGGCGCTATTATGCTGATGCATTTGGAAGAAAAAATAAGTATCGCTCTTGTTATCTGCAAGACTCTTTTAACCACAGTATTACTTTCTATTGCTGGTTTAATCTTTTTCTCCCCTTTTTAGATTTACGATCAAGTTATGTCAGTATTTTTAATGTAGTAAATCATCTAATTTTCATTTAGCAGATATAATATTCATGAATATTATTTATTCAAATTTTTATATTCACTAAGGTGCCGCAGTTTGGGGTTGAATGATAGTTAACACATCAATAACCTGCACGCTGCATTTTTCTCACGGGGCTGCAAGAAAATAAATAATTAGAGCGAAGCTGCAGCAAAAGAATAAATATAAAGAGTGAGGCTATGGTCAAATAAATCAATAAATAAATGAAAAAAGTGCGACTGCAGACAGTGCAGGCAGCTAGGGACACCGTTCCCCGTGGCCAAAAAAACTGACTGGCCCACGAGGAATTCTCCCGGTCCTCCCAATTAGCCAATCCAGGCCTGTGTTTGGAAATGTGTTGAAAAAAATCTTTCCGTTAAACAGAAATTGGGGAAAATATACAGAGGCTTAAAATTCTGACTTCAACTAAATGTATAATATCCTGACTTTTCCTAAATGTGTGTATTTTCTTTCAAACATTGTTATTTTATTCAAATTACAAAACACATCAGTTCTGAACATTATTACCTTCAACAACCACCAAAATGAGCGCATACATTTCAGCTTCTGCCATTTTATTTCTTGTTGCCTCTGTTTCCTAGCAACTTCCTGCTAACAGAGACAAAACTTTCTAATAGCAAAAACATGATTTTACTTCAGACACACCTTTCAAAACAACATTCAGTGCCATGAGAAAACCTTGCTCTCTCCTTGTGAAAGTGAGGTGCGCATCTTCGCATGCAGTGATTCATACACATTTATAAGCTGTACTACCAAAACAATATTTTTTTAGGAAAATGACTTCATAAAATATGACAGACCTTCAAAGCTTAATTCTAACATCTCAAGAGCTTTTTTAATGTAAATAGGACATGACAATATGTGGCAATGGCCATGCTAGCAGTAACAGAATTCTGGTAGTTAAATTCAAGTAAAATCGTAAACAGGTGAAAATTCACAGACAAATTCCAGGGAAACCAACATCTTAAGAAAAGGACTGTAATATGTCACCTTTAAATTGGATGATTCACAATTTTCCACATACTCCACATACCCATAACTCAAATCTCGAACGTAATTCAGAAGAAATCAGCTTGTTGACTCACCTGTTTCCAGAGGAACTCATCGTCCTGATTGATCCTCCATGTGGTGAGGAGGTGTATAGCTGACAGCACTCCTCCGCTGAGCACCGCCGCTCTCATCCGCACCGGCAGCAGCGTATAGATAATGTAGATGAAGAAGACGGACCACCAGATCCCCTCCGAGGCACTGCGGGGAGCCACCATTAGCACCCCGAATACCTGCACTATAATTAGCACTCCAATGACCAGATAGCTGACCATCCACATGTAGTCCTGGTGGAAGCCATTTCGATTGCACACCACCATAAGTGCCAAAAACAAGGCCATGGCCACAGACAAAACTGAAGCGTAAACTACGTCTGGTGGGCCATGAATGCAGTGGAAGGTGAGCATGACCCCGCAGACGATCACCAAAACGCCCATTAGCATTGTTAGCGAACTCTGGTTAAGCCTGAAGAAGTAGCGCTGGTAGAGACGCTCCAGTTTGCGCGACTGGAACTTCTTGGATTGGAAAACGCGAACCACCCGCTGCCAGCAGTCGGCAGCTGTTACTGACCCCGTACCACTGGCGGTGTCCTCGCTGGAGCCGTCACCACCCAAACCGTCCCTTTTCCGCCCTTTAACATCGCCATCCTCGAAGCCCAGGTCCACAGATTTAAGCCCCACACCCTCCCCCCCGCTTCCCATTTTGCCATAGTGGTCTTCCTGCCATCCGCAGCGCATGCCGAAGTTGCCCGTTCCCCCTGGTCCCCCTCCTGGTCCTCCTCCTGGTCCTCCAGACCGGGTGGCCTGAGCGTGGGGCGGCTGGGGAGGAGGCTCCATGGCTTCCACGTCCCGCAGGCAGCTCATGTAGCGTGGGTTGCAGAGAGAGGAGCCAACCTTGCGCTTGGACTTCTTGCCATTGCGCTCGCCCCACGCGGTCTTTCGGTCATCCACTCTGGCCACTAGGAAGCCGTTGATCCAGGACATTCTGTGGGGACACACAAGGAAACTGTCAATGATAAACAGACAGTATTTTTGATTTTAAAAAAATCTAGCTCGAGAGACATTTTGGGTCCTATCATACACCCAGCGCAATAAGGCGTAAGACGTGTTTGGCACGATTTATTGCTTTTTTCAGACCAGCACAACAGCATTTTCCCGTTTTGCACCACGTTGGTTAAATAGCAAATACATTTGCACCACTTTGTAGATTCCTGGGTGTGCCAGTCTATAAAGGAGGTGTGTTAAGGCACAATGTTGGCATGTTGCTATTTTGAGGAACTGAAATATAACACGCTATTGAAATGCTGGTCTGAAGAGCGCCTTAATTATATGCCTATGCAGGTTCAAACACTTACACATTGCTTAAAACACACAGGATGTACATCAATACCCAAATATCTTTACATATGAAATACAATAAAGGTTTAAAATGTAACAAAAAATATTATTTACATCATGGATATAAAAATCACTACCTGCATGCCTTGTTCATGTCCAGGGGGCTTTTTTTAGTTTATTCATTACAATTAGAATTTTTATTAAAATTGTTATTATTATAAGCAGTATTATTTATTTTATGCATATTTATATACGTTTTAATAAAAACAAGTTTTAGATTTGTCCACCTGGAGACATATACATCACCATATGAGGCATAAAAATAGGACGTGTGTTTGGATATAAAGGTTTTTTGACCACACTTTGCTATAATTCATTTATTCATTTGCTGAAAATTAGAACTGAATTTAGAAATAATCTTGAAACTAAATTAAATGTGTAGGCAAACGGATGTCTTTAGTGGAGTGTGTACAACACTGTTTCCTTATCTATGAAAGTGAAGGAGTAAATTAAAGAGTAAAAGTAAAGTAAAGATAAAGCAGAGGTCGAATGGAGGAGGCTCATTCTTTATAATTGTGCAGCAAATGATCTGTTTAACTGTTTTCTAGCTAGTAAAGCATTTAGTTTTTTCACTTACAACGTCCGCCATGTAAAGAGCAAATGCACCATAGAACGATGCAACTAAATCTTAAAGGAAATGGGAGATGAGGTTCTGATTGGTTTTATGCTCAAACCACACCCATACCTTATTAAGAGAATAAGCACAACCCTGTAAGACCCTGTAACCCTGTACTTTTCTGTCCTTAAAATAGTAAAAGTCGATTTGGACACACCGTTAATGCTTTTGCGCCATGCGCTTTAGACTTGAATCATTAAAATAGAGCCCATCGGTTTAATATGAATGACATGAATCCATTTTTAAAATGTAACTAAAACGTAACCATTAAGTAACTAAAATTTAACTACAAGTAGCCTTTGAGTAAGAACCTTTTCTGTAAAGCTGCTTAATCCTGATTTTAAAAAAACAGGTTGGAGGTGATTAGAGCTAAACTATGCAGAGCTGCGGCCCTACAGGAACTGAGTCTGAGACCATTGATTTAAATATTTGTGCTAAATATTGAAACAAAAATATAACTCTACTAAGTTTGAATACAATTTCACAATAATACAGTGTTTGCTGTATTTTGATCAAATGAAGCTTTGGTAAGCACTCAGAAAACATATAAACTATTTTTAAGAATCCATAAAAAACGTACATTTTGCATGTACAATGTAATAAATCAACGGACAAAACAAACTGCATTGACACATGGCAGAATGTGTGGATGTAATGTATTACGTGTTCACCTGTGTGGGTTCTGGTCTGCACCCCAGCCCTGATCTTGCCGTCTGAGACACTCATTTAGAGCAGTGGATGAGTGAAAGCAAAAATGTAGACTTCAGACAAGTGACTGATCAGGGAGTCCAGTTTGGTTCAGTTACTGTAAACTAGCCTGATGGCTCTGATGGTTTGATGCGGATTCTTCAACTGTATCTTCATAACATCTGGATCTGTTGAGAGTAAATCCAAAATAGAGGCAAAATGTCAGATGATCAAACCCAATAACACAATCTGAACAATATTACATATTTTCTTTTTAGCAGAAGATTTAAGTAGTATTTTTCTTCTTCAGCATCCATTTGTTTAATTACCCTGCTAAAAAATCCAGCCTAAACCAGCCTAGGCTGGTTTTAGCTGGTCGACCAGCCTGGTTTTAGAGGGGTTTTGGCCACTTTCCGGTTGGTTTCCATCCATTTCCAGCCTGGTCTTAGCTGGTCAGGCTGGGAGATGACCAGCTAAAACCAGCTTGACCAGCCTAGCCAAGCTGGGAGTCCAGCCAAAACCAGCTATGTCCAGCTTAATCCAGGCTGGTCAAGCTGGTTTTAGCTGGATTTGGCTGGTCATTTTCCAGCCTGTAATACATAGTAGTTGGTTATTACACCTACTTAAAATTTTCACATAGTTGAGTATTTAACAGGCTAAAATTACAGTGCACATAAACTGAGTAATAAAACAAGCGCAACAATATGGAAAGCACCAGGTATATTTCCCTAAACTGTCACTCTCATTCTAATTGACTACCACCAGCTCTTAAATCAACACACTTTACTTCCTTATCAGTAATGATTAACATAAATATGCAAGTTAAATTCTTAAGCAAGTAAGGAGATGCAAAACAGTAGCTAAGCTTCCATCACCATGTGTTAATGCACATTTTGAACGAGTGATGGACATAGCAAATTTCGAATAAAATGTTTTATGTTCATTTGAGGTGGTTTTGGACTTGTGTGTGAAAGGGTTAATGTGAATAATTAGAGAAGGAAAATTATTTGATGAATAAACTCTGACCTAGCGAATATTACAACCACATGACCATGAGCTCCATTATGGGTAAAGTCTAGATAGGATACAGCTGCGGATACTCACATCAATATAGTATAATTTTTGTGACACTGTACAACAATAATTCATATATTTACAATAATGTGAGGGTTGGGTTTAGAGTTGGGGTAGGGATATACTTTAATAAAATACATTGTGTAAATTTATAAATAATATATAAACAATTCTCATTAACTTTTGTCTGCGGCTGTATCCCTTTTAGCAAAAACCTCCATTGTGCTAACCTTGTTTACTGTTGGTTACTAGGTTACCAATACTACAGTTAGCCACTCTAACAACTTGATGGAAATCCATCTAATGCACATTATGGGACTCTTTCTTTCCCTTTTTTTTGCAAATTCACTGCTATTTAAGATGAAAACCCTTTTAATAACATTCCGGATTTGACATAATGGTTAAGTATTTATTTATTTATTTTGACCAGACAAGTAAGAAAACTAGGCAAGCACTGAAATTTAGTCAAGAGTGACTCTGATTGTTTTACATTCAATGTTAATCAGACCCCTTAGTTTTTCAAGATTTTTTTGTGATGTCACGATAAAAATTATTTTGTGGTGGTAATTACCCGAAATTTGCAAACAATTTTGCAATAAAAAAATATAAATCTAAAAAAATATATACAGTTGAAGTCAGAATTATTAGCCCCCTTTAGATTTTTTTTTCTTTTTTAAAAATTTCCCAAATGATTTTTAACAGAGCTAGGCAATTTTCACAGTATGTCTGATAATATTTTTTCTTCTGGAGAAAGTCTTATTTGTTTTATTTCGGCAAGAATAAAAGCATTTTTTAATTTTTAAAAAAACATTTTTGGGATAAAATTATTAGCCCCTTAAAGCTATTTTTTGTCCGACAGTCTACAGAACAAACCATTGATATAGAATAACTTGCCTAATTACCCTAACCTGCCTAGTTAACCTAATTAACCTAGTTAAGCCCTTAAATGTCTTGAAAAATATCTAGTAAAATATTATTTACTGTCATCATGGCAAAGATAAAATAAATCAGTTATTAGAAATAAGTTTTTAAAACTATTATGCTTAGAAATGTGCTGAAACAATCTTCCCTCCATTAAACAGAAATTGGGGAAAAAAATAAACAGGGGCGCTAATAATTCAGGGGGGCTAATAATTCTGACTTCAACTGTACAATGACACAAATCCAGCCTGATCTAACAAGAAAACGTTAATATTTTACGTTTTGTCAGTGTAGTGGCTAATTCGTATGAATTTGTACGGAGGCGTGGCACCCAACGCTACCCCTAACCTCAACTGTCATTGGGTGATGAGCAAATTGTACTAAATTTCTTTCAGATTTTGCTCCCCGGAGCATCTGACATCATGTACCTCACTTAGGGCTTCCCTACTGTAATACACCTAAAACAGGGATTGCTGTATAACTCGTCAATGGTAGGGAGAGTTAAAGAGTTAAATGAAACACAATGAAACACCAGCCATACATAAAGCAAAAATAATGTCCTTCAATTTGTTCATGTCCAGCGGCAGTCATCCTTGAACCAATCTCCATCATAGTAAGCTGCTTGCTTTTCTGTCTGTTCCAATGCTCCATTTGTTAGATGTTTCCCACTTTCTTTTGCAGTCTGAGGCACGCACAAAACACCCGATTTGCGCCACAGGATGTCTAATCGCATCTTTGCATTGACTTCACATGTAAATTACTCGCGCTTCATCCACGTCTGTTTACTGCACAGGCTGCAAAACAATTCCGCCTTTTTATGTAATGTAATGATTGTAAGGGCGCAGTTGAGACGTCATTTTTCGAGAGAAACTTAAAGACATCATGTGCGATGGGTATGCAAAGTCTATAAGTCATGTAAAACAATTAATTGCAAACTCAAATTAATTTGATTATATGGCTTAGTAGTTCATGTTTTATGAGATTATTTACATTTTTTGTGATTATTTTGCATTTATATACAAAATTTGCGACTTTTTGTGGATTTTGCACTGGATTCAGTGATCGCAGAATCACGAGAAACTAGGGGGGCCTGGTTAATGCTGATTTATAAAGGATAACTTATTGACAGTAAGAGGGTTGCACCATCTGAGACTCGCACAGCTTGAATATTTATACAATTCTGACACTAATTTTATACAAATGTTCAATTAACAAGTAGGTAACATCTGCTCTGGAAACACTTCTCAAGAAAGAAATGATCACAGCAGAGGTCCTGTTTCTCTGTGTTTTTTTCTTTCCTAAATGATTTAGTGTTTTAATCAAATCAGTTGAGTCAATGATTCAATGACTCATTCATTGTTGAATGATTCAGCAGTTGGAGGAATCGATTAAAGTAATGACTCAGTATGCTGGTTGCCATTACAGATTTCTGTAAAACATGAAGACTGCCGAATGATGGAGTTTCTATTAACCATTGATTTCTCCTCTACCAATAAGTCATATATTCCAAAAATCAACATGAAAATGCTGGTAGGTTCATATATGTATATCGCAGCAATGCATTTAATCAAAGGACATGTAGAATTTTTGTGTTACCTAAGCAATAATGGCAAAGTATAAGCCCTTATACTTGAGTGCAGTAATACTGAACTTCACGTAGATTCAGAGTTTCTAGATGATAAGCACATTTTTTTAGTGAAGAAACTATTTATCAATGTAAGTTTTTGAGTTTTGAATTGTTTTTGTTTTCAATTAAATTCTGAGCCCTGACAGGAGATGTAAGTTTCACATTTATTACCCTGCTCTTCTTGCCATTTAAGGATATTTCTGAGCTTTAAATGTTCTTTTTTTTGTGAGTGAATCCCTTGTGGAATGCGGTACCTTTACTATATCCTTCTCTGACAGTAATAGTACAAATATATGCTAGCATGCAAGCAAGTCCAAATTCAGCAACCATTTTTTAATTGATTAAGTTAGATCTTAGCAATCAATCATTTTAAAATAATATATTAATTTGTAATCCTCTCGCAAATCAGACTGAACCATTTTAAAGCAATTGCTAGATCAATTTTTCACATTTAATCCTATCCTTCTTGGCCATTTTGTAATGATGGAAGTGAAAGCGGAGAAGAGTCAAAACATCAGACAACGGTCGGAGACGTATGTGTCACTATATTGGGCAAAAGAATAAGACATATTTTAACTCTTTATTTTTGTTAATTTATTCATTTGGTGGGAATCAGACCTGAATTTAGAAATAGTTTAAAAACAAATCTTTGCACTTAACAAACTAAATTAAATATGTAGTCTAATGAATGTCTTCAGTGGAGTACGTACAACATCATTTCCTTATCCATGAAAGTAAAGGAGTAAAGAGTAAAAGTAAGTAAAGAGAAAGTGAAGAGGCCGAATTGAGGAGGCTCTTTATTTTCATGCTGCAGATGATTTGTTTAACTGTTTTCTCACTGATGCGTTTCGTTTTTCCACTTACAAAGTCGCCATGTAAAATAGCGACTGAATAAAGTGGTTTAATGCTCAAAACACACTCATAACTCATTAAGAGAATAAGAACCCTGTTGGACCATGTGCCATGGTACAAACTGTATTTTTCCATCCTTAAAATAGCAAAAGTGGCGTTGAACGTGCCCTTAATGCTTTTACGCCATGCACTTTAGACTTTGAGCCTAGATTGTTAAAATAGAGCCCTTTACTGTATCACTGCAGTTTACTTTGTTTATGTACTGCCAACTCTATACACAAGTCCTTAACTTTTTTTAATTTTGCTGTAATGTGATGATGTCCACCTTTTGTGAAGCTGCTTTGGAACAATAACGATTGAATCAACACAACTCTTCAGTTTTTTGAGGGGGACAACTTAATTGTTTTATGTTTAGTCCACTTAAAACAAATAAGTTAACTTGGTAGATGTTTGTTGGGACAACATGAAGGAATTGTGTCATTTTTTTTACAGTGAATAACGCTTTTTTCCAATATCGTGCATCCCTAGTTTGTATTGTCTATTTTATAAGTATTTTGCTTTTAAATTAATGTAGTATTTTAATGTAGTATAAAAGTATTTTGTCCTCTGCATATGTTAATAACAACCCTGCAATTACCGCTTTATTGACTCTGCATATTAACAGCTTAAAGAGATCATCACAGTGTTCTCTGGATTACTCTATTTGCATTGGTCAAACGACTGGCAATCAGCAGTCTAATATCTCTGGTTAACACAGTTTTATGACTTTGCACGAATCTCCATTGCCTAACCATCCAAAAACTTGTTGTGTATTATACAGAATTCCAAGCACTGTTAAAATAGCAATGAAGCCTCTTCCAATCTCTGATAATTGCTTGTTTAATCCAAAAGCAGTAGTCCTGGTATATCCAGTCTAATCAGACAATCACAGATTATCAGAGGTAAGACGTGATCATCTTAAACGGATAATCCGGCCGTCAATCAGTCAGTCCTGGCGGGTATCAACAAATAAATATATTTAAACAAATAAATATAAATATAATATTTGTACACAAACCAGCAAATAAGAGATATTTGTCTTACGTATGTGTAACTACAAGACTAGCTGGTTATGTTGAAAGGTATTGATGGACAAACAGGGACCTGTCACTGTTTGTTTTAGACCTGTACATATTCACTTGTACTGGACATTTTG
The DNA here is from genome assembly GCF_052040795.2 of Danio rerio. Lineage (NCBI taxonomy): Eukaryota > Metazoa > Chordata > Actinopteri > Cypriniformes > Danionidae > Danio > Danio rerio. The sequence continues at coordinate 15,760,751 of NC_141043.1, forward strand.
ATGATTTATGGAAAAATCCTCTCTTTGATTCATTCTTCCATATCTTCTCATAAAATGACTGGTTCTTCTTTAAATCAAGACATATTAACAGGACAAATAAATGTATGTTTGTTCCAGCTTATAGGTCTTTACGGTTGAGTTTGTAACACCTCCAGACAATCTTCACACACAGCAGAAATGTTTGCGTTAACAAATGTGTACAGTGTGCAACAATCTGGAATCTCTTAAAGAACTGGAAATACTGATTGGAATCTATCTGCGCATAGGTGTGAAACAAATGACAGAAAATCATGCGTACTGGAAAAAATGACACAATGTGTCCCATTTTTGCAATGTTATGTGCATGTTTAACATGATGACCTCCAGGGTGAAGTAGTTACTCATATTTATTTAGTTCACTCATTTTCGAGTTGTAGAAAAAAATACACAAACAACCATATACCAAAAAAGATCAAATTTTGAAGTTTCGAAAGAGCTGTTGTAAAATGTAATTGACACAGTTATGGGGCTTTGAAATATGTTATGTAAAAGCAAATAAACAGATTTTTTTTTTCAATTGTAAAATAAACCGCCCAAGCTCATTCTAAAAACGTAGTCTGCAACCAGTTTGTCCAGTTAGCTCGTTGTGTATGTTGGCGGAGTTGAGACGCAGTGAGGAGCTGACCACGATGACGACCGGGTTCGAGTCCGGGGAAGAGTGGTTCCAGAAATCAGGTAAGCCAATACAGAATCCAAGAAATAAAGGGGAACGAGTTCATAACAGGGTGAGAATGTGGTGAAATCTGAAAACATAGTAAAAATCAGATGAGAGCTTTTCTCTTTCTGGACGGCTTTTGTAAATCGTTGTTTGGGTTTAGGGAAGTAAGCGTGTGGGCGGGTTAATTGGTAAAACTGGTTGGGTTTAGGGAAGGAGAAGGAGGATGGGTCGGCTAATCACCCAGTCAGTCATTCAGTCAGTTACTCGACAGCGGCCTTGGTGGGTTAACCCGAGGACAGTGCAGGCGTGAACGGTGCTTGCGAGAGACGTTTGAGATGGGAAAAAGCGCACACAGCGGCCTTTCACGGATTTGCGAAAACAAAAATTCCACAAATACGTACCTCCCGGGACGTACAGTATTTCGTACGTAGGAAAAATCAGTAAGGGTTCTTCTAGGTTAAAATATTAAAGTCACTTGAAACAGCCACTGTTCATGCACTTAATCATTACATCTTAAAGCATTAGAAAAAAATGCTGGGTTCCACACAATCGATTAGTGTTTGGACAACACAAAGAAATTAAGTTTTTACACACTTATTTAATTGGACTGAGCACAAACCACTTAAGTTTCCCCCCCAAAAAACAAGAAATGTGTTGTTTCAGCTCATTTTAAATATGTAGTTTAAACAAACAGCAAACATTATTTTTTGAGTCAGGGATATTTCACCTAAAATTCTTCATTTACTCACCCTTTACGTGACATTCAACCACAAACGTACATTTTCTCTACATAATGTGACAGGGCCTGACCTTTAAGCTTGTCCTCCTCAAAAAAATCATACAAAAACAAGCATGAAATCATACAAATCAATGATAGAATGCATCCTTGATCACTGTCAGCTTTTCCTCTACGTCAAATGAAGTCATTTCCACAGAGTTATACCACACATTTTATGTTAAATTTAATGCAAACATCTGGCAGAAACATGGGGACAATTGTAAAATATTATTTCTTTGTAAAATTTATTTATAATTTTAAGTTTTTAGCATAACAAAACTATTAAAGCTGTAGGTTCAGTTGGGCTGAGAACAAGGACAATAACAGGGTTTGTACATTTCTAAAGTGTTTTTATTACAGAAAAAATCTGAGAACCAAATGAATGACATGTTCCTTAACAGAACAACCCACAGAAATCAACGTTCAGTCCATTTTAGACATTTATTGGGATGAAAAACTTCTTAATAAGTATTCTAAATACTTACTTATTCACTGTATTTATGTTTTTATTTCAAGGACAGATCATGTACGTTTCTGGTAGAATGTCCCTTACTTGTTCCAAACTTGTGCGAGTTTCTTTCTTCTGAACAAAACCACAAAAGAAGATGTCTTATAAAATGCTGATTGTTGGCACCCATTAGCCGCTTTTCCACTGTCACGCCTAAAGCGAGCCAGGGCCAGTTGCATTTCCACAGATACTTCCGGGGCCTAGTCGGAGCAAAACAGGGCTTCCTCTGGGCCACTGGCCCACCTTTTTTTGCCCGCTAAATACCTTGGGCCAAAGCGAGCCAGCTGGGAATTCAGGGTGGGATAAAAGCAGAGGCGGAGTTTGTCAGAGTCTGGTAAAGATGGTGTGTCGCCATTACACTACACTGTAAAAAATGCAGGGTTCCACACAACTTACTCATCTTGTCCGAACACAAATCGATTAAGTTAACCTAACACTTTTAACAAATTTATATGGATTGAACATAAAAAAATAAGTTGTCTCACTGAAATCTCAAGAATTGTGTTGTTTCAGCTCATTTTAATTAAGCAGTTTAAACAATACACATTAAAATCATGCACGAGTAGGCTACATGCACAAAATATAAATATAAGGGATTGAAAAAAAACGCTACTGGTCAATTTAAGATATTCCATAATACACCTTATAATTTTGCCTTACTATGAAAGTCAATGGTGCAACCGGCATTCTTCAAAATATCTTATTTTGTGTTTAACAGAAGAAAGAAATTCAAACAGGTTTTCAAACCACATGAGGAAGATGAAGCAAGTTTCATTTTTGGGTGAACTATCCCTTTAAATTTACACATGAAACATGAAATTTGGAATGCTTAAAATAGCTAAAATGGGTTTGACATGAAGATGTTACAAAAACCATGTTTCACATTTAGTACACATGTGATTTTAATGCATCACAACATGTGAAGCTTGTGTTTTTCTCATTATAACAACAATTGTTTTAGGATCACTGTTAATAACATTCTGCAATATGGCTGGTTAGTTTTTTCCCACACACTGTACAAAAGCAGGGTTCACACAATTTCTTCATGTTGTCTCAAAACAAATTGATTAAGATAATTTCATAGCTTTTACAATTATAAGTGGATTAAACATAAAACAATTAAGCTTTCCCCAAAACAAATTAACAATTGTGTTGTTTCAATTTATATTAAATAAGTAGTTTAAACAAGAAGACTTAAAAATATTTTTTGATTGCAGGCTTTCTACTAAAAGCCTTTCTACTAAAACACGGTCTGTGATGATTATGCCTTCATTGACGAGCAATTTTTCCCCCAATTAGTTTGTCATTTTACTGTCAGACAGGAGAACAACATCCAAAACATCAACACCAAGTTGACATTGAATACATTTGAGGGTTGACTAGCAGATTTAGGGGTGCACACAAGCATCATGACATTTACAAGCCTGCCTACAAGGGCTGTACAATGTATCGTTCCAGCATCGATATCGCAATGTGCGAATATGAGTCACATCGCAGAATCTGCAGTTTTGACTTGTCATTATAATTAATCAGGAAACAGTTCAGAACACAAGCAAAGTTTAACCCTACTACAGCGAATTAGGCATGGGATGATAACCATTTTCTGGGTATAGCGCTGTTCCTAAGGTATGTGTAACATTTTTTAATAAATTTTTTTGTTAGTTTTTTTAGGACACTGTATCTCTAGCAGAAAAGATCTCCAAAGATGCTTTTAAATTGTAAAAACAAAATCAGTGTTTTTGAAACTAATGAAGACAGCAGAAGTCTTTGTTTAGACTTTAGACTTTATTCATAAGTAATTATTTAGACTGACCTGTTTAGTGCTCCAAAATATTTGAAATGTTTCTCAAAATAAAATATATTGTTTTCAAATAGAAAGAAAAAGTTTTTGTTTTTTACCCAAACATTTAAAAAGAATATATATTTAGAGCAGTAATCACCATACCATGATATTTATATCCAAAGTTATCATACCATCACAATCTTATACCGGCCCATGCCTACAGCGAATGCAACTATTTTCGAAAGGCATGTGACCTTACGATTTCAAGGTAGTTAAACCATTTGAGCACAATAGATTATAAAACTTTAACTAAGATGAATTGGATTTCTTATTATAATGAAGACTATACAGCAAGGGTGTCAAACGTACGGCCCGCGGGCTGGATAAGGCCAACAAACAGGTTTAATCTGGCCCGCGGGATGAAGTTTAAAAATGACATTACATTTTTTAATAAAAGAAAACAATCTGAAGGTTTTGTTTTTAAGTTATATTTACCATGATTTTACCGGTCCGGCCCCCTTGGGATCAGATTTTCCTCCATGTGGCCCTGTGAGCTAAAATGAGTTTGACACCCCTGCTATACAGTGCTATTTTACCCCCGATTAAATATTTTGATTACATTACATTGTTATTTTACATTTGACCTCAATACTGTTAGAATATCCAGGATAGCAATGTTTAAATCATGCACATTTTATTATATCGTATTTATTTATGCTTGTATATTTCCCAGAGATGGATTGTGGCTGGAAGGGTATCCGCTGCGTAAAAACGTGCTAGATAGGTTGGCGGTTCATTCCGCTGTGGCGACCTCAGATTAATATAGGGACTAAGCCGACAAGAAAATGAATGAATGTATTTTAGAATATACACACTCCCTACACAATTATCACAAATGTAAAATTATGAATTCTTTCCTAATGGAGTTATTTAAATACAATGGCATTAATATTGCAATATATATATCGTAGAAAAACTAAATTTGTAATGTCAGTTTTCTCCGATATCGTACAGGCCTACTGCAGTGCAGGAGTGTCCGAATGTTCGGAAACAGTATACCGTCACTCAGCCTTTTCAAACTTTTTGCCATCAAACAGAGAACTTTGCTTAAAGTATATTAGACCTTAACACCTAGCATGATTTTTTCTAGCACTTTCAATATCCATTTTGAAGTAATTTAGCCCAGTATATGAATAAATCCGTCTGTGAACTAGTTCATTTACAAGATCCAACTCGAAACAACTGCTAAATTCAGAATCGCATACTTCTCACATTATTGATGCCATATATAGTAAGACATTGTAAATGCAGTAGGTGTGTTGCATTCTAGTATGTTGTTCAACAAGGGATTCCCTCACAAACTCAGCATGGCTCATTTGGATGCCATAACACACTAATATAGCCCCTGTTGGAGAAGTAAATGACTGAGGGTGGTTCTGGAGTTAGCGCAGGTGCTCTAGCTTTATATATACTGACATGTGATATATTTTTGTCCTCTCCATTGTTATGGTTATCACATGTCAAGCATTGCAGCCTATTGTAACTCCCTTTGTAATTACTTACGAGCCGTCACTAAAATGAATTACGTCCGTTGATTACTGTTGTTCACTTTCTTAAACAATCATTTCACTTCATTGTACTTCAATGTATCACCAGGAGCCACATACTTATTTAGTGTTTCCTGTAAATATGTTTTTGAATCTGAAAGTGCCAGTAGGTTCACCCATTGTATGAATCACTAAGGGCCACAGTTTCTAATTAAATCTTTGTTCATTTTACTGGAGAAACAATAGTCACATTGCGTGATGGAAAGAAACAACATATTTTAATATTTTGGTGCATCATCCCTATAAACATCTCTGATTGGTCATGCTCAAGAGATCAACAGATGTTTTTGATTGGCTGCTTTAGTCATAGGTGCAAAAACAGGTCATTAAAGTCTTTGAGAACCAGAAGTTTTATTTCAGCATGTTGATGTACTTCCAATTCCCTAATAGCAAACTAACGGTTAAGGGGCGTTGTTAAGGGTATTGTTGATGAAACTGTAAAACTGATCATCAGTGAAGGACCACCACTTCAAATGTAGAAGCAAAGGGTCAGACTTTGATTGAAGATTACCAAAACAAACTGTTGTTTTTTTTTCTGTGGATTAACTAACATGAATTAATTGAAGAACAACATTACCCCCTTTCACACAGTGATACCGGTAAATATTTGGAAAATCCGGCTTTTATTTTCATAAACAGCGCAGAGGTGAATGTGTCTGAATGTTCTGATTGGTTGGAGTAGTTGTCTCACGTTATCGGGTTCTAATTATGAACACGCTCTTTCTGGCAATTTTCCTTCAGCATTCACACAGAACAGCATTCCGGCAGATTACTAATAATGTTACATCTTCTCTTTCTGGAAAATAGCCGGAACAAATTTACCAGTATTTTTAAAAAGGGCCTTTTCATACATACAGACCTTTCTGGAGAATTGCCGGTAATTTTCCGGAAAAGGTCTGAATGTGTGAAAGGAGCTAATGTGCTCTAGCAAAAAAACATTGTAAATGTTGATTCCACATGGACAAAACTTTGAAGTTTTCCACAAATAGAGTGTTTATATTGTACAAATGATCCTATTTAGATTGCTTCAACTGAAAGTGCTATTACTTTTATGGTGTTGGGCCTGTTCTGTATGAATTAAAGAGATAGTTTACCCCAAAATAAGATTCTGTCATAATTTTCTCACGTTCATGTCTTTCATTCATCTTTGGAAAACAAATGAAGCCATCATATTAGAGTTTCTGATGAGGTTTGTTCTTGTGTGTAAAGCAGGTATGGTTGATCTTCTGTTCTATGTTAAGCTCCTTTGACACAATCTACATTGTAAAAATTGCTATAGAAATAAATATGAATTAAATTGAATTCCCCTTAGTCTGTCTCTCTGAGTAACGTCATAACAAAACATTAGAAGAATCCTGTAATGTTGTTTTGACGTAACATCTCAATTCCCACCTTCGGGTAATAAGGGTTACATCAAAAATCGAGACATATATTTATTGATCTATATTTTATTGTAAATAATAAAAGCCCAAATTAAATCTATTCATTATACGGAGTGAATGTGTGTCTTAGACTTGGTTTAAAGCACTTCCCAGCAGGCACACAACATCATAAGACGTTAATATTAGGTTAGATTTAAGTCATGACATCAGGTGGCCAAAACTAAATGTCTAGCCATTGTCTAAGGAAAAGGTCAGTCTGACGTCCAATACCGATGTCAAATTACGTTGATATTTGGTTGATTTAAGGTTGTGTTGAAAAGTGACCAAAATTCAACGTCTGATAACGTCCACACACAACGTCAAGGTGTAACATGATTAGACGTTAATTTTAGGTTGATTTTGGATTGGACATTGATGTCAACCCAGTTTTCATTTCCAGACAAAAAATGTTGACGTCCTGTGCCTGCAGCCTGCAGGGTTTAATGTGGATTTATTTTGATAGACATTTCGATCCGTCAGAGTTTGTGGTAAATAAACTTTCAATGGAGCAGCAGAAATATTTCAGACATTCTTACAAACACTTCTACTGTATTCTGAATAAAAAGAGGTTTGTATAGCGACATGAGGGATAGCAAACAAAGACATAATTTTCATTTTTAAGTGAACTAACCTTTTAACTTCCATAGCCCAATAGCCTACACAGCCTACTCTCGAGTCATTGTTTTAGCAGAGGCCACACTTAAGAGAAGCACTGCACAAATACACACACTGTGGTTGTATCTGTACCACCGTGCATCCTCTCCTCGCTGGCTCTCGTAGGCTATATCGTGCCGTATTCCTCCGGGACGTTTGCACGACATTTCAACAGCCGCGCGCTGATGTTACATAATGCAAATACAGAGATCACAACGTCGCATCATCCACAACAACACAACCGTTATTAATCTAAGCCCCGGTTTCCTCTCACAATAAAAAAGCTCCATCAATCAGATCACGCTGCCTTATCCTACAAAAATAATAATCCGCGTATTTACGCTAGACAAGCATTGACGCACATAAACACACCACCGACTGCTCTCCATCGCCATAACATATGCATGCTGCATAATTTCAGTGCTTCATCGATGGCTCATCTTGCTAGAAGAACTATGCAGCATTTCTCCCATAGGCCGTTTGGAGATGTTTCGTTACATAACACTGACTGCGAGTGTGTGTGTGCGTGTGTGTACCATATTCGCAGCAGTGACCGTGTCGAGGCTGTTACAGTAACAGTGTGCGGATACTTGTGCAACACAGCATGTCACACCCGACCGCCAAGTGTGGGCTATACAGTCCTGTCCTTCACCCGGAGAGCTGAATTATAGCGCGCCACAGGCCGTGAACGTGCCCATATCTGCGGTGGACATGCTATAGAGATCATACTGTGCAAACATTCCAACGCACCAGTCACCATAGCCTTGTTTTATAGAGGCAAACATCCGATCAGATGGACATCCTTAAGGACTCGCGCATGACATCTATTAACACCGCCGGCTGTTGTTTTGCTTGTTATTTCACATTATTTTTGGGGCAGCGTTCGACCTTTAGGGAAACATAACAGCCAAGACGCAGAGGTTCAATCTTGAGTATATATACATCGCTGGTGTGAATGGAGAGAAAGGGGTGTTGCATTTTTTTCTTCACCATGTCAAAACTCAAGGCTAACGCTGCGTTGAAGCCGTCCACAAGCACGCACACGAGTCTTCTGAATGTCCTTTGTAAAAGGCAAGCCGCTTGTATAACGTTTGTCCATTAGTAAGCGGGCGTACATAAAACATGACTGATCACCCAAGAAAAAAGCTCTGACTCACCGTGGACATCTATGCGTTTCGGGCGCTTCGGCGGCGGCGGCGGTGGTTAGAGAGCGCGCGGTGCTTCGGTCGCTCGGTGTCCTTGTTATGGGTCGGCCGATGTGTTTTTTGCAGGCATCGAGGACGAGGGGACAGAGGGCCACAGACAGTGAAGCTCTGCCTTGCTTGTGCTCCCGTCGTTTCCCAGCCTCTCCCCCTTCACTCAGACGCGGTGCCAGTCTCAGTCTCCACGCGTCTCAACACTCCCCCTAAAGGCCTGCGAACATGCAGCTCCGCACAGCCAGCTGATTTCACCTGTCCTCCTCCTCCTCCTCCTCTTGGTGCTCCTCTGCTCTCATGTGGAGAGAAAGACTCACAAAGGTGGACGAGGAGAATAATTCTAATACACTCAATTAGATGACATATCTATCTATCTATCTATCTATCTATCTATCTATCTATCTATCTATCTATCTATCTATCTATCTATCTATCTATCTATCTATCTATCTATCTATCTATCTATCTATCTATCTATCTATCTATCTATCTATCTATCTATCTATCTATCCATCCATCCATCCATCCATCCATTCATCTTTTGAATTTTAACATTGCTATATAACATGGAAGCTCACATGAAAAAATATTATAAACCCTAAGTTGAGACTACTCAAATGATATGAGAAAAGTTATTCCCTCAGTTCGTTTGAGTAATGGGAAATCGACAACTCAATTAAATCAGTTGACCAAATGTGGTCTCTTCATTGAGTTAATTTAAATGTTTAATAACAGATAACTTAAATGTTTAATCCTCTACTGCATGCATTATGATAGATCTAAAAAAGTAACAATTTTTCTTTTCTTAAAATGGCTGTAAAAAGTGCTGTAAAAAATATTGTAAAAATGTCTTTGTGTTGCAAACTTTATGAAATGTTGCCATATGGCAACAACGTCTAACAGTGGATCTAATGTAGACATTTCAAATTTAGAACTTTATTTATAATTAATAATTTAGTTGTTTGAAATGATTTAATTGCTGTTGCTGTATTATAATCTTTAACACTAAACTAATAAATAACACCTTATACATGCTTTCCAACAACTGATAACACAACAGCTTTCATTTATTCCATTCTTTTTTTGCTGAATATTATTGAAAACAAACATAATATTGTATTATCATGTATACAACATACAGTAAATATACATATTTTCTCCATTAAATATTATAACAAATAAATAACAAGTCTGGTATATCCAGATGAATCAGAATGAGCTACTAGCTAACAATGTTTATATATTATAATATACTATACTGCGCCTGTCTTATCTGCCTCTGAGCTTACCTGAACTGACTCCATCACTGCTCTTATCAAATGTCCAATCTGCATCATTCTCATGCTCACTAAAACCCATCCCACCCTCACTTTCATCTGCAGAAAGTTTCAGTTCTGTCCTTTTCTTCTTTCACTTACCATAGAACATGGTGGTGCTCGCTAATAAACTTTTCCCTGTATTGATATCTATTCAAAAGTAGTATTGCCACTAAAACTAAATTTTATTTATCATGCAACTGTCATTAACATACTATTCAACATTACTCTACTATTCATGTTGTTTATGTTAAAACTTAAAAGTTCACAGCTGACCTTGCTAGCTAGCTAACCTATTGCAATATTGCACATTCCAAGTAAACATTACAATTACAAGTGAACACACACATTGATCGATTTACAAAAAAATTATTGGATAGAAAAAAATTCAGTTGTGAATATGTCATCATGTGATGTTTCAGATTTTTTTGTGGATCTGAAATAATTTGATCCTTTTTTGGATTTGATTTTTTGAGGTTTACATTTGCATTAAGCAACTACTCACAATGAACACCAGTCTGTCTAAAATCGCACCACAGAAAAACACTGCATGTCATGTGACTTAACCAAAGCACATCATTGGCTACTCTAAGGTCTTTTCTAATCAACAAAACAATTCAATGTTGGTCTTAAAGAAACAGTGGCAGGGAAATGAACATAAATATCATGTTGCCATATGGCAACACCATGCGGTACAGGGTTAAGTATAGATAACTTAAATTGGCTAAACTAGACTAAACTTCAAAAATGTTCAGCTTATATATTCTTTACATACTCTCAGGGCTGTTTATATCAAAGTTAATATTTACCCACACCATGTTGGTGTTTTGTAACATCTTGTTTTATGAGGTGGGTCATCAGCCCAATGCTCAACCCCCAACCTGGAGAACCATGCAAACTCCACACAGAAATGCCAACTGGCCTGGCCGGGACGCGAACAAGCGACCTTCTAGCTGTGAGGTGACAACAGTACCCACTGTGCCACTGTGTCACCCCTGCATATATATATATCATTCATTCATTTCATTCATTTTTTTGTCGGCTTAGTCCCTTTATTAATGCGGGGTCACCACAGCGGAATAAACCGCCAACTTATCCAGCACGTTTTTACGCAGCGGAAAATAGCAAAATAGTATTCTAATTCAATGTAATATGTACTTATTACAGTTTTTCTCCATTGGTTTGGCTCATTTCTTGAAACAGAAATTACATTCTCAATACAACATGGACGAACCTCCAAACCACTTGGTAATTGTTCACAACAGAATTGAATTTCTCATTCATTTCATCAAATTGCAAAGTACATCTTTGCAAATGATTAAGTACAGATAGCCTACATTTAGCACAATTTCCAAGTGAATAGATCTTGTTGATCTAAACTGATTGTTAATTCTCAGTCTAATGGTTGTTCTCTCCAAAATGTGTCAGCGTCACTTCATTGTACATGTTATTACATGCACAATAGTCTGTTCAGTTGTCAAAATTCGTCAAGACCAAAATACCATGAAAACCATACAGTAGGTGAATCCTTAGAACATTTGATTACAATGTATTACAGATATTTATTCTTTTTGCTTTGATATATGGAAGTAACTTTGTGTGTGGTTAATTATTGCAATAAAAAAGTGCATTGTATGACGTCAAACCTTGGAGGCTACTCTTACCCTAAAATCCTTTTTTTTTGTTTTGTTTTGTTTTATACACAATTGTATTCTGTTAGCGAGACAAAAACAGTACAATAACCATTGTCAATGAAGGACTGGGCTAAGACTGTAAGGTGGACATGAGGGATATTTTAGTGGTCCTGTGCCATAATGACAAAACATCTAAACATTTTGACTTGCAGTGCTTACATAATGCCAAAGGGACAAATCATTTTGGGGGCACTGACTGTTTAAATTAACTATATATATGAGCTATGGTGTTGTTCTAAACTGTAACACTGTTTTGTCAAATGGTCTTAGAATTTTGAGAATGTAATTTCTGTTTCAAGAAATGAGTCAAACCAATGGAGAAAAACTGTAATACATAATATGCAAAGTTCAGTGCCTGTTAACATTAGTTAATTCACTATGAGATAACAAGAACTAACAATGAATGACTTTATTTTCATTTCCTGACATCAACAAAGCTGAATAAATACTGTAATAAATGTATTGTTTATATTAGTAGATGCATTAGCTATTTAACTAATGAAACTTTATTGTAAAGTGTCAGCAATATTTCTTAGTTTTACCATGTTATAATTAAATAAACACAGGTTCTGTGACTAAATGATCTAGAAGTAGACTTCTCTGAATTATGACCTGCTGTTATCATTCCAAGTAAGTGATGCCATATCTTTGTTGTCGACAACATCAACTGCAGGTCAAACTGCTGCAGTGACTCAAACTGAATGCCATACTGAATTATGCAACAGCTACTGTATATAGCAGTCTCATTTGAGTTCAGCCATTCCCAGTTTAATTAATCAACAAGTTACCTAAGATATAACTCTTTGCACAAACTGCATTTTATGAAGAAATATTAAGCAAGCAATGAATTCTTATCTCACGCATTTGGGAATTTAAGTTATGCTAAATGCCAATATGAAACTGAATGTTTATTGTGTAAATGTAAGGAATACTATACATTTATATGCACATGTAAAAATACCATTTCAATGTGTTGATGTCATTGGCCCACAAAAATGTCCTGCTTGTTGTAAAACTATTTCATAACTGTAACAAGAAGCAATTCAATGATATTGTTATGTTAAAACACCTGCCATAGAATTATTTATCGAAATTTGGACTTTTTTGGATTCTCAGAAGCTATGGAAATTATAACTGTAAGACAGGAAATATGTTAGGACCACTTTTTTAATTACATCCCTCAAAATGGTCTATAGATCGAGATAAAGCCAGCTGGTAACTAGACTGTCTAGTAAAGACAAATCTAATCATGTAATCTAAAAACTTTACTATTATGCATTTTCATGCGGCGATATTCATGCGGCAATCTTATTTTTAGCAACTAATATATTTTACATTCAAATCTAGTTATTATTAATTAGATACTAGTGCTTGCTTATGCGTTAGATACTATAGTTAGTCTAAATTGAAATACTAGAAAGAACTATTCTATTGGTACTATAACAAACTTTTTTTTTTTAAATTCCTGTGAGTGTATGTTGATTTGCCATTGAGATATCAGCTATACGGGTACTTATTTTGTTTGTTGTAGTTGTTGTTGTTGTTTGACTTTATTAATCCCCAAAGGGAAATTAACGTCACAGCAGAGCTCTCCATACTAGATAAAATAAGTTACATATATATAAAAACAATCATAAAATGACATTCATATTGCACACCTTTGTTCCAAAAACACAGAATCATAAAAAAATGTTTTTAACAGTGTCTGACTCTCCAAAGGACCTTGAATGCGGCTCTGACCCTTCTTATACATCTGAACTGATTTTCAGACCAATCGAGGTTGTTGTTAAGATATTCATCAAGGTACCTATATGATGAAACAATCTTAATTTCTGACTCCTGTATAGTCACTGGCACCACTTTTGGTGGATGTCTACAAAAATCAACAATCATTTCTTTGGTCTTATTGGTTTTCAACTAAAGACAATATGTTTCACACCAGTCAGCAAAACTTTTTAAAAGCAACCTATACTCACTCTCATTATGATTATTTGTGTAACCTACAATTGCAGAGAACATACTTTAACACACTTTTTTATATTTATTATGTGCTAGTAGTTTTTTAGGTAGTACAACCTATGAAATACAAGAACCTACACTACACGACCATACTGTCAACCCAGGTTCACTCTGATTACGTACCCCTCCATACATTTCTGGAGAGCGACCAATACATCCAAGAAGCTACGTCTTTTTTTTTTTTTTTTTTTAGAGGCCACCGTGTATTCTTTTTGAGATCTCAAATTTCTCTCGGAAGTGCAAGTGCTCTTTTCGCTTAAACCCACCAGAGGTCGCTGTCGACCGTCTGACAAACTGACTGACCAACCGACCAATTCCGCCATTCCCTGAACCCAACCCATAGTGTTTTAAAAGCACCGATTGACCAGCGCCCACCCACTTCACTAAACCAAACCTTCGGCTTTTTGAAAAGCATTCGAGAAAAAGAAAAGCCCGCACCACCACCTGATTTTTATCACATTTTCAGATTTTACTACATTCTCACCCTGTTATATACTTGTTTGTTTTATTTTTTGGCTTTTGTTTTTGTTTTACCTGCTTTTTAAAATTGTTCTGAACCCCTTCATCACAGTCAACTACGCTCTGCATCTCAAATCCTCCAACATATTTGAGAGCCACTAGACAAACTGATAACAGCAAAAAAGTCGTCCATACAGCGTTAAGCACTCAGTTGGTAAGTGTCATACCACCCCGTAGCATTTGCTCTAATGACAAAATCCAGCTATACATTTCTTTGGCTACATAATTCATTCATTCATAATACATCTCCAGAAAGGTATATATACTCAAAAAAAAATTTTACTACTTATTTAAACTGAGCTGAAACAACACATTTCTTGAGATTTCATTGTGACAACTTTTCCTTTTTTATGTTCAATCCACATAAATTTGTTAAAAGTGTTAAGTTAACTTAATCGATTTGTGTTAGGACAACATGAATGAATTGTGTGGAACCCTGCATTTATTTTTTACAGTGTAGGGCTACGTTTTTCAGAATGAGCCTGTTTCATAGTGTTTGTGTCGAACTGTTCTGCTCAGTGAAAATGAGCCATGTGTTGCATCTAATAAATGAGTGCTTGCATCTAATGATTAAGTACTAATATCTTTTAAAAGGTACTAGCACAAAAAATAAGTCTAGGCTTTTTAGTACACACTTTTAAAACAATACACTGTAAAAACTAATTTATACAATGGCAGCAGTGGTTGCCAGAATTTTACCATGATAAATAAAGTAGAAACCATGAAATAAATTTCAACATTTTACAGTAAACTACTTTATTGCATTCATTTTTTTTTATTAAATGTAACATAAAACTGTATTGCAAATCTAAAAATCCGTCACAAACACTAATGGACTACAAATCCGCCATTTCTGGACTACATTTTCATACATTCACTTCGCTCACACACACACACATGCTTTCTCATTCTAACTGATTACACTCACACCACCTGAGGATTGTTAAAGACTGATTACACTATTTAAGTAGCACACTCACTCGTTCACATTGCCGAATCTTGTTTGTCTGTAAAGTGACAATTCAACGTGTTTTCTGAGTCTTGTTTTCTCGTGTGTTTACCTTAGCCTTGTTATCTAGTTTTCCCTGTCTGCTGTCTGCCCTCCGATCTCTCACCTGATACTTTGACTACAATTCTGGATTGTCTATATACATCTGTTTGCAGCTGTGTTGACTATTGCTTGCCTGACTACGGAATAAACCTGCATGTGGATCCAAACTTCAGTTGTCTCTGTCACTCCCCGTGTAACAGTAGTAATGTCAACGCAAAAAAAGCATAAAAAGGTGAAGTGCCATGCTGGGAATTTGGGGAAAGTGAATTTACAGTTATTCACCATATATATTAAGAACATTTAATAAAAATATAAATTAAAAAAATATATTTGAAAATTTATGGATAACAACAAAAGCCTAATTAGTATTTAAAGCAGGGGTGGACTAAACCAATAAGGTTAAATATTCACATATTCATTGCACTGATTCATTTATTTGAACTGTTCATACCCACTGCACATGGACGTTTGTAATTATGTACACACCCACGGTACATATACATTTAAAATTGTTTATCTATCTGCACACTTCTGATTATTATTCATAGCAACCTGTACATATATTCATTTATTGTAAATCTCTGTTCATAGCTAATACAACCTGTATATAATGTTCATAGTACATCTATCTGTAAATATCACTATAGTTTTTCTATAACTGCACTTTATAACTTATACCTGAATCCTACACTTGCCGCTATTGCACTGCTGGTTAGACCTAAACTGCATTTTGTTGCCTTGTACTTGTACATGTGTAATGACAATAAAGTTTAATCTAATCTAATCTAATCTAATCTAATCTAAGTGAGGTAAGTGGCCGCTTGTGTCCCCAGAAAATCTGGGGGCCCCCAATAAATAAGTATAAATTATACCTATAATTTATATATAAAATCATTTTCTGTCATATTTTGTAGTGAGAGTCAAACAAATAAAATTTGTACATAATTAAATATTATTTAATATACAATAAAATATAATATTATCATGATAATGTAATAATAATATTATAAAATAAAATAAATAACTCATGGCTAGATTTGCTTAGGGCCCCCAATCACTAAATCCACCCCTGATTCAATGTAACGTTTATACGCTTCAAAATTAACTTTTGGTTCCTCACACTTCCCTTTTTTTTCAAGAATAAGGTCCAAAATATAGGATAAAAGCTACTTGTAAATGTAATACAATTGTAATACAATTGGTCAGTACCTGAAAGATGACTATACTTACATCAGATTCTTCTCAGTCTTAAAGGGCCATGACGCCCCCCAATTTCGGTTCAGGTCTACCTCAGAATTATTTCAAAAGATGCATGATAATGGGCATGGAGCTCCGCGAGAAAACAGCAGGAGTGGTTGTGGTCAGCAGGGGAGAAGGCGGGGAGTGAACAACTGTTATCAGCTAGCTCACAAAATGAGACACAAACCGTGAGGAGACGCATGATTTCATAGCTTACATAGTCAAAATGCAAAGAAATAAACAGTAATTTAATGACCTGCTACATTTGTTATTCGTAATTTCATATACACACAACCACAATTTATATCATTATAAAGATAATCGTGTTCATTTAAACACTATAAATGAGGACTTTTCTCTCAATCCCTGGTCTGTACAGCAGGTCTCTTGCCCTGTCTATTTTAACCATTAGCACTGTTGGTAATCTAGAGGATTTAGGCAAACACAGCAGCCTGGCGATGTGTGTAAATGTGAATGAACTCTGATAAAAGACATCGTCCGCCATTCTCCATTTCTCGTACTGCTCTCCTGACAAAAATGCTTGCTGCACACAAACAGCTTTGCTGTATCGGCCCCTGACAGCATCTCGGGGAAAAACATGCAACAAACCCTGTGGTTCATGGAAACAAACACACATACGACCCTTCATGTACAGCTAAATATTGTGTGCCGTGGGTCCGTGGATGCGTCTCACCCAGTCATCAACGTGTCTCACAGCTTGGCACTGGCAGGTCTGCCTTGCCTTCGGAAAGCACGCGCAGTCATGAATAATTAAGAAGCAGGCTCTTGTCATAGGATAAGAAAACTCAGCTATGAATATTAATGAGAAATTGGCGCATCATCTCTGCACTTGCTGTTTTGCGCTATGTCGCCGATTTTGATCCCACCCCAAAAATAATTTTCAACCCGGAAACTGAAATTAGCTGACAAAAGCTCAAAATTAACCAGTTTTTTCCACAATTAAAGCTCACAGGTGCTAACAGTGTCTTAACTGATGCTCAACACACACAAATCTGTTAAAATCTCTAAAGAGGGGTCAGTGAGGGGTGAGTCTTTCAAACCACCCGAACCTCCCCTGGCTACGGGCCTGCAATAGTAGCATAAAAAAGACAGCTTCACAGCTTAAAGATTGAAATGGCTTGCCATTAAAACCTTTTTCATTTTAAAAACACACCAATTGCTCAAGAAGAGCAGGAAGATATATGTCTTGCAAGCATTAAATGATGTGTCCTGAACACACATTTGTACACAAACGCAAGCGGTGTGTTTCTCATTTGCACAAAAGCTTGGAATGATTTCTGTCTGCTGTGTTTACACAATTGTAATTCAGTGCTGCTGTTCGCTGGCTGTTGCTTTGCTGCAGACATGAAAAAAGGGTAAAGTAAATACAGGATTATTTGTCTAATGCTCAGCTGACAAATAGGTCTGGATAGACTGCCAGATCTCTGCCCTTCATAGGTTCCTCATCGCCTTAAGGTAGGGCTGTGCTCTCTGTGTTATTTGAACCAGCGTTGGCGTTTCTTTGATCCAGACCACAATGGGGAAATACTGTAATCTAGTCTTGTGCCTTTTAAAGCTCTTCTGGATATAAGTGTGCTAATTAACTCCATAAAGCCCAATGTATGATAATACATGACAAAATCTGTTTCTAAATTGATCCAAATTTGACTTCTGTCATCTGAATGAACATTTTCATAAATTAAAATGCTTTTTGAAATTAAAAGTTGGATGTGTCAAAACTTTCTTCAGTTAAACAAAAAGAAAACTAAAGTCATTTGCGTGTGGGAACAGAGATGAGGTTCTCAAGGTGAATGTGTACCTTGGCTTTAAAGGCCAAACAACAGAAAATAAGGTCAAGAATCTTGGTGTATTTCTGGAGTCAGATATGAGTTTCAGCAGTCATGTCAAAGCAGTGACAAAATTAGCATACTATAACTTTAAAAACTTTGCAAGAATTAGATGCTTTGTTTCCAGTGAGGACTTAGAGAAACTTGCTCATACTTTAATCAGCAGCAGAGTGGATTACTTTACTGGACTCCTCACTAGCCTACCCAAAAAGACAGTCGGACAGTTGTAGCTAATCCAGAATGCTGCTGCCAGGATTCTGATCAGAACCAGAAAATCAGAGCACATCACACCTGTCCTCAGGTCTTTACAATGGCTCCCAGTACACTTAGAATAGATTTTGAAGTATTTTTAATTGTCTATAAATCACTAAATGGCATAGGACCTTAATACATTACAGATATCCTCCCTGAATACAAACCTAACAGATCACTCAGATCTTTATGAACAAATAAATTAGAAATTCCAAGAGTTCAGTCAAGACAGAATGAATCTGTCTTTTCAGCTACAGCACCCCCTGCTGCTGAAATCAGCTTCCAAAAATGATCAGATGTGTTCCAACATTAGGCACATTCAAATCAAAACACATCTGTTTAGCTGTGCCTTTACTGAATGAGCACTGTGCTATGTCTGGGATTGCAATATTATATCTTTTTCTTTCTTTCATCCTTTTAAAATCTGTATAAACCCATTTAATCTGTTTTTATCTGTTTAAATCACTTTTAATATTTGTTTTTATTTTCTTATACTTGTCTTTTTAATTCCTGTTTATGTAAAGCACTTTGAATGTAATGTGCTATATAAATCAACTTGCCTTGCCTTGCCTTGCCTTGCCTTGTCTTGCCTTTAGGTATAATTATTAAAATATTCCTGTTTAAAGGGGAGCTACTGTGCAAAACACCTCTTCTAAGGGCCTATAATGGTAAAAATGTCTTAATTGCTATCCTGCTGTCAATAGCACATCAATTGTCAACACTGGCTATGTGTTTTCACTGTCTGTCTATTACTGGCTGTCAGACCAGTTAACATTCACTTGATTGACAGGCTGATTGCTTTATTGTGACAGTGTACACAAGAGCATGGACATAACATTGAAAAGGAAGCTTATGTTATAAATCTTAATAACATTTGAAGTTCTATATTCATCGAAGCAAATTTACTAAACAGAAACATATATATATATATATTAGGGGTGTCACGATTCTCCAAATTCTCGATTCGATTACATTTTCGATTCTTAAGTCACGATTCGATTCGATTTTCGATTATGAATAATTCATTAATTAATAACAAACTAATTATTTGTAGTCTACCGTTTAAACTACCTGACCTGTATGGTCTTTGTTTTACCTATAAACAAATCATACAGTAAATAAATAAAGGCAAGTTACACACATAATTACCACCTGTCAATCACTTTTTTTTTGTGAATAGGCAGTGATCTCTGTCGTTATTATGGCGTCGGTAAAAAAAGGTGCACAACCAACAGGAACCAGCCAACAGTATCTGAGGTTTTCGCTAAAATGACTAAGTACTAGTGTAAAAGTAAAAGATTGAAGCAGTCTTAACTAGGTTAATTAGGGTAACCAGGCAGGCTAGGGTAATTAGGCGAGTTATTGTATATTGATGGTTTGTTCTGGAGTCTGAAAAACAATTAGCTTAAGGGGCTAATAAATTTGACCTTAAAATGGTTCATAAAAAAATTAAGAACTGCTTTTATTCTAGCCAAAATAAAACAAATAAGACTTTGTTCAGAGGAAAAAATATTATCAGACATACTATCAACATTTCCTTAAACATCATTTAGGAAATATTTTAAAAAGAAAAAAAAACAACAAATGGGGGCTAATAATTCTGACTTCCACTGTATATATATATATATTTACAGTATTTTTTTTTATGTTTTAAAGAAAACATTCAGTTCATCAAGGCTACATTTATTAAATATAAAAAATGTTAAATTGTTAAATATTTATCAAAATTTTAAATAACTACTTTGTTAATGTATGTAGTTTCAAATAAAATTATTACTCCAGACATTATTGCTTTTATTACTATTACCATTAATAAATATAAAAATAATTAATATTATTGATTTCTGAAGGATCATGTGACTGGAGTAATGAAGCTGAAATTTCATCTTTAAAATCACTGGAATAAATGATTATATTAAATGATAAACTACTTTTAAACAGTTATTTTATAGTGCAACATTTCATAATTTGTATTTATGATGAAATAATTGCAGCCTTGGTGAGCAGAAGAAGCTTAGTTTAACATATTTATCAATCATACTGACCCCAAACTTTTGACCAGTTGTGTATAGAATATTTTATAAGCAAAAATGTGCACTTTAATTTTAACAACCCACAGACATATTCAACGAATATAAAGCAGAGGTCAGACTTTCTCATATATACAAAGCCTCATTTTAATTTTCAGGTTTTGTAAAAATTGATCTATTGAATTAATCAATCTATTAAAGAAACGTTGGCTAGAATTCTGCATTATAGGCTTAAATTATAGAGAGACATAGCAGATGAACCGAGACTGCATCAGATTAATGTAAATCTTTCTTTCGAGCTGTCAGTGCAGAAATGGACTAAACAACAAGCCTAATACAACATATTATACGATTAAAATATGGAAAAATTAACAGATAGTACTGTCGGTCAATTTTCCTGACGGATAAACCGAGATCAGGCTGGATAAACAGCTCACGGTAATATTTCAGCATGCTTTCACTTTCGCCTTTACCGGTAAGAATGACATCTCGCCTTGCTCATCATTCTCTCTTCATATAGCCATATATATGGCTATTACATCATCATAATACACTGTGATATAGCCTGGGTCATTAGTTCGTTGCATTGCTTTGTTTTCTCACTACAATCGATCCGCTCAATAGAGCAGAGACCGTCTCATTCTGGTGATCTCGGACTGATTGATTTGGCGAGGATGCGAGCGCAACTGCTGGATATATGCCAAACAAACTAACGGGGGAAACGAGACAGATTCCGAAACAAACGTCTATGTGTGAAAGCACCGTAAGATTGTATTTGCACACAATTGACAGACAGTCGCAGCACGCAGCTCTGGCTCAATCTGTCAGTCAACAAGGCAGCACTGTACACTGACCCGAGCGTCTCGCACGCTGGCTCCGGGCTATCGGGCAGTCCTTTTTGTCGAGCCCTGAAGGTTTAAGCTCTGACGATGGGTCTCCTGCATCTGCACAGTTTAACAAGCACTTAAACAAGCGTGTTTTTTCCCGCTTGGCAAGCCAAGCTGACGTGACATGGGGGCGTGGCAGCATCGACGATTCTATTTTTTGATTCGATAATCGAAATCGAGCATAAATTTCGATCGATTTTCGATTAAAATCGAAATCGTGACACCCTTAATATATATACATATATATACATATACAATAAAACAAGAGTAGCAGTGTGATATGGCTCTATATCGACAATGGTGGGAAGCGTGCATTGGCTCGAGGCCACAGGCCGAGTGCCTTAGTGCCCCAACCAATGCCGATATACAGCCATATTGCACTGATACTCATGTGATATTGCGTTTTTATACAACAGTTAAACGAAATAATCTTGAGTATAAAAAGAAAATCAGAGTCTAAAAAACCTTTTTGTATGAGGAACTTCTTTTATCTGCCATTCATTCACAGCTTCAGCTGATGATCAGAACAGCAGAAACTGTTGCTACTTCATACATGTCACTTTAAAGCAAGTATTTGAACGATTCTCTAGCATAATGTCTAAAGTGATGAAAAAACATACTTTTTGCTCACATTAAGAATATAAGGCTGAATGGCATGAAATGGCATCAGTCTACAAAGATTTTCCAGTTGCAATCGTATATGGTATAAATACAGCACTACAAAATACAGAAGAGAGAGACTGACTCAGAAAGTCACTTACCTGATTTTAAGTGATTTGTTCAGCTGTAGTTTGAACTTTCCAATGAGAAAATGCTGTTTTTCTCCCCTAAGTGCTTATTATGTAGTCTCTGTCACCATCTTGTGGCGGAACGTCCATCATCACATTCTTTGGTCTGCTCAGACAGGCTGATGGCAGCCGATGCACTGAATCTGATTATCCAAAATTATAAACATTTAAAATAGACAGTATCTTTATAAATAAACTTGAAAAAAATGCAATCTAAACAACTACATTTCAGACTAAAAAACCTTTAAAAGCACATTATGTTGTTCAACAGCAGCAATATTTGTCAAATTGTAGTGTCCTCTGCTTGTCACTGTATGTGGGCGGAGTCATACACAAAGATGAAGAGTGAAGAGGCTGTACTAGTGCTGTTATTTGCAGAGTATTGCTTTAAAATAGATCGTAAACCCAGAATATCACCATGCACAGCTAATCAAGATTATTTTGTTAAGTGAAATTAAATAAAATATTCGAAAAAATAAAGCTAAATTAAACTAACAGTCACTGAAAAACGAACTGAACTAAAGTAAAAATTATCACAAATATTAATTGTTTTCAGTGACTCACTCTGTGGTGGAAAGTTTTGATAAACATCTCTAGATGGCACTTTTACACATTAATATTGCAGAAGATTATTTACAAAATCGTCTTGAAAATAAAACGAGTTTTCACTTTTTTTTTCTTCATCTGCAAAAAAGTTAAACTACATGACAGCATATGTTATAAGTTGAGCAAGATGTTTTAAGTCAGTTTAACATAATATAAGTTCAATGACGTAATTTGATTCAGCTTGAAAATGCAAAGCAAGCAGGATTTTATTATTATTTTTTACAGTGTAGGCATGTCTGTGTTACACATATGCAATACTTAATGTTATTTTCATGGGTTTTGGTTAATGTCTTTTCAGACATTTATTTTATTTGCACAAGAGATAAAGTAATCTGTGCCCACATTAAACTTTGCTCTGGTTGCGACTGGATGTGTTTTATTAGCTCTGCTGAAACTAGAATTACTAAAATTAATCTGAAATAAAATGTTAAAAACAACAACAAAAATAAATAAATAAAAACGAAACTAACAAAAACATTATTGAAACAAACTAAAGCTAAAGTGAAATTTAGAGCAAATGTAAAATAGTATCAAAACAAAAACTCAATTTGCTGCTTGTTCAGTCGTATTGTCGAATGTAATTGGAAGTTTATGAAAAGGTTATAGCAGTCTATGAGCAAGTGTAGCCAAAACTGTATTTCAAAAACGATCAGTCAGGTTTCTATCAGGACTCTGGGCTGCCATTTCGTTGTTTTCAGCTTCGAGGAACTGCTTAACCTCTTTTTGCTGTTTGAATTGAGTTCATTGTCCTGCATAAAGATTTTGGCTGATTGTTTGATAAATACAGGGAAGAAAACACATATTGAAATACCTTCAGGGGGAAGTGCTATTGTTCCTAATAGTAGAAGCTAAATGTGATCAGCAAGTATGTAGCAATTTAACAAGCATGAAGCTATCATAGTGACATTTTAAAGTGCACTATCGCTAGTTCATCTTTTTTCCCTGACATTGAGTCCTGCCATTGTATCGTGTATCTAACAAATAAGTAGTTCCGAAAAAATAATAGTAGCCTAATAAAAACAATGTTTTTACATGATCTGTCTTATCATATTATATCATATCTTACCATATCATATCATACCATATCATATCATATATTAATGGGTATTTTTTTAACAAATAAGCAGCATCTACTGATTAAGTAACTAATACTTGTATCTTAAAACAGTAAGTGCTAATAGTTAATGAATAATTACATATTTTAAAAAAAACTTGTCCCTATTGCAATAATTAGTAAAGTATTATGCATATGAAATTGCATAAAATGTAATGTGCTATATACTGTATTGATTTAATAAGTTCTCTGATATCTAAATAGATATCTAGAGTTTTATAGGTTCATTTATTACCCCATGAAATATCCCTAGTATCAAAAGCTCCATATTGACCATATTTATGAATATGAATATTAATGAGCTTTATGTACTCTAAAAAACTTTGTAGGTTTACTTGACCATGTATGTTTACTTATAGTTTTAGGACCATGTAGGTTTACTTTACCTGGAGTGAGATGAGATAATGTTCAATAAAGTCTGTTGCGTTTTTTTCACTTCATGTAAACGACAGAAAGAGCTGAGTGATATGACAAGATTCTCAAATCTACATTTGGATGTGTGTGAAACATATCCAGCAAATTTCACAATAAACATGATTGATTAACAAAAGATACAGTTAAACATAACTTATGCCTCTTTGAGGATAAAATTATATTTATAATCTGTATATCCTGCATTTTGTGTCCTGGTGCTCATGTAACCAGATGGCACATGGAGTAATTGCATAGTAAGGCAAAGAAAACAAACTGGTGTGGCTGGCATTTTGCAGCGTCTCCCATTTTCAAAATAAAAGTCCCACACACACAGTAAGTTAACAGGGGTGTGCATATTAATAATCCTGTGTGCAACATAATAATCTGTGTTTTGGCTGATAATCTCCTGACGACACAGCTACTCATCAGGTTCGGATGATATAGAACATGACCTAAAGTACATGCAAACATTGAGGGTGTGCTAATGTATAGCCCTTTGAGCAATGCAATATTCTGTAGTTGTGTTTTGATTGACCTATTGTTTTACACTTGCAAAATTTATAAGAAAATAATAAAACAATGGTGTCTGATGCTGCGGTCACACTAGTTTGAGCATGTAAAATTTTGTTGTATGGCACTGCAAAAAGGGGCAGGATTAAACAAGTTTAACTAAAAAATGAAATAGATTAAACGTTAAAAAAGTGAGCGATTGGTCCATGTTTTAAACTTCTGTACAGAGAAGTCATGTTTTAATATTCTATTGGTCTCACGCAATGTCACTTTAGACAATTCTTTGATTTTTAACAAGGCAGATTTTCTTTTGCGTCAAAACCAGCTAAATCTACTCGTGCTTATTTATTTATTTTATTTTATTTTGCAAAAACCTCTAATTCCACCAAGACAGTCTAATTATGAAAATTCACTAAAGATGCAATTAGATTATATATACCAAACATAAAACACATGACACAAACCACCTAAAATAAAAATGCATAAATCTGTCAAGTAAGTGGTGGTTCATTCCGCTGTGGCGACCCCTGATAAACCAGGGACTAATCCGAAGGAAAATGATTGAATAAAATCTGTCAAGTAAGTGCATTAATCAATAACCTTAAAATTAATATTAATTAAATCCTAAAAACTGGTTGTCATTTCTGATATTTAGGATTTAGATTGAATGTAGAAAAATGTAAACATTGCAAACGTTTGCATTTGCCATTCACTGACAGTCGGACAGGCTCATCCAGTTCATCAAACTCCATCTTTTAAAATCTTGATCAAAGGTGGAATACACTAGAGATTGTGCGTGCAAAATTCTGTTATAGGGCAATGCAAAAAGGGCGGGGTTAAACAAGATGATTAGACATTTAAAAAAAGCGAGTGATTGGTCCATGACCCATGTTTTACATTTTTGTACGCAGTGGTCATGTTTTAATCTTCGATTGGTGTGACGCAATCATGTGATGCGATTTCGCAGAGTTCACCAACCTTGAACTTTCCACCGCAGCAAATTGTGATTTATTTATTTTTTGCATTTTTGCAACTCTTTATATACTATTCTCTTATACGACTATTCATACTCAGATTTTCTTTATATGGCACATTAAAAAAACTGTTAGTTCCTAAGAAATAAACACAAGTAGCTAATTAATAGCTTAAAAAGTACTGTTAAACAAATTAGCAGGTGTTTTTTTTTTTTAGATTAAATGATAAAACGGCTTGCCATACCCAATTGATTTTTTTGTAAAAAACAAAAAAACAAAAAACGATAGGATGAAATGAATAAGAAAAATATTTCGTAAATATCTTTTTTTTCTGTAAACACTAGGCTATGTATTACACATATTCTATTTTAATCAAACGTTATATGCATGCACAGCTTTTTTGACGAATATTTTATTGGTGTTTAATAATTTTAAGGTTTTATTGTAACGGAGGCCAGCTAGTGTGTGCTGTGAAGGTAAACCTCACTCCTCTGACCTCTAAAGGCACTCAAGCGATAGACACATAGAGGCTATGGTCTTTAGCCTCCTTGTTTGAGCAATGGACTCCCACGCGGAAGGTTGCCTGTTCGATCCCAGCTCGGAGCGGGTTGGGCGCCGGCAGGGTTACATTGGTGCCGTGACCCGGATGGGAGTGAGGTTTAGGCTGGTGAGTGTAACGGAGGCCAGCTAGTGTGTTCTGTGCTGGTAAGCCTCACTCATCTGACCTCTAAAGGTGCTGTAGTGACAGATGCTGGAGTGATGGTCTTTAGCCTCCTTGGTAAAGCGCCCAACTCCCATGCGGAAGGTTGCCGGTTTGAAATCAGCTCGGAACGGGTTGGGTGGTGTAGAGCTAGCATGGTTACATTATGATTATTATTATTTTTTTAATTTTACCTTTTGTTAAGAAGAAACTTTTGAAGGTAAATGCTTGAAATTTGCACTGTTTTGGTATCAGTTTTCCTCTTCAAGGTGCAGTGTGTTTAGGAATAATTAAAGTGCTTAAGATCTGCTGTCATACAGTAAATGTCACAATGACTTACAGCAATTCAGAGGGTGTGAGTTTATGTGTTTGTGATGAAAAGCCACACCTTGGAGTTTCGATGTAGTTATAGTTACTTATAGATTCCTCCCACAGAGCCAAGTTCTCTCAAGAGCTGTAATTATAAATTTCCCTTCAGAAAAGTGTTGACATAACTCATAAATCTGTATTGGCTGTAAAACTAGCAAAGGATGCCAGATAAGCCAAAGCACATATGGTAAAGTATTGCTCTTATAGTTATAGATGATAATTATGCAGTGGCAATGTTGATACATATAATTATAGATATTTTAAATCACCTTGTTATGAAAATGCTTCCACACTCTTGTCCTCGTCGTATAAAGCATTTGCTACAAAGCGCCTGAAGAGGGCACTGTGGTTTACTGCTTCCACTGCTTCTCAGAGAAGAGAGACGTAATGTAGTGTCAGCTGTTATATACGACCACATTTATGTCCAAAACCTATGAAAGATTTATTACTTTTAGATAATTGGAGTCCTATTAGCTTATTGAATAATGACTACAACATTTTTGCCCTTATTTATGCTCAGATTTAATTCAGTTCTTGATTCAATAATAAATGAAAATCAATCTGGTTTTATGAGCAAGAGACTTATATTTAATAATATTAGACTACTATTTAACCTAATTGATTACAATGTTATTATAGATTTTTTTAAAGCTTTTGACACTGTCGAACATCCTTTTGTTTTTCATTGCTTAAATCTTTTTGGCTTTGGTCCACAGTTTTGTAATGCATTAAAAACCTTATGCGAATAGTTACGTGAAATTAAGTCAAGACTTCACTAAAAGATTTTGTTTAAAAAGAGGCGTAAGACAAGGTTGCCCAGTGTCAACCTATCTTTTTCTTATTGCAGCTCAAATATTTTGCAATTTCATCAAGTCGAGTTCTTTAGTTGTACAGATTGAAGATAAAAGCTTGTCAACTAGCTGATGACACTGCCCTTCTTTTGAATTATAGCCACCAGATCCAAGATATTAATTTAACAAAATAGTTTTCCAATGCCACAGAATTATGCCTCAATCTGCATAAATGTGAATTATTTTGATAAAAAAATTGTCAAGACAAATTCATTGACACTATTCCTGTTAAAGAGTCTCTTACTTATTTAGGCATAATTATTAAAAAAATGAAAATGATAGAGTCTCTTTTAACATTAATCCGCTTATTGAAATAGCTAAAAATCGTTTTAACAGTTGGTTACAAAGAGATCTTTTATTAAGAAGCCGTGTCTTATGAACCAAAGCTGAAGGTATTTCTAGGCAGACATACATATCTTTCTTTTTACATACGATAAAAAAATAAACAAGATAACTGATCAAATAATAATACAATTCTAATGGAAAAATCGAGTGCATTTTATTAAACAGTCTGTGATAGTTAATTCATCCAAAGACTGTGGTTTAGACTATTTAGACTTCTCTTTTTAACACCTTCTTAATTAAATGGCTAAAAAAATTTTTTAATAATTACTCCTCATTTTGAAATATAGTCTCTAAAGTTGTACTTGATCGCATGGTTGGTCTTCCTTTCTTAATGTTGTGTGACTATAAAGAATAGAAACTTCCTATTAAACTTTCAGCCTTTCACAAACAAGCTCTTTTAGCTTGAAAATTAATATACAAACATAACCTCTCATTCCCAGAGATGGGTTGTGACTGGAAGGGCATCCGCTGTGTAAAATGTGCTGGATAAGTTGGTGGTTCATTCCGCTGTGGCAACCCCGGATTAATAAAGGGACTAAGCTGACAAGAAAATGAATGGATAAATGAACATAACTTATCCCCATTCTAATGTTATATTTGGAACAACGGTAATATTTTGTACAAACATAAAAGCTTGTTCTTAAAAAAATTGGTTTAAAAAATATATTTTTTTGGTGGGACAGGTACCAAATTCACAAAGTTACTTAATGTCTTATGAATCATTTTTCACATTATAATTTTCCTGTATCCCATAAAGAATTTGCAATGGTTGTTGATGCTATTCCCCTATGTATTGTCTCACTATGTAAAAGTTCATAATAAAATTTTAATTGGAAAAAGGTATGGTCGTTGCCTAACAAATTCTTTATTACAAACAAATTTAAAGAGGTCTTATTTTAAATTCTGCATAAATTTAACCCTATCAAACATTTTCTTTCCATGTTCAGACAGGATATAGATCAAAACTTTTCATTTTGTTTGTCACAGCCAGAAACTGTGCCGCATATTTTTTTTGAATTGCCAGTTCTTGAAGAAAATATGGTGAGAGATGACTAATTTCATAAATGACAAATTATCGCCATAGGTTTTTGAACTACAACAAAAAATAGAGAAAGACGCTTATGTTATTAATTTTTTGATAATATAAGTACCATATTCACAGATGAAAATTTAATAAACAAAAACCATTTTATCCTGCTATACTAATTGATTCAAAACATACAAACAACATAAAGCAAAGCACTTATAAAGTAGCCATCAAAACCGCTTTTTTTACTTGAAACCTTCAAGATCTTATAATCTCACAAGGCCCTTTTCTGTTACTATGTATACTTACACATTATATGTCTTATATGTTTTGTTCTGTACACCCCTGACATTTTTTTTAAAATTATTTTCCATTTCTTTTTTGTACTGTTCTAAATGTTGTTCTTTAAGAATTAATAATAAATAAAAATAAATAAATAAATAAATAAATAAATAAATAAATAAACAACCACATTTTTGTTTCAGATTATCCAGTGTTGTTTTTATGTCTCATTCTACGTGCCGCGAGATAGGAAATGACATTTACATTTTACACCCGTGTAAAGAAGTGGGGTAGAGAAGAGAAGAGAAAGAGAGAGAGAGAGAGAGAAAATGTTCATTAATTATCAACATTAGCCAAGTCATTATATTAAGAAAGACTAAGATTCAACTGGTAATAAATGGAACCACAAGAACAACAACAGGTAAAAAAAAAAAAAAGTAATAAAAAGAAAATCTAAAGAAGAAAATCAATCAAAACATAAATATTTCAAATTAAATAAAAGAGAATTTTAGTAAGAATTTGTAACAATTAACAATATATATATATACAATATATATATTTACAATATATCAAATATACTTTATATCAAAAGTAGTGTTTCCCAGTACTGGGTTGTGGCTGGAAGGGCATCCGCTGCGTAAAACATATGCTGGAATAGTTGGCTGTTTATTACTCTGTTTTAAAGAAAATGGGTACATTTAAAGAAAATGGGTGATCCATACTCTGTAAAACTTTCTAAATTATTTCAAATTTAATTCTTAACCCAACTTTTGGGTTCATCCAAATTTAACCCAGGTTTGATCATTTATATAAATTATTTGTCTTTATATTCATTCATTTTCTTGTCGGCTTAGTCCCTTTATTAATCCGGGGTCGCCACAGGGGAATGAACCGCCAATTTATCCAGCAAGATTTTACGCAGCGGATGCCCTTCCAGCTGCAACCCATTTCTGGGAAACATCCACGCACGCATTCACACACACACTCATACACTACGGACAATTTAGCCTACCTAATTCACCTATACCGCATGTCTTTGGACTGTGGGGGAAACCCGAGCACCCGGAGGAAACCCACGCGAAGGCAGGGAGAACATGCAAACTCTACACAGAAACGCCAACTGAGCCGAGGTTCGAACCAGCGACCCAGCGACCTTCTTGCTGTGAGGCGACAGCACTACCTACTGCGCCACTGCCTCGCCTCTTCTTTATATTCATATTTAAAATATTTTTATGTATTATATACAGTATTAAAATATTTTAATTATATACAGTTGGAGTAAAAATTATATTTCCCAAACAATGTTTAAAAAACAAGTACAATTTTCACATTAGTTCATTTATATTGTTGTCTGCATTGACATACAAGTCAAAGAAGATTTAAAAGTCCCTACTTTCTTTTTTCATTTGCCTTTTCCATACTGTCCCATTTTTTTCTGATTTGGGGTAGTAGTTAAGCCTTTAAAATAAATAACTAAATACTAGTATCTTGAAAAATATTTAGTAAAATGTTATGTTTTCGAGGTTATTTGAGATTTCTTATAAAACTATTATGTTTAGAAATGTGTTAAAATCTTAGAAAGTTGGGGGAAAGAGAAATTAGGAGAAATACATGGGAGGCTAATAAGTCTGATTTTAGCTGTGTTTATACAGTGCATTTGGTAAGTATTCATAGCACTAAATTTTTCCCACACTTTTTATGTTACAGCCTTATTCCAAAATTGATTAAATTAATTTATTTTCTCAAAATTCTACACACAATACCCCATAATGACAATGTGAACAAATAGTTTTTGAAATTGTTGCAAATTTATTAAAACTAAAAAAGCTGAATAATCACATGTAAATAAGTATTCACAGCCTTCGCCGTGAAGTTCTAAATTGAGCTCAGGTAAATTCTGTTTCCACTAATCATTCTTGAGAAGTTTCAAAAGAGTTCACTTGCAATGAATTCAGTTGATTGGACATGATTTGAAAGGGCATACACCTATCTCTATAAGGGGCCCAGGGTTGACAGTGCATGCCAAAGCACAAACCAAGCATGAAGACAAAGGAATTTTCTGTAGACCTCAGAGAGAGGATTGTCTTGAGGCACAAGGCTGGGGAAGATTACAGAAAGATTTTTGCTGCCCTGAAAGTTCAAATGAGCACAGTGGCTTCCATCATCCATAAGTGGAGGATGTTTGGAACCACCAGGATGCTTCCTAGAGCTGGCCGGCCATCTAAGCTGAGTGATCGGGAAGAAGGGCCTTAGTCAGGGAGGTGATCAATACCTCGATGTTTACTCTGTGTGAGCTCCAGTGTTCTTCTGTGGAGAGAGGGGAAATTAACAGAAGGACAACCATCTGTATAGCAATCGACCAATCAGACCTGTATGGTAGAGTGGCCAGATGGAAGCCACTCTTTAGTAAACGGCGCATAGCAGCCCACCTGAAATTTGCCAAAAGGCATCTGAAACGAAATTCTCTGGTCTGATGAGACTAAAATTGAGCTCTTTGGAGTGAATGCCAAACGTTACGTTTGGAGAAAACCAGACACCGCTCATCACCAGGCTAATAGCATACCTACAGTAAAGCATGGTGGTGGCAGCATCATGCTGTGAGGATGCTTTTCAGTAGCAGGAACTGGAAGACTAGTCAGGATAGAGAGAAAGATGAATGCAGCAATGTACAGAGACATCCTAAATGAAAACCTGCTTCAGAGTGCTATTGACCTCAGACTGGAGCAACAGCTCATCTTCCAACAGGACAATGACCCAAAGTACACCACCAAAAAATCAATAGAGTGGCTTCACAAAACTCTGTGAATGTCCTTGAGTGGCCCAGCCAGAGTCCGGAACTAAATCTTATTGAACAGCTCTGGAAAGATCTGAGAATGGCTGCAAACCATCGCTTACCATAAAGCTTGAGAGGTTCTGGAAAGAGGAAAGGGCAAAAATTCCCAAAATAGGGTGTGCCAAGCCTGTGGCATCATATTCAGAAGACTTGAGGCTGTAATTGCTGCCAAAGGTGCATCAACAAAGTATTGTGCAAAGGCTGTGAATACTTATGTACATGTGATTTTTCAGCTTTTTCATTTTTTAAAAATTTTCAACAATTAATTTTTTTTTCACATTATCATTATTGGGTATTGTGTGGAATATTTTGAGGAAATAAATGAGTTTAATCTGTTTTGCTATAAGGCTGTAAAAAAATGTGGAAAAGGTGAAGCACTATGAATACTTTCTGGATGCACTGCATAATATATATATATATATATATATATATATATATATATATATATATATATATATATATATATATATATATATATATATATTCCTTTAAATAGGCTAAAGATTTCTGGTGACTTATGAGTTGTAGTTTGCAACATTGTATGGAAGACTAATATACATGATGTACAGTACAAGAGAGGCAAATATAGAATGCTCTGGAGAGAGAGAGAGAGAGAGAGAGAGAGAGAGAGAGAGAGAGAGAGAGAGAGAGAGAGAGAGAGAGAGATCATTACAAAACGCGCATGCACAAGAAACAGACACATTGCATTTGTCCACCTGTATTACTATCTTGATTTACGAAACCCAGCGCGAGGGAATTAATCAACGGCTCCGTGCGAATGCAGTCAAACAGAAGGCGGTTTTCCTGTTCAACCGTGATACTCTCTTCTTCCTCGGCGGTCATGTGTGTTTCGCATCGCTGTTTCTTCCAGTAAGCACCAATGCATGCATGCACCCGCCTCCCCTGCGCTCTCAAATAGATGGTGCAAGTAAAGATGTCCAAATCTTCCGCAGACCCTCTGTCTGGGGTAGAAAGCGCTTCTCAGTCGCACTATTTCCAGGTAAGACTTTTGGGGGGGATTTGTATACGTTGTCGCAAATGGTTAATTTGCTGCTACTTGTTGTTGAGCAGTCGTGCATTTAAGCGCTTCATATATCCGCAGAGGGCTACAGCTACACAATCTGCCCGTGTATAACGCCTTTATCGCGCTTTTAATCAGACGCGCGCAGTTTTAATGAGGCGAGATGTTGATCAAATGTGTTGATGCTTCTCCATCCGCCAAACTCACATTTCTTGTTTTTTTCCCCTCCGCCCTGAGATTTCACACCGCAACCGAGGCCTCATCTTTCGGGCCAGGCATCAGTAGACACAGTGTTCATTAAACAGTTCAAACACAGTCAATTTCTACTGAGTTTTGATAAACGGGGTTACAATCTCGTTCAATACTCTTATGGTGGACCATTGTCGGTCAAGGTTCTCACCTGTAGCCAACATCCGTCCATTGGTCACCTGTTTCTGCTTGAAATTATAGATTAATCTAGTTGCTGTGTTTTTAACCTGTTAGCTGGTAGGTCTGCGTTAGCTATTATTTGGTTAAAATAGTATTATTTAGTTCATGAATCTTATACGGATAGACCACTTTGGACTGGCATCAACACTGTATCAACTGGTCATACTAGTTCAGGAGGTTTTTTGGGAATTTATATGGTCAGTTAGCATCAAAAGTTAATCATGTTCCTCGGCAGAGCTACCATCTTAACCTGATTTTACAATACGGTCTCAAGGCAGTTTGTTAATTTTGACTTATTTTTCTATTTTGGGGAACTGGTGGCTACATTTTAACCAAATTGCTGTTAGTCAAGATGGTTAGCTTTAGAATAGACAAATTTTCTGTAAACTGAATAGTTCTGAATGGTTCTAAAGAAAAGAAAAAAAAACATCGTATGACGAAGACAAAGTACAGTCAGAATCTAGACTAATTTTGCTGTAACTTACACAAAATAGTTTTTAATCATCCTAATGAAAAACATCAGCTGACTAAAACAAAGTACAGTCAGAATCACTCATTAAAAGTCACTAATTTAATTTCTGTATGGTAGACCCTTACTGGTCAAAACAAAAGTCTCACTTGTGGCCAACACCAGTCCATCGGGCATCTGCTACTGCTTGAAATGATAGATTAAGCTTGTTTCAGTGTTTTTGAACATGCGAGCTGGTTTCTGCACACCTAATTTGGCTATTATTTAGTTAAAAATACTTAATATCTGGTCCAAGCTTGTGTGTAGACCACTTGACTAGCACCAACACTACCAGCTGGTCATTCTGGGGTTCAGGTGGGTTTTTGAGAAACGGTATATGGTCAGCTAGCATGTAAACAAAGGTTAATCACAATTCTCAACAGAGCTACCATCTTAACCTGGTTTTACAATACGGTCTCAAGGCAGTTTGTTCATTTTGACTGATTTGTCCATTTTGGCGAACTGGTGGCTAAAGTTTTAACCAACTAGCAGTTAGTCAAGAGGGTTAGCCTTAGATTAGACCAATTTTGCTCTAACTGACACAAATAGTTCTGAATGGTCCTAAAGAAAAAAAAAATTACATGATGAAGACAAAGTATAGCCATCTAGGGATTAGTATTGTTAAATAAAGTTTAAAAATCACTCATTCAAATCCCTTATGGTAGAGTCCATTGGTCACCTGTTCTTGCTTGAAATGCTATAGATTAAGCATGTTGCATTGTTTCCGAATATGCTAGCTGGATTCTACACACCTAAATTGGCTATTATTTGGTTCAAAAGAGTAAATATCTCCTCCAAGCTTGTCTGTAGACCACTTTGGACTGGCATCAACAGTGAACCAGCTGGTCATATGGGGTTCAGGTCGGTTTTTAGGAAATGGTATAGGGTCAGCTGCATGTAAACAAACGTTGATCACGTTGCTCAACAGAGCTAAGCTGATTTTACAATACGATCTCAAGGCTGTTTGTCCATTTTGACTTATTTGTCTATTTTGGTGAACTGATGGCTACATTTTAACCAACTAGCAGTTAGTCAAGAGGGTTAGCCTTAAATTAGACCAAATTTCCTGTAACTGACACAAAATAGTCCTAAAGAAAAAAACATTAGATAACAAAGACAAAGTAGAGTTAGAATCTAGGGATTGGCATTGATGAACAAAGTTAAAAAGTCCCCCATTTAATTCCCTTATGGTTAACCCTTATTTATATATATATATATATAACCTGTCTCATTTGTAGCCAACATCGGTCACCTAGCTGTTGTTGCTTGAAATACTATAGATTAAGCTAATTCCAGTGTTTTTGAACATGCTACCTCATTTCTATACACCCAAATTGGCTATTATTTGGTTAAAAAGAGTAAATATCTGGTCCAAGCTTGTCTGTAGACCACTTTGGACTGGCATCAACACTGTACCAGCTGGTCATACTGGGGTTCAGGAGGATTTTTGAGAAATGGTACTGTACATGATCAGCTGTTTAGTTTGTAATTAATTGCCAACATACTGTAAATCGCAAAATCACAACTAACATCCTTACCTGATTTTAGAATACAGTTTGTTCATGTTTGACTTACTGTATTTGTGCAGTTTTTGCTGAATTGGTTTGTATTAATATTTACAATCTCATTGGTATGTTTCATTTAATCTTCTTAACACCTCATTTAAAGTTATGTTTAGGATTTTCATGCTTTATCTTTTGCAAATCATGTTTTTAAACATGATTCAATTCAATGAACTCAAATTAAATCACCACTGTTTTAGACTATTTTCTTCAGAAAATGTAGCCATTATTTTAAGATCTTTCCTTAAGAGCTAGTCTAACAAACTAGCAAATAATCAAGATTTAGTAAGCTTCAAATTGTGCATTCAAATTAGACCAGTTTTGATGTAACTGACACAAATAAAAAATATATATAAATTGTCCTAAATAAACAGTAGATCGCTAAAAATAGTTTATTTATCAGTTAAAATCTGAGATTATGTGGATCAGTATTAATAAATGACATGATTCTTTTTTTTTATATAAGCTTATGGTTGGACCCTCAGTGGTCAAGGGTCTCCCCTGTAGCTAACATCAGTCCATCGGTCACCTGTTCTTGCTTTAAATACTAGCTTAAGCTAGTTGTAGTGTTTTTGAACATGCTAGCTGCTTTCTGTAGATCTGAGTTGCATATTAGTTGGTCAAAAATGTTAAAAAATCTTTGCCAAGATAGACCTGTAGACCATCTTGGACAGGCAACAATACCAGCTGGTCATACTGGGGTTTAGGAGAGTATAGGGGAAATTGTGTCTGGTTGGTCAGCTAATAACCAGCTTGTACCATGTATTAATGACCATGTTAGATGATTTAACCTAAATATTACAAAATACATCTATGGCATGTTGTATCTATTTTACATTTTGTTTTTTGCTGGCTAATTCCTATTCATTTGTACAATCTTATCTGTATGACCTATCCTAGCTCATACATTCCTTCTTTCTAAAAATAATGTTAGCTAAAATACCAGACACATGCACCAGTTTTCACCAGACACTTTCTTACAATCACTCCACATGTCAGTTTATGTACTGTAGATATATAGTGTGCCTCAAACAGGTGAGTGGGTTTGACAAACCACCTGTAGAAACACACTCTCTCTCTCCATATGCACCGGACACTTTACTTAAACTCCACCTTACAAGGACTTTGTAACAATGTTCCACAATGTACCACAAATAATGTTGCACTACTTGTTTTCGTCAACCTTAAATATCTATGCACAATATTGTTTTGCCTTATATAAAAATAGTCTGTCTTAGGTTATGTGTACAGTTAGGTGTTTGTAGTATATCCAGCATGTATTTTTTTTTAAAGATGTCTTATAGATGTCTAATAGATGTCTAAACATTGTCTTGGCTAAAACAAGGCTAAATTTGGGCTGTCAGTAAAAATCTATAATAGACGTCTAAGAATAGCCCAAAACCAGACTAGTCATCAAATAAACAGAAATGAATGACTACACATATAAAGTCTGTCTAATCTGTCTATCTATAATCTGACTAGTCTAGTTTTGGGCTATTCTTAGATGTCGATTAGATTTTCACTGACAGCCCACGTTTAGCTTTGTGTTAGCCAAGCTGTCTACGTTTAGATGTCTATTAAACGTCTATTAAACACAAAATTGTTTGCTGAGTAGTTAGTGTAATTAGATCACCTGTATGTTAGTTATATATAGGTTTAAAACAGCTCTTTATGTTCAGTTTTGTGTTCATATTTATGGTTATGTAGTGAAACACATGATTTTGATATGTCTAACAAAAAGACAATAAAGCTTAACTTGACTTGACTCGAGATAGTGATGGATTTTCCAACAGTAACAGTGTCTAATACCAAATCTTAGAGCATCTTCTTCTGAAAACGATTTTAAAAACAAGTCTTAAAGGAATAGTTCACACAGAAATGAAGGTCTGCAGTTCATTTACTCACCATCTGGCCATAGAAGAAGTAGATGGTTTTTGCTGAGGCTGATGTTTAGGTGCACAGGCTTTATCTTAAGGCCTCCAGCTTAAGGCCTCAACACTCTTTAATAAGAAGCAGGAGAGCAACTAAGAGCATCTTGTTCTCAAATCATTCTTTATTATTAACTGTCTGAGTGCTTGTTTTGATGTGCTCGTCTTCTACAGCTTCCACGAAAGTTGCCGAAACGCAAGGGTCGTTTTAAACGTTCAGATGGCAGCACATCTTCTGACACCACCTCCAGCTTCATCAAACGACAGGTAAGAGTCGGCTTTATCCATCAGCGCTTCTGGATTGATCATTATATTGATACCAACGTTTTGTTTGTGTCATTGTCTGGGTTTGTTTGTGTGATCATTGTATGCCCATGACTTGTTTAGTAGCTGCTGAGGTTGTGTAGTTAGAAGATAGTGCTAGCAAAAACTGATTGCATTGGTTTGGTTTTGTCGTCTTGAAACTAGGGCTGTGTTATTTGAATCAAATCGAAATTTAAAACGCTGCTATTAGTTAATGGCAAGAGGCTACAATATGAAATATATATTATGTATTATTTAATTTTCCCTGCCCAAAGCAAATGCGTGTGTGACAGTCTTGCTAGCCAATTGAGTGAGCACACTTTTGTTCTGCCCAACCAGAATTGCACAACCCGAACTACACCTATAATAACAAACAAACAAACAAACAAACAAACAAACAAACAAACAAACAAACAAACAAACAAACAAACAAACAAACAAACAAACAAACAAACAGGAAAGCACTGGCAAGTGGGATTCTGCTGCCTCAAAAGCATTAACAGATTAATTAATATCAAAGAAAAACAGCATTAGTAATACAGGAATATTTTGGTTTCAAAGGGCCCTATCATACACCCGGCACAAGGCGTGATGCAAATGTTATTTGCTAGTTTTAGCTTGATGCAAGTGTCATTTTGACGTTTTGTCAAAAATGT
Organism: Danio rerio; assembly: GCF_052040795.2. Taxonomy (NCBI): domain Eukaryota; kingdom Metazoa; phylum Chordata; class Actinopteri; order Cypriniformes; family Danionidae; genus Danio; species Danio rerio. Next base: position 15,799,469 of record NC_141043.1, read on the forward strand.
CTTTACAAATGAAAATTAATTAAAGGATGAAAATATTACAATAATTATTATGTTATACATAAATATAAAGTAGGCACAGAGGGGCATTTTTGTAGTTAATTCATGACAATTTACTTTTGTATAATGTTATTATTATTATTAGCAATATTATTTATTATATGCAGATTTTAATTACCTTTTAAAATACATTAAAAAGAGATTGTAATATTTACATAATTGTAATCATAATAAATGTAACTTTTTTCATAATATATTAAATTTAATAACCATATATAACAGTTTAATCAAAGTTTTATTGAAATGTAGGGTAACTGCAACACATTATTTATATTCATATATTCATATTCGGCTTAGTCCCTTTATTCATCAGGGGCCGCCACAGCGAAATGAACCACCAACTTATCCCTTCCTATCCCTTCTTATGCCCTTCCAGTTACAACCGCTGAAACACCCATAAACTCTCGCTTTCTCACACATACACTACAGCCAATTTAGTTTATTCAATTCACCAATTCAATTCAATTGATCCACAGGGACTCGAACAAGCGGCCTTCTTGCTGTGAGGCGACCACTAACCACTGAGCCACCGTGCTGCCTTACTTTTATACATATATGTGTAATTCTAATGACTAAATATACATTTTATAATAAATTTTATAAAGTATAAACATTTTATAATAAAGACTTCAATAAAAAAAATGTTGTAATAGCCCGTAACATCTATTGAACTTTACAATATTTTAATTTCTGTCCTTATTTTGTAAAATATATATATAATTTTAATTAATTTATTCATTTTCTTTTTTATAAAAGTTACACAACACTTTTTGTATTTCTGGTGTATTTTATTGTTATGAGGGTAATCAAGGTTGTTTACAGGTTTTAAACAGTAGGCTTAAATTAGTAAAAAAAAAACGATTTTACCAAAAATATTATTATTGTTATTATATTATTATTATATTATTATAATAATTATTATTATTATTGGGTTGGTATGGTGGCGCAGTGGGTAGCACAACTGATTACAATATCAATATGGAATATTTTTAACAAAAAACTATTACTATTATTACTAGAGAAAGTCTAAAAGTCTTCTATGTCTTTGATTAGATTTTTTTTGATTGATTGATTCCTGTATATACTGTCTTAACAGCGTATGCAATGTGTAAGTATTATTTAATTGCTGATTATAATTATAAAAATATAACCTAAAATGTCAGTCCCATTTGCTCTGTAATTCAGGACGTGGCCACCAGATGGAGGCAGCTCCATTACCACTGTAGCATCTTCAACGTTTTTTAGCAAATCTTTTGAAAACACCAATAGGAAAAAATGGGTTATGATGACAAGCGCACTGAATTTTTTTTGGCACACTTCAATATCCATGTCAGCCTCGTTACATCAATTAATTTCCTCTGTAATGAGTGACCCAAATTCTTCAGTTTGTTCTCCTCGCACTATACATAAGCTCATTCGTCTTTATATTGAGCCTGTGAAATGTGACACCCTCAGAAATCTACTTCAAATTCAGACAAGTTTATAGGCAAGGTATTAAAGGGCGTAAATGAGCACATCAACTGACTTTACATTAATCTGAAGAGTTTGATTGTGTGTGTGTGTGTAAAAAAAGAGAAGGCATATTGAGTGGATTGCTCATTCTTGTGATCAGGAGGTCATGGCAGTTTCAATTTTCTCCCAAAATATCACAGTTCCTAAAATATTAAACTAGTGAAATATTAATGGAACTCATTTGGAATGGAGGCTGCTGGCAAATGTAAAATTCTCACGTTTCCTGTTCGTAAAACGGTGACGTATCTTAAAATAAGCACCTGTGACGTACATTATGGAATCCTTGCATGTATGAACGTGATGGATTGTGTGCTGTGTTTCATAAAGGGACGGTTTACTTAAGCTATAAATCATCAAAGGCTACGATAGCTCAATATTATAGTCATATGTAAAATGTAGCTATTGTTAAAAGGTTAGTTTGACTCAAAATGAACATTTCCCCATCATTTACTCATGTAGTTTTAAACTTTTATGAGTTTCTTTATTCTCACTCATTCATTCATTTTCTTGTTGGCTTAGTCCCTTTATTAATTCGGGGTCGCCACAGCGGAATGAACCATCAACTTATCCAGCACATTTTTACACAGCGGATGCCCTTCCATCCGCAACCATCTCTGGGAAACATCCACACACACACACACACACACACACACACTACAGACAATTTAGCCTACCCAATTTACCTGGACCGCATGTCTTTGGACTGTGGGGGAAACCGGAGGACCCGGAGGAAACCCACGAGAAGGCAGGGAGAACATGCAAATACCACACAGAAACGCCAACTGAGCCGAGGTTCGATCCAGCGACCCAGCGACCACTGCGTCACCCCGTTTCTTTATTCTGTTCAACACAAATAAGATATTCTGAAGAATGTTGGAAAACAGCAGTTATTGACTTTTATAGTAGGAACTAGGGTTGGGTCGATAGATGATGCCATCGTCCATCGCCGATGGCTGATAGACATTATGATGCTAAGTCGGCATTGCGATCCTCCGCCCTACCCCTGTCACAGCAACAACCCGTTAGCGAAAAAAACACACTTAGGCCACGTGTACACTCATACACCCATGCACAACGAGACGTTTATTTGCTCGCGTTTTCCATCGACGTTTAATGCCTCGTGACTAAATAAAGGGCAGCAATGTGATCGTCCACACCAACGCGCAAAACAGCAGGCGTAAAAGCGCCAATTAAAAAAAAAATGGCTCATGCTTGTTTTTTTTGGTTTTGACTTGCCGCGGTTTTTGAAAAACCTTCAACTCGTTTTCTCGTGTGTTCCTGAAGGAGCAAGCACGAGCATGTGGTTTCCATCACCATTTTCTAATGGGACCATCGACCGTTTTCTCAGAGGATGACAAACGAAAAAATCATTGCTGCAGTTCTGAGACAAGTTTATGGAGAAAAATGAAAAACGTTGCAGTGTTTTGGTGCGCCGTGCAATTTGGGGTAAATATCTAATTGCGTTATTTATTTATTTATTTTTTGACAGATTTTAAATTAATTTGTGATTTAATTTTGTAGTCAAGCTTTAACTCAATCAGCTGTGTAGTAGCTACTTACTGCTTAAGCGTAGTAAAGTGCAGTGAGTGTTTTTTTTTTTAAAAAGGAACTGAAAAGATAATAACTTAACATTTAATCAAATTTGTTTGTAAATGTTTAGAAATAAAAAAAAAATTTTCTCTACAACAAACCTTTCTGTAAACAAGTTGAACTTAAATTAGAGAAATAGTGTAGCTTATTATAAAAACAAAAAATATATAATTACAGTATTATAAAAATACAGAACACTACTTACATGGCTGAAACAACTCTGAAATTGTACTTTGCTGTTGCTTGCTACTAGATTGAGTGTCACTGGAAATACTTTCAGTTGAATCTTTTGCAAGACACTCATCACTCACACAGTTGGCTAGTAAGACTATCACACACAGATGAAAGTCAAGCAGTTGCTCTGGGTACTGGAAAATGAATGATACAAATACATTTCATATTGCCGTCTCTTGCAATTAGCTAATTGAAACTTTTCGATTCGATTAATCGCACAGCCCTAGCACTGTGTTTGTCTGAGGTAATTAGTCTACCGGTATTACTGAAGTGTGAAGCAGATTAATTAGTTCAACTCACAAGAATCGTGGTGCGCTCGTGGCATTCAGAAAAGTACAGATGTTTTTCAACTAGATGTATCTGGAAAATGTGTGTGCGTCACGTGCGCCGTTTGCACAACATGTGCGTGTCATACAAGTCATGTGCCTCCATCGGAAATGATAAACTTACACCCTAAGCTTATTGGCATTGCTTCCAAGGCTCACACTCAGCAACCACATTTCATGGTTTCCGCTAAATTCATACTTCCATGGCGGGGCGCCACACCAAAATTTATCCTGCCACGGCTACATTACAACTTTTCATTCAAAACATTGTTGTGTTTTTTTTAATAGCGGGTGATAAAAGCAACAAAACTTATTAAAAGGTAAGTGAATTATGACAGCGCAAACTTTTCTGCAGCAGTAGTGCTGTGCGTCAATTGTTAAACCCTTTAAGGTTACGTGCTGACTGACTTACATGTGTGTGATGCGTAAGCCCAGCAAACACGACGTATAGCCGTTTCACTTTACTTGACGCATTAATACCTCGCTGCAGGTCTATTGGAGACATTCATAAATATTCCTAACAAATATAATAAATGTTGGAGACATACTTGTTAAATAAACGCACTAAATCGGACTTCAGCAGTGTTTATTTGAGAGCGCACCAGAAGATCTGTGCTTGAGCAGCGTATATTTAAGGGGGCATGCAAGAAGTTTTGTGCTCGAGCAGAAGAAATCGGTGCGCAAGCCAAGAGATTCGCATGCTCGTTGGCTATTACATAAATGCGATCTCGAGTTGTAATACTGCACTCATGAGTCACAACATTTGTCATTGAAATAATGCCATGGGTAGTTGGTAGATCTATGTAAAAAAAAAAAGGCCTGCCGCCACAGCTGGAAAAAATCCTAGAGGAAACACTGCATTTGAATAAAACTATAGCCTTCATACCAAACTTTTTTTTTTATCAATATTGACAATCAATAAATACAGATATCAATTTTATCGCCCAGCCCTAATCAAGCCATAGGAATCCTGTAGGATGTACATAAAAATAACAATTTCATACAACAGTTTATTCACCTCCGCGTCAGTACAGGGTGCGTGTTCATGGTTTGATACCTCGAATGCGCCTGTGCTTTGTTTCAAAAAGAGGAAATTGCACACGGTCATAGGGTTGTTACAATACTAAAATTCAGTACCAATTGATACTGTTGTTTTAAAAACGTCTATTTCCCGCTGACATTTAAGTGCAACTGAACAAATTCTTAAACAGCTCTGATTTGCCATTGTGTTCACATGCTTAAAGGGCCATGAAACCCCCTCGTTTCAGCAGTGTGTTTTCACACCTCTACTTTGGAAAAAGTCAGAAAAGTGGGCGTGTCCAGCTCTGTTTAGGGGGGAGTCTCGGAGGAAGAAAAGAGGCTTGGTATGGGAGTGTCTATTTGGGCGCGCTGAATTTCAGAGTCAAAACACACACCCACAGCGGACAATGTGACTGTGTTTACATGGACATCTGTAGTCGAATTATTTGCCAAATTATTAAATGGTGGACTTTAACTGCAGTTTGGCTCTTTCATTCAGGGAATTTATTCATGTCCCTCCCGACAAACGTGATATTTGATTCGAGGAGCTGCTGTAAGCGTGTTTTTTTCATGCAATGTTTGATACCGCACGGCGAATGAGAGAAAAAAATGAAGTTGCACAATAGAGCGCGCTGATTGGTTTGAACCAAGCCTTACTCATGCATTAATGCAACACACTGTAAGACGTAATAAGACTCACTCTGGCACAGACGCCCAGTCTGCACGCTGGAATACACGCTATTATGTCATGGCCGTGACGCAGTTTCAAAAATTAGTTTAAAACCAGAAGTACGAATTTGCTTGAAATAACGCAAAAACAACCAATTTACACTTTTTAGTGAAATATAGGTGTCCTAATAGTGTTTTTAGCAGTGTGGGACACATATACGACTGTCAACAGCTCAAAAAATGTGTTTTGATGTTTTGTGAACCTTTAATAGTAATGACTGTGATTGGCCATGAAGGTTATCAGTTCACCGAATTCACTGATGTTTACGTAGTGTAACTACAGAAACAGGGACACTGGAGTGTTTCAAAGTCATGTCGATTAGCTGGTTTGTATATAAGCTGACATATAAGCGATACGCTGATGAATCGCAGCTTTAAAACAGTGTCCCTGTATCTCTGGTTACACTCAGTAAACAGGGGTGTGTTTGGTGAACTGATGACCTTCACAGACAATCGCAATAATTTCTGTTGAGCACGTTAACACAACGGCAAATCACTGTTGTATAAAAACATGCTCAATCGTGCTTTCAGTATCGATTGGTACCAAATTCCAGTATCTTGCAACCCTACACCGGCATTCAGGGTGTAGTGCTCATGAGCGCGCGCCCTATACTAACATTGAGAAGAAAAAAACGTTGAGTAAAGTCATTATTTGTGTTTTATATGCAAACAAAAGTATTCTTGTAGCTTGAAAAATTTATGCCTGAAAGCAAATGGTCCTGAGGATTTTTTTTGGTACATTTGTGTAATTTGAACAATTTTGAGATTATTGCTGTCTGTGGAGGATGAGAGAGCTCTCCGATTTCATCTAAAATCTCTTATAATGTGTTCTATGTCTCACATAAGGGTGAGAAATTAATAAAAGCATTTTCATTTTTAGATGAGCTAACACTGAGAAAAAAAATCCAAAGCACGAGTGGAGCCATATTTACCCATAAATCTGAGGGTTTAAAAAAAATTCAAGTGAAAACCTTGCATATTTATTTATAGACACAAAAAACATAGCCTTTGTGAGCAAGTGCTGTTTGCAGAAGCTTAAAATAAACATGTTTGGTCTTCTTTCGTGTGTGTGTGTGTGTGTGCGCGTGTGTGTGTATATTCGTACTTGTGCTTTGTTTTGGTTTGCTGGCTTTGACTTCCAGAAATCTTTGCTCTGTCACGGGTGGGGTTTTTCTTGCTGGATTGTGACTCATCTCTGCAGGAGAAACAGTGGCATTTACCTGCTGCTGTTGAGTGTGTCTATTTCAAGACTGTCCCTGCCCATCTGCTTTCTTATGGGATAAAAACACACCCCATGTCGAACGACTCTTATATGAGGGCAGCTTATAAGGGTTCTCATTTTTACATGGAAATTAATATTGATTATAAGCATGTGGGTGTACGAAACTGTGGGTGTTAAGCCTCACAATGCACACCGGGCTTCTCTTTGGTTTTCTTGTGTTTCAGCGTTTAATCATTCTTTCTTTAGTCTGTTTATTCACAAGAAACATGTAAGAATCTTGACTTAAACATGAAGAGTGTTCATGAGATTCTAGCAGCACCACTACTTCTAGCATTAACAAATGCATGGCGAGGTGTTTTTATTGTATTTTATTTACAAAGCAGACATGTCAACTAAGACGAAATTTATTTGATGAAATATATGCTAAGAATCATAATGTGTTTCATGTCGTAATGTATATAGCAGCTATTTTTTGTAAGAAAATGTTTATATATATATCACTTAGCAGTTTTATAAGGATTTGATTAGCTGTAGTTTAAAATTACGCTGACTTTTTCTCCGCTAAGGGCTTATTATGTGGTCTCTGTCGCCATCTTGTGGATGGCGATGTATGTCCGAAAGTATAAATATTTAAAATAGGCACTGTCCTTATAAATAAACAATTTATTAATAGTTGCAATCTAAACAACTACATTCTCTACTAAAAAGCATCAAAAGTACATTATGTTGTCCTACAGCTGCAATATTTGTCAAACTATATATTAAATTAGCCACACCCCTACAATCCTTAGTTTGTTTGCGAATGAAAATGAAAGGAGGAGCTCAGAATTAAAACCCCGCCCCCAGTTGATATTAGGTGCTTTCTACATGCCGGTTAGAAATTTTGTCCAGCTTGACGCTGCACAGACACCACATGACTGTCACATGTGGTATCAAAGTATCCCGACAGCGCTCTGAGCATTTTTGCTAATTTAAGGACGGGAAAATCCGCTTTGCGCCATGGCGCATGGTCTACAAGGGTCGAGTTTATTTTCTTAATGAGTTATAGGTGTGTTTTGAGAATAAACAAGTTAGAGTCTCATCTTACATTACCTTTAAGAGCCAGCTGCGTCGCGCCATAAGCGCATTCACTATTTACAGGACGTAAAGTAAGTCTAATTGGAAAAACTGAGCATTTTACCAGCAAACAGTTAACAGTTTTTTTTTTTTACAGAAAACTGTTAAACAGAGCATCTACTGCTTGAGAATGAGAGATAAATGATCACTTTCACTTTCGCTCTTGGATAGGAAAACCTTTACGCACAGACATCAATTAGTCTATAAATAATTTATTTCGTTTGTTAAGCGCAAATATTCGTTTCAAAACTATTTCTAAATTCAGTTCTAATTTCCAGCAAACGAATAAATGAACAATATTAACGAAGTGTGCTCAAAAACCTGAGTTATCCTAAAACACATGCTTTGCCCCATATGGTCTAAAACCTGACAGGTGGGCAAATCTAAGCTTGTTTTTAATAAAAAACAAATATAAATATGGATATAATAAATAATACTGCTAATAATAATAACATTATACAAAAGCAAATTGTTATGAATGAACTGAAAAAGCCTCCCGAGATGAAGAAGACATAAAAGCAGTGATTTTTCATATTTATGTAGGCTAGAAAATAATATCTTTGTAATATTTTAATCCTTTATATTTATATTCTATATCTATTCTTATTATATCCTATATATATCCTTAATTTTTACATTTTTACATCCGGATTTCACATGTAAAGATATTTGCTTATTGCTCTCTTGTGCGTATTAAGCAGTGTGTAAGCGAGGCGCAACTCTGCGCCGGAGTTTAGACCGGGTTTGTTTTGATCTAATGAAAAATCTATTTTAGTTTCTCAAAATAGCAACGCGCCAGCCGTGCGCCTCAGAACGCCTTCCTTTTTAGACCAGAACGCCTATGGGCGCACATATGAGCGTAAATGCATTTGCTATTTAAACAGCGTAGCGCAACGCCTCAAAACGACTCTTGCGCCAAGCTGAAACTACCAAACAAGTATTGCGCCGCGCCTTGCGCCACATTGCGCCGGGTGTATGATAGGGCCCTAGTACTTCATTTATCGCTTTATGTTCAGAGTTAACAAACATTTCAACCAAATTAAATAGGAGAAAAGTGAAAAAAGTCTGATTTATTACAGGTAGTATGTAAATATTACTTTAAAATACAACTTTTTTTTTTACTCCATTTATGATGTAATCAGATCATCACTTGCAATCAATTTTAATAGTTTATTAGGCATTGAATAATAAATGAACATTACCTAATTTTAATAAAAGCTTTTGTAAATGTTGTTTTCATGGTGAGTTTAAATGAACTAATGTTTACTATTGGAGCCTTATTGCATCATTTTCAATCAATATTTACATTTATGTGAAGCTAAATTATCATGTGAAAATGTGCACGTTTAAACTGTTAAGCTAAGCAATTACTCTAAGTCTCCAAACATTTGGAGCTGTTTTAAACACCACTGCAAATACAATGTGATTAGATAATTAATTCATTAATTTTCCTTCTGCTTAACCTTATCTAGATTTAGATTTAGATTATCTAGATTCAGATTTATCAGAGGTCACCACAGCAGAAAGAAAAAAAACTATCTGAAAAAAATTGCTCAAATGGGCTAATAATTTTGTCCCTAAAATGGTTTAAAAAAATTTAAAAACAGCTTTTATTCTAGCCGAAATAAAACGTGTAAGACTTCTCCAGAAGAAAAAAATATTAACTGACATACTGTGAAAATTTCCTTCCTCTGTTAAACTTCATTTGGGAAATATTTAAAAAAATAAATAAATCAAAAGGGGGCTAATAATTCTTTAGCTGTATATATATTACCTAAACATTTTAATGGTAGTGTTTTAAGAGTATCCACAAAAATGCTTATAAAATGTTGCTTGAGCACCAAATCTGCAAATTAGAATGATTTCCGATAAATCATGTGACACTGAAGACTGCGGTAATGATGCTTAAAAATGCAGCTTTTAATCACAAAACTAAATGAATTTTTAAAAATATGTTAAAATAGATTATATTAAAATATATTATTTAAAACAGTGATAATGTTTACAAGATTACAGGTTTTTCTTGTATTTTTCATCAAATTGATTTACTTAAATTCTTTTATTGAGCTGCTGTAGTAAAGTGCACATGTTTGTTTGTCTTGTCATTTGTTTGTGTATATTTCAAAGTAATACCTTCTGAAGCCATTTTTGGATCACAATGCAGCCACTGTAGTTTTGTAGTGAAGGAGGACTCTTGATGTGAAGCCTTATATAACATGTGCAGAGAGTCCGTCCGTCCTTCAGCTCATCCCACTCCACAGCTCTTCCGGACACTTCTCTGCTGCTCATTATCTTTCTGACACCTTCCTAAACACACATTGCATAACAAACTCTCAAGTCCTCTCAGGTGCTCCAGTTTGAGCACGCAGAGTGAAAATTAGGATTTGTATTATGATGGTTAAATACAGGTAATAGACACATGCTAATCAATTTCTGCTGTCAAACCTTTAAGGAACACTTCAGTTTAAAAAAAGGTAAATTAAACAATTGAGTGGTGACAGGGTGGCGCAGTGGGTAGCACATTTGCCTCACAGCAAGAAGGTCGCTGGTTCGAGTCCCGGCTGGGTCAGTTGGGATTTCTGTGTGGAGTTTGCATGTTCTCCCTGCGTTCCTGTGGGTTTCCACCGGGTGCTGCAGTTTCCCCCACAGTTCAAAATTGACCTTAGTGTGTGTGTGTGTGTGTAAATGAGTGTGTATGGATGTTTCTCAGTGTTGGGTTGCAGCTGGAAGGGCATTCACTGCATAAAACATATGCTGGATAACTGGCGGTTCATTCTGCTGTGGTGACCCCTGATTAATAAAGGAACTAAGCCGAAAAGAAAATGAATGAATGAATAAACAATTGAGTTTTATTATTTTTGAATCCATTCATCTCTGGGTCTGGCAGGAGCACTTAGCTTAGCATAAATCATTGAATCGGATTAGACCATTAGCATATCACTCAAAAATGACCTAATATTCCCCAGTTTGATGTCATGTGATTTGAATACGGGGAGGAGTCTGAGCTGTGACCTGGAGCTGCAGGCCAGATCAACAGTCTGTACGGTCAGCAGAATAGAGTTTGATGGAAAGACATGAAAATATAGAAACATGTACACCATTTTTCTTCTTACTGCCTTTTCTGCTTTTGTTGGATTATCAAAACTGCTGCTTCTTGGTGTCTGAAGAATACTCTGATAAATGATTAAGTATTAATTACTGTCTGACTGTTCGCTGTTTATTTAATAATGCATAAGGCTATTGTTATGGATGATATTGATCAGTGCTCTGTTTTTACCTGTGCTTGTATGTCATTATAGTTCCTCTGTGCTAATATCAAAAAGGAACATGCTGTGTAGTTGCTGTATTAAAAGGGGTGGTCCAGAGTGTATTTTTAAGGCTTGGTTGTATTTATAAGATGCAAAGAAATGTGTGCTCAAGCTTCATTTGTTGAAAATCACATTATTTTTTTCATATATCTTGCTTTAATTATACAGCTACTCAGCTAACATAAAAACGACTGTCATATTTCCTAGTTCCTCTAAAAGGCCCCCCTTCAAGAGGGTCTTATTGGTCAGCTAACATAATGTACCGTTATTCACAAGGAAGCATCACGCCTGTAATAGCACATGCTCTGCCTTTGCTGTGTAAATACTGTCAGTCAGTCTAGCTGTGTCAGTGTGAGCCTGAATCAGGCAGAAAATGAAGAGCACACAGCTGAGCCTCACGTCTGCTCTTTAAAACAAAATCTGACAAGTGTCTTTCACATATATTCGGAACAAGCATGTTTAAGTAATATGAAACGTTCACATATCTTTTGCGAGTTCATTATTTGAGATGTTGAATGCAGGGAAAGTGGCCGCATAGAGAGACTTGGCAGAGCTGCTGAAGATTGTGGCTGTTGACAGGAGTTTGACTGATAAATATGAATTCGTAGCTAAATTGTTAAAGGGTCACGAAACACCAAAACTCATTTTTTGAGCTGTTGACAGTCGTATATGTGTCCCACTCTGCTAAAAACACTATTAGGACACCTATATTTCACTTAAAAGTGTGAATTGGTTGTTTTTGCGTTATTTCAAGCAAATTCGTACTTCCGGTTTGAGACGAATTTTTGAAGCTGCGTCACGGACATGAGATAATAGCGTGTATTTCAGCGTTTAGACTGGACGTCTGTACCAGAGTGGGCTGAGTGTGCAGAGTGTGCTGCATTAATGCATGAGTAAGGCTTGGTTCAAACCAATCAGCGCACTCTATTGTGCAACTTCATTCATATTCATTAATGTCACAGTGTTAAGACGACAGAGACACCACGTTGTATTGGCAAAACAAGCGTGAAGTGTTGCTTTTATAGTTTGCTGCAGTTAAGTTTTGTTTTCATTTTCTCTCTGTGAGAGCGCAGCTGGAGTCACGCGTGGATTACAGTGTACGCGACGCTCGACAACAATAACTTACGTGTCTAAGGAGGATTATTGTTTACCTGGGAGCTGTTCTCATCTGCAAACGCTGAGATCCGGATTCACTTGTAGTCTTCTCTTAATAAAGACGCGGCTCTAGTTGCTGGTGATTGTCCTGTCTCTACAGATTTGGTAAGTGAGCGACCAGTGATCTTTGTTTATTCAGTTTGTTCGTATCGTAAACATGTTAGCACCACAACCAAACTTTAACCTCGTGTAGGATTTTCACCGCATTTTGTGACGGGAATAACACGCGGCTTTCTGACACTACCTGCCGTGTGCATCTAAGTTTCCGGGAAATGCTGAGGTTTTTTTTTCTCTCATTCGCCGTGCGGTATCAAATATTGCATGAAAAATACACGCTTAGAGCAGTTCCTTGAATCAAATATCTCGTTTGTCGCGAGGGGCATGACTGAATTCCCTGAATGAAAGAGCCAAACTTCAGTTAAAAAAGTCCACCATTTAATAGTTTGGCAATAAAATTAGACTACAGATGTCCATGTAAACAAAGCCACTTTCTTCCGTGTGTGTGTGTGTGTGTGTGTTTTGACTCTGAAACTCAGCGGGTGCCCAAATAGACACTCCCACACCCTCCCTCTTTAGTTCCTCCGACACTCCCCCCTAAACAGAGCTGGACACGCCCACTTTTCTGGCTTTTTCCAAAGTAGAGGAGTGAAAACACCCTGCTAAAACGAGGGGGTTTCATGGCCCTTTAACGGTGCCAAACAGCATTTCCCGTAGTTTACATCCTTGTTTACATTATATCCTAGCTACAACATATTGTTAATGCTAGAAACTGTGCATGTAAATGATCAATTCTAACAAATAAAAATACTTACAGGTTGTGGCTCAAAATCCGCAGCTTCTTCTGTGATGGTTGGAACTCCTCCTTCTTTGAGGAGTTTTTAACCAAATCCAGCACTGAAATGAGAGCGATTCTGGAACTGTCCTTTGTCAAATGCTAGCTATATCTTTTTTTATAATTTTCTGCAACATAATTAAATTTACACTGTAAGCACTTCTCTCTTTGTGTTGTGTCCTTTGGAAGCCTAAATACAAAAACAGAAGAAGCCCTGTGAAAATAGCAGCGTTTAGAAGGCATTTTAGCTTTCTCTGCTATAACAGAAAAGCACCTCTGGCCACGTTTCTTCGCTGCGTGGGGTGTATCCGTGTAGCCTGAAGGGTTTATGACATTATTAACCTGGATGTGTTTTTTTTAGTTCCGAAACTTTGTTCACTGTAGGCTTCGCAAAGCTAACTCTGTAAAAGCCAATGTCTCTCTTTGCATTAAACTTTGAGCAAATTACATTCAGAGACAAGGGTGTAGATTTGCTCTTGACATTAGTGGAGACATACATCCCTTTAGCGCATGCATAGAACAGTACAAATTTTCTTTAGTGCTTTTAAAAAACATGAAAAGGCTATAAATGCTTAATAATATGAATAACAATAATGAAAAACGTCCCATGCTGCAAAACTCAGTTTACATAATTTTACTGCAATCTGGCATTGAAGAGGTATATGAATGTAGAGAAATTCAGAGAGGCAGATAACGCAATGTAACTATTTAATCCCGATTGTTATTTTTCATAATCATGAAAACCAAAATCGAAATTGAATTTCGATCAATTGCAGAGCCTTGGTTAATATTATTATGGTGGACTCCAAGCGAACTTGACTTTAAAAACTTGAATCTCTAAAAAGTAGCTATGTATGTCCACATCTTGTACAGTAAAAGAGAACTGGAAAAATTCCTTGTTTTGGCGATTCTCACATTTAAACATATTACAGCTGTTGTTAACAGCATAAATACTCATATCAAAATAAAGTGCTACTCAGAAATATATAATAAAACATAGAGTAAAAAATATACAGTAATCTGTAAATATTTTCCATAGTGCTTTTAATATATTGTCATTTTGGAATTCAAAGGGTCTATCTGCATTCTGAATGATTTTGAGATATTATGTTTTTGCATTCCAAATAGCAAACAGTGTGTGTGTAACATTTGTCTAAATAAAAATAGTATAACTCTGTCAATAACTCAATTTTGACAAAAATGTCAGATAGAACCTTATAATTCTAAGGTAACAATATGTACAATTAAAAACCTAAACAAACAGACATTAAAAAAACATCTATTTACTCATTTTCCCCTGCTAGTTAAGATTTCATGACAAAATAATTTTAGTGTTTAATAACAACGCTGTAAAACAACTAAATAATTTGAGCGTTTAATAATACCCCTGGTGTAAAGTTTGGACTAAGCCTGTATCTGTATCTGCTGACTAATAATCAGACGGGAATACTCTAAATTTAGGCTGAAGAGCCGTCTTTATATCCGACAGACACACACAAACACTTCCAGCTCCTCCTGAACACAAACACACACCAACTCACACAATAAAGTCTTCCTCCTGCTTCCTTTTGACAGAAAATACTGATGATGGTGATGTTTTTCGGTCAAATGTGAAGGAAGCATCAGATATTAGTTTCACTGCGAGTGCTGCTGAAATCCATCGCATTAATAATAGATGGCAAATGGCCGCTCTGACAGTTCACAAACGGCCATAACATTGTTAAGGATCACTTAGCAGGAGCACTTTTACCGCTTATGCCCATAAACACAGAGAGGAGTGATGTGTAGATATTATATGGCCGCTTCATTTCTTTGTCTGCCTCCTTTTTGTTCCTTGTAAGAGTTTTTTTTTGTGTCTCTTGTACAGTATGTCTGTCGTCCTGCAATGTACTCAATAAATCAAAAGCCTTTAGACAACTGCTGCCTTTATGAATACAGAACACTTTGGTGTGCTAAAATGTTTTGATTTATTGATTACAGCTGTCATTTAAACAGCTAATTATATTTAAAAAATATGGGCAATAGCTATGTGTTAATTTGGTAATATTGTTCATTTGGCCAACAGCATAAACCGTTGATACAAGGCAAAATGGATACATGCTTTTGTGTTGTTTACGCCAAACCATCCGAATTTCACAGCAGAAGTCGAGACTCATCAGACTCATCAGACAGAAGTAGAGACTCATCAGACAGGCAATGTGTTTACAATCTACTTTTGTCCAATTTTGGTGAGCCTGTGTAAATTGTAGCCTTAGTTTCGTGTTCTTAGCTGACAGGAGTGACACTCGGTGTGGTCTTCTGCTACTGTAGCCCATCTGCCTCAAAGTTGGACGTGTTGTGCGTTCAGAGATTCATTTCTGCAAACCTCGGTTGTATCGAGTGGTTATTTGAGTTACTTTGGCCTTTATATCAGCTCGAACCAGTCTGGCTATTCTCCTCTGACCTCTAGCATCAACAAGACATTTGCGCCCACAGAACTGCTGCTCACTGGATATTTACTCATTTTTTGGGCCATTTTCTGTGAACTCTAGAGATGGTTGTGCGTGAAAATCCCAGTAGATCAGCAATTTCTGAAATACTCAGACCAGCTCATCTGGCACCAACAACCATGACATGTTCAAAGTCTCTTAAATCACCTTTCTTCCCTATTCTGATGCTCGGTTTGAACTGGAGCAGATTGCCTGGATCATATCTACAGGCCTAAATGCTAAGTTGCAGCCATGTGATTGGCTGATTAGAAATTTACCTTACTGAGCTGTTGGACAGGTATACCTAATAAAGTGGCCGGAGAGTATATAACGTTTTATTAATGCTGCCTTTGCAATCAGCAGAATCTATGTGTTGTGTGTGTGTGTGATGTTTACTGCAGTGAGCTGAGGTGATGTTGTCAGGATTATTCGCTCTCACTTGGCCTGTTATGTTACATCTCCACTGCAGAGCTGCCCACAGATGGTGTGTGTGTGTGTGTGTGTGCTCCTGTTTATTTAGTCAGAGTTTGGGGACAAATTTGTTCCCAGAAGTGAGCTAAATAAAATCAAACCTGTCTTTGGGGACTTCCAGGGATGTCCTCGATCGGAAAACACAGCAAACATTATTTTCATAATCCACACATTCATCTTATTTTCTACTGGAAAAATCAAAACATTGTCAACTTAAGGTAAACGTTACCCCAAAAATGTGTAAGATATGTTATTTTAAACGTGGGATGTGTGTGTGTGATGTATACTGTCCATAAAAATATGACAATATGAGTCACCTTAATATATTGCATCTTAAAATATCACCTTAGCTCACTGCAGTAAACATCACACACAGCAAAGAGATTTAGATGTTTGCCAAGTAAGCATCACTACGTTAAAATCACGTTGTATATTAGTTATATTATGCTAGTGTCAAGTTCAAGACAACAAAACAACCACAGGATATGTACCCTTCTACCTTCACATATCTTATGAGTTCAGAAGTTCAGAAGCTTCTCATTTACTGTTTCTGGCTGTAACCACAACCCCAAAGCCAACCATATAGTTATTAACGTCAATACCTACCCCAACTCTTAACTCAACCATCACAGTTATCAACGTCTATACCTACCCCAACCCTAAACCCAACCATCATTGTTATTAACATCTACACCTACCCCAAAACTAAACCCATTTATTATTTTTATTATCATCTACACATACCCCAACTCTTAACCCAACCATCACAGTTATTAACGTCCATACCTACCCCAACACTAAACCCAAGCATCATAGTTATTACCGTCTACACTTACCCCAACTCTCAACTCAGCCATCACAGTTATTAACGTCCATACCTACCCCAACACTAAACCCAAGCATCATAGTTATTACCGTCTACACTTACCCCAACTCTCAACTCAGCCATCACAGTTATTAACGTCCATACCTACCCCAACACTAAACCCAAGCATCATAGTTATTACCGTCTACACTTACCCCAACTCTCAACTCAGCCATCACAGTTATTAACGTCCATACCTACCCCAACACTAAACCCAAGCATCATAGTTATTACCGTCTACACTTACCCCAACTCTCAACCCAACCATCACAGTTATTAACGTCCATACCTACCCCAACACTAAACCCAAGCACCATAGTTATTACCGTCTACACTTACCCCAACTCTCAACTTAGCCATCACAGTTATTACGTCTATACCTACCCCAACACTAAACCCAACCATCATCGTTATTAACGTCTACACCACCCCAAACCTAAACCCAACCATTATTGTTATTAATGTCTACACCTTCATCAAACTTAAAACTAACCATCATCGTTTTTAACGTTTACACCTACCCCAAACCTAAACCCAACCATTATTGTTACTAACGTCTACACCTTCCTCAAACCTAAACCCATCATTGTTGCTAAATGAATGAAAATAATAATATATCAAATGAATAGGTTGTGGATAAATTTGGAGAAAACTCATGAAAACATTTGGTGAAAATATTCTCTGGTAAGTGTTATCACCATCTTGCCAACAACATCTCATAGTGAAGTCTTGCATGGTTCAATGGGATCTCGATAACTACAAGTTACGCCTGTAACTTACTACAAGTTACACCCCTTCATCTTATGCCCCTGTCTTGCATTCTATTCTTGCCATCTCATTCCTTGCATCAAAAACTGCAAGTGAGAGACACTTCTGTGTTTTGATTTAAAATTTGCGACAAAGTCAGCTGAAACCATTAACAGTTGATAACATTCTTTTATATATTTTACGTATTTGTTTTCTATGTTGTTTATGAAATGTGTTAAAGGGCCCCTATGGTGAAAAATCTACTTTTCAAGCTGTTTGGACAGACATATGTTTTGGTATAGTGCATAGACCATCATATTGGGGTAATGTAAATACACCCAGTACTTTTTTTTTCAATTTAGCAACTAAAAAACGGTGAACTAATTGTAGCTGTTTTGAGACCGACCACAGCTTGACTTAATTGTGCGGTCTCCTTGCGCACGGAATTGATTGACAGGCGCATTACCATATCCTCAGTTTGTTGTGTCACGTCAACCATTTTCAGCGTGTGAGTCAATGCGATGACACCAAAGAAACATCTTTGCTCTATTTTAGATATAAGGCTTACGGGGCTCAACACAAGAACAACATTCACCACATGATCAATCTCATCGGCGTCATTTTTAGTAACTTTAGGTGGGTCTGCAAACGTGTACTTTTCATTGCGTTTTCCTAAAACTTCAGCCGTTTGCATTTCCTGCAGTTGCAGAAGCTCCCTGTCATAACGAATTTGCCTTAAACAGGTTGCACACCAGAAGCGCTGCTCGGCACCATGTATTTTAGAATTCTAAGCATAGGTTTCTATCAGGGTACACACAACGGTGCTTTAGTTATAGTCTCAGTCAAAGTTAATTCAGTGTGCATGGTAATTAGTCTCGGTGTACAAGCCCGGAACTTTAAACTAGCACACAGTTAGCTGTAAAACTATACAAAGACACAAATGCTTTTGTACTCTCTGCTTGGTCTGTGTCCGAGTCGTAAATGTACCGCTGAATGCTGGTCCTCTCACTTATGTTGCTTCTCTCTGTCTGCCTGTGTGTCATATTCAAAGCGGGGACGCTCTTGGCTCTGCCCCCTTGTTAAGTTGGGCAGGAAGTCGAAACTAATTTTCATGTGAAGCAACACACTCAATTGTGTTTTGAACTAAACCTAAACTGGCACACTCAGAAGAACCATAATATTTATATTGAATATTAATAAAGGGGTAAACTAGGTGCCCTTTAATATATTAAAATAGTTGTTCATATGATATGAACAACAGCTAGCCATTTTCTGGTAAATTATTGCTTGTGCATGAGAAAATAAATACATGCACATCTACATATTATGCGGGTGTGGTTTGGGTTGGGGTGTGTATGTCAAACGTATTGGGTGTTCTTTTAAATATTTCTGGTGCTGGTTTACCAAAAAGGACCCTGCAAGACTCCGCCCCACCCCGCCTGTGACCCATTGTTTGTCTGTGTGAGTATTCAAAGACAGTAAACAATGGAGTGTTATAATAAATAAATGAATAAATAAATAATAAAAACTGTGTAACCGCATGATAAATAATTGTCTGTGTTTATTAATTATTATGTTAACACTATATTAATGCATTAACCTGCCCAGCACAAACAAGTGCATTGTTTAATCTACTTTAAAATTGAATATCAGGAACGAAGTGAGACATTTAGATGGAAAATGTTGCTCATCCTAATTTGTAATCGAGAAACAGTTGTTGTTTGGGTTGTGTGAGAGCATCTCAAGAGACGTGTCCTTTTTTCATGGGACTTTTGTACTCGTTGGTCTCTGTCTTTCTTCCCATACCTCTCTCCCTCTCTCTCTCTCTTTCCTCTCTTCTCTCCCATGTGTGCTGCTCGCTTTGTTTGAGTCTGTTATTTGGAGCTGACAGAATCAGGGCTGAGTTTCAAATATAGGAGGAAGCTTCGCCATGGCCTCACCAACCAGAAGAACATCTTCCATCGGCATTGAACTTCCATTTTTTGCTCCACCTTTTCTCACTTTACAGTCTCCACCTTTATTATTTCTCCCCAAGCATTGTGGTTTCACACAAGAATGAAGCATCTTTACATTATTATGCCACATCTAGGCATTAGTATTTCCGGCTGACTCAAAACAATGGGGCGTAGTTTTGATCTCAAGCATATCCTAGTGTTAAATTATGTGTGTGCCTGATGGATATAATGAAATCTGAGATGCAGTGGAGATTACACACGGAGAGGGAGATGATCTATGTGCTGGAAGGGGAAAGGAGAAGTCGGGGGGTGGAGGGGGGGATTGTGTGCTATATTTGGTGTTGCAGTGAAAGCAGGAGTGGGTGTGAACCAACTTCATCTGCCATCAGAGACTCGCTAAGAAAGGGGG
The DNA here is from genome assembly GCF_052040795.2 of Danio rerio. Classification (NCBI taxonomy): domain Eukaryota; kingdom Metazoa; phylum Chordata; class Actinopteri; order Cypriniformes; family Danionidae; genus Danio; species Danio rerio. The sequence continues at coordinate 15,819,485 of NC_141043.1, forward strand.
TGTAAACATCTGCACGCAGCAGAGTTACGGTTTTAGATGTTGTAGGAAAACAAGGGTGTGTGGATGGGGTTAGGAAGCAAATCAAGTTCCATTCTTTTCCAAAAAAATGTGCCAATGTCATGATGGAAGCAGATGATTAACCCAACGACCAGCATTTGATTTGTAGAGCAAATAATTACATTTACATTTAGTCATTTAGCAGACACTTTAATCCAAAGTGACTTTCAAATCAGGACAAGGAAGCAATTTACACAACTATAAGAGCAACAATGAAAAAGTGCTATAAGCAAGTTTCAGGTATGCAAAGAAAGTGTAAGAAGCAAAACAGTAGTAATTTGTATTTATTTATTTATTTTTATGTGGTTAGTGGAGGGGTCAGAGAGGGAATTGCAGATTAGTAAGGAAAGTGGAGACTAAATAGTTGAGTTTTAAGGTTTTTTTGAAGACAATGAGTGACTCTGCCGTTCTGATGCAGTTAGGGAGTTCATTCCACCAACTTGGCAGATTGAGCGTGAGAGTTCAGGAAAGTGATTTCTTCCCTCTTTGGGATAGAACCATGAGGCGACGTTCATTCACAGAACCCAAGTTTCTGGAGGGCCTATAAATCTGTAGAAGTGAGAGCAGATAAGAAGGGGCACAGCCAGAAATTGCTTAATAAGCAAACATCAGAGCTTTGAATTTGATGCGAGCAGCAACTGGCAGCCAGTGCAAATGGATGAGTAGCCGAGTGACATGTGCTCTTTTAGGTTCATTAAAGACCACTCGTGCTGCTGCGTTCTGAAGCATCTGGAGAGGTTTGACAGAGCTAGCTGGGAGCCTGGCTAGTAGGGAATTGCATCAGTCCAGTCTGGAGAGAACAAGAGCTTGAACAAGGAGTTGAGCTGCATGTTCAGATAGGAAGGGTCGGACCTTTCTGATGTTATAGAGTGCGAATCTGCACGATCGAGCTGTTTTAGAAATGTGGTCAGAGAAGTTTAGCTGGTCATCAATCGTTCCTCCAAGGCTTTTCACTATTTTGGATGCAGTAATGGTTGCCCCATCCATATGAAACTTTAAGCATTTCTGTTTTTGTGAGGTTAAGCTGAAGATGATGATCTTTCATCCAGTGTGAAATATCGGACAGGCAGGCTGCGATGCGAGCCGGAACTGAGGGATCATCAGGGTGAAAAGAGAGGTATAGCTGGGTATTATCGGCATAGCAGGGTAGGAAAATCCATGTTTCTGGATGACTGCTCCTAAAGATGTTATGTAGATGGAGAAGAGAAGTGGCCCAAGAACAGAGCCCTGTGGTACCCCAGTGTTTCTATGCTGTAGGTTGGACACCTCTCCTCTCCAAGACACCCTAAATGACCCGTTAAAGAGGTAAGATCTGAACCACTGAATAACCGTGCCTGCAACGCCTAGTGACTCAAGCATAGATAGCAGGATCTGGTGGTTTACAGTGTCAAAAGCAGCTGACAAATCCAGCAAGATGAGGACTGATGATTTAGAGCAAGGGTCACCAACCCTGTTCCTGGAGAGCTACCTTCCTGCAGATTTTAGTTGCAACCCTGACCAAACACAGCTGTTTGTAATTATCAAGTGCTCCTTTAGGTACTATTAATTGGTTCAGATGTGTTTGATCAGGGTTGGGACTGAATTCTGCAGGAAGGTAGCTCTCCAGGAACAGGGTTGGTGACCCCTGATTTAGAGTCTGCTTTAGCAGTCTGAGATCCTCCATGGCCGAGAGCAGGGCAGTCTCAGTTGAGTGGCCTTTCTTAAAGCCAGATTGCTTGTTGTCCATGAGGTTGTTTTGAGTAAGAAAGTCCAGGACTTGATTGAACACTACTTTCTCCAGAATCTTGGCCATGAATAGAAGCAGGGATACCGGTCTGTAGTTTTCAAGTAGTGTTTGATCCAGGTTGGGTTTCTTTAGCAGTGGGGTTAACCTAGCCTGCTTAAATGAGGTGGGAAATAAACCAGAGTCAAAAGATGTGTTGATTATGTGAGTCAGTGTTGGTATGACTGCAGGAAAAAATGGCTTGCAATAGATGAGTGGGAATGGGATTAAGCGGACAGGTGGTTGCATGGCTAGATAGCACGAGTTTGGTCACTTCAGACAGAGTTGAGAAAACGAGGTGAGTGGATGTGGTGATGGTGGTGTATCTTGACTGCTTCTTGTAGGTGCAGCAAAGTGAGCACTGATTTTTGCCGTTTCGGTGCAAAAGAATGTAGCAAAGTCACAAGTAATAAGCTTGGAGGATGCAGGTAGAGGAGGAGGATAGAGGAAGGAGTAAAATGTTTTAAAAAGTAAACGAGGATGGGTGGCATTGTTGATTTATTGATGGAAGTATGTCTGTTTTGCAGAAGTAACCTCAGCCGAGAAAGAAGACAGAAGAGTTTGGTATGTTATAAGGTGTGCAGGATTTTTTGTTTTTCGCCAAATTCTCTCTGTAGCCCGAAGTTTTTAGCGATGCTCACAGAGAACATCAGAGAGCCAAGGTGCAGGAGGACTGGCACGGGCTGGCCTGGATGTAAGAGGACATAGTCTGTCTAGACATGATGCTAGTGTGGAGCAGAGTGTCAGTGGCACTGTTCGTATCTAGTGTAGAGATTTTGCAAGGTGGGAGAAGAGAGTCTGAAACAATGGTGGATAGTCTATTGGGTAAGAGAGAGCGTAGGTTTCTGCGAAAGGCAACTAGTGTTGGAGTGTGTGGCGGCTCAGGAGTATGTGGATGTTGAGAGATAGAAGGAAATAATTATTGCAGCTTATTATTAAAACCCTATAAATAGTATAGTATACTGTACTATGCATATAAGTTATATTACAACAATATAAGTCATGACCCCAAAACGACCCAGTAAGCAGGAAAGGGATGATAACCGTTTTCAAGGTATACTGCGGTTTGGAAGTCAAGGTTTTAAAACCACAAAAAATTTCTGCTATACCGTTTCTAAGGAATGTGTATGACTTTTTATTTACATTTTTTGGGTTCTGTAACTAGGGATGTGACACTGACAACATGGGTGAGGATCCAAATGCAGGGTTGTATTGAAAGGATGGTCAGGCAAGCAATCATCAACACAGGAGCAAACAGATATATGAGGGCTATCCGAAGTCGTAGTCGAAATAGCAGGCAAATTGTCAGAAGGCAGACAGCATACAGGAATAATCAAACAAAACAAAGCAAAGGATCAAAACACAGAAGGCAAGGCAAGGAAACATGTTGTGATGTCACTTAACAGATAACAAGTGTGTGTTTGCTATCAGTCAGGATCAGGAACTGGTTGTGTGTATCGCATGATTGGGATCTGCAGTCCATAACATTAGAGTTCGTGTGAAAGTGATTATTTACCAGCAAATTCTAGTGGTTAGATCGCTGGTGATCATGACAGGTTCTTCTTCTTCTTCCCAAGAAGTGGCGAAAATTTATGTTTGTTATAGGTTTCGGAAGTGGGTGTGGCAAAATGACTCAACAGCACCACCTATGCACATTTGACATCAAAACGTACAAAAAAGTCTCTTGGAGCGAAATCTCAAACCCAATAGGAAATGGGATATTTTTAATTTCCTTTGCCGAAAAAGTGCCGTTTTTGCCATTTCCAGGCATTGTATTGTAATAAACTCCTCCTAGGGATTTTATCAAATCAACACCAAAATTGGGTATTCTCATCTAAAGTCTAGAGTTTGTCATCTAATTTTCATCTATAAGTGGTACAGTATGGTATAGATCGGTACGCTTTTTTGGCCGTTTCCATTGTCAAAAGGCATACCGAACCGTACTGTACCACTTTTTCAGCACCCTTTGCAAAGGGTACCAAGGGTACCAAAAGATGGAACTAGATGCGCAGTTGAATGCTATTGGTTTAAAGCAATATGTCATTAGCTCGCGCAACAAGCCAGAATGAAAACAAAGGAACCGCCATGTTTTAAATACACAGCCGAGACATTACATCGTAATATTATATACATGTAATAACGAGCCATGGTCAACCCGAGCTCAAACAAACCTTGTGGTTGTCTTGATTAACATCCACAAAGCCAAGAAGAGCTAAATCTGCTGTGCCCTGTTGTTGTTTTACAAGCCGGTCTAAAAGTGCGAGCGGTTTCACTTTGTCCAGAGAGCTCGCGATCTCATCTATATTTAAAATAACAAACTTTTTGAGCTCATATTAAATACCTGCTCATCATCATTGAAGCGCTTTGATATGCGATCCTGTCAGAAACCAGGATCGCATATCAAAAAATTCTGGGAAATTTTCATACCCCTTGGTTTCAAGTGTGGTACTGAAAAAAACCTCTGTTTCAAGGGTTATCTAGCTCTTCCCCTTAGGTCTGGTTTATACTTCTGCGTCGAATGATCGACGTGACCCACAGCGCATGCCTTGCACATTGCTATGTTTTTATACTTCTGCATGCTGTTTGTGTTGCTCTGCAATATTCCTTCCGAAACGCTAGTTAGCAGTGAGGATTTAATGTTCCTCTCCATTCCTCATTTATTGTCGAGTTTCTTACCTGGTAAGTGGGTGTGGCAAAATGACTCGACAGCGCCACATATGCACATTTGACATCAAAACGTACAAAAAAGTCTCTTGGAGCGAAATCTCAAACCCAATAGGAAATGGGATATTTTTAATTTCCTTTGCCGAAAAAGTGCCGTTTTTGCCCTTTCCAGGCATTGTATTGTAATAAACTCCTCCTAGGGATTTTATCAAATCAACACCAAAATTGGGTATTCTCATCTAAAGTCTAGAGTTTGTCATCTAATTTTCATCTATAAGTGGTACGGTATGGTATGGATCGGTACGCTTTTATGGCCGTTTCCATTGTCAAAAGGCATACCGAATCGAACCATACTGTACCACTTTTTCAGCACTCTTTGCAAAGGGTACCAAGTGTACCAAAAATGGAACTAGATGCGCAGTTGAATGCTATTGGTTTAAAGCGATATGTCATTCGCTCGCGCAACAAGCCAGAATGAAAACAAAGGAACCGCCATGTTTTAAATACACAGCCGAGCCATTACATCGTAATATTATATAATATAATAACGAGCCATGGTCAACCCGAGCTCAAACAAACCTTGTGGTAGTCTTGATTAACATCCACAAAGCCAAGAAGAGCTAAATCTGCTGTGCCCTGTTGTTGTTTTACAAGCCGGTCTAAAAGTGCTAGCGGTTTCACTTTGTCCAGAGAGCTCGCGATCTCATCTATATTTAAAATAACAAACTTTCTGAGCTCATATTAAATACCTGCTCATCATCATTAAAGCGCTTTGATATGCGATCCTGTCAGAAAGAAACAAACGCGAGAGTGAAGCGTGAAAAAAAAAATAAAGATGCCGAAAAAAACAGCAGCAAATGATGCTTCTGCAACCTAAAACTTGAACAAACTGCCATGTTTAACTATTATCATCGCCTTTTGGACTATTATGAACTCGGAATGATGGAATTATTTTCTAACAAGAAGTTACATGTGGTGCTAAAGATTGAAGACACAGATGAGAGTTTTGCACTGACTGTGGGCTATATTTCATGTTGTTTTTGAACCTAAATAAGGACTAAATGTATGCTGTGTGTAGTTTTTCTGTTTTATCTGTTACCACTTGACTGTCTGGGTGTTTGATCAACTATACTGTTACATAATTGTTTGGTATTTTTCTTTTTTCTCTTTGCAGTAGAAATCTGTATATTTCATACAAAGTATGAAGCTGAACAGTCAGTTTTTGTCACATGACTGTGGTGCGCTCACAGCTTGCACGGTGCGCTCGCAACATTCTTTCAACTAGGGGCCTACTCACACTATGCCGTTTCCCGGATCGTTTGAAAAGTTTGAGTGCTCTGAATCAGGCTCAGGCGCAGTTCACATATTGTGTGTTTGGTACAATTGTGTGTGAGTGCAAAACGTGCCTGAGTCCAAAACTGAAAGGGAGATATGACTTTTAAGGGACTGTTTGATTAGGATTTATTAATCTTTCTTGCTGTTCAATGAAACTGTCCTAGTTTATTAAAGACACAAACCCCTCACAGCACCACAGCTGCGCCCTCAGCAAACCTCCTAATTCCTGCAGCACAAGGACTTAATGAGTTTATGAGCATCAAAAGTGGCTGATCTGTTGGGCCAAATTGACTGCGTGTCACTCCATATCAAACGACTACAGTGATATAACTAAAGAAATCTCCACTGTGCTGAGCGAGAGCGCTTACTGAACAGCGTATCATCGATGACGTAAGCGTGCCCAGGCCCGAATGTAATGTGAGTGCAGGGGATCCGGGAGGGTGGACAAGCGTGCTTTGGCCCGGTTCAAGGCAACTCTACATAGTGTGAGTACGCCCTAGGTGTGCCCGGAAAGGGTAAGTGTGTGTCACATCGCTGCCAATATGCACGCAAGCTGCATGTCTCCATTGGAAATTACAAACTTGTGCCTGCAAAAGACAGGATATGTGAACGGTCTTTGGTAAATAGCCTCAGTCATAGTTAAAATCAGCATTTAATTCATTGTGCCTGCATATTGTGTCCAAGCTCGGAGTTTCAAACTTGCGCACAGTTGACATAACTTTGTTTAGTTGCATCACTTTTGTTTCGTGCAGAATTCGATGTTGAGAAGCCAAAAATCTTTAAAAATTATTTAAGTAAAAACATCCTAATAATGACATATCCGTCACATATCACAATTCAAATAAACAGTCAGAATACCTCCACAACTGCACTGCCATGACAAATCTGCAGTAAAACAGCCTAACAACCATATATTAATATCCTACAAATAGCAGAATGTCCCAGCAACCACATATCAAAGTGCTAAAAGTACAGCCCAAACACCCCCAACAACCACACAGCAACCACAGCAATCACAATTCTAAAGGAACTGACTGAATACCTCAGCAACAACCTATCAAAGTGTGAAAAGAGCAGCCAAAAACTCGTATGAACACACAGAAACCACATAGCAGAATACCAAATGAACAGTCAGAATACCCTAACAACCACATATCAGTGCATTAAAAAGTTCTCAAAAGCCACACAACTAAGTGATAGTGTACAACCCAAACACAGGGATGACTGCGTAGAAACCACATATCAATATGAGTGAAGTACAATAAAAAATATTGACAATAGCATAGCAACCACATATTAATATGCTAAAAGAACTGTCAGAATATCCTAGCAACCAATATAACAAATTGTTACAAAACATCTAAACACAATAGCAACCACAAATTATAAACAGTCAGAAAACCCCCCAGCAGGCACACAACATCATAAGACCTTATTAATATTAGGTGTCATGATGTCAGGTGACCAAAATTCAATGTCTATCCAGCGTCTAACGACAACAACGTCATTTTGATGTCCAATAACGATGTCAAGTTACGTTAATGTTGTGTTGAAAAGTTACCAAAATCGTCTGATCATCCACACAACGTCAAGGTATAACATGATTAGACGTTGATATTTGGTTGATTTTGGGTTGGACATCAACGTTGGCCTGATGTTGGGTTCTGACATCAACCCGATTTTCATTTCCAAACAAAATCCAATGTCCCCATGACGTTGGGGTACACCATCAATATGACATCATATTTACGTCCTCTGCCTGCAGGACACTAAAAACCACTATAGCAATAAAATTCTAAAACAAACAGGAAAAAAAATTCCCTAGCAACCAAATACAATGTGATAATCCCGGTCACATATCAAGATGCTGAAATAATAGTCTAAACACACCTTAGCAACTATTGTGCTGGCAACCATTTGATTTACATATACAGTACAAATCTAGATTATTTTGTAAAACTGACCGTAGACGTTTCAGTGAGCCAGCCAATATATCTCCACCAATTAGTCTCCCTCACCAAAAACACAGTAGTTCTCGAAATACTCTATTACATATTTGAGGAAGATTAATGACTCGTTTTGGATGAACGCTACACAGTGGCGATGACACACAGCACACAAAGAAACAGCTGAGTCTGCAGAAATAAGCCTTCTGTTCAGAAGCGGAGAGAGTTAAATATGCTAATGTCTGCACTTTCTCGCCTTTTTCTTCTGTCGGCTGTCATGAATGCAGTCGATAAGGGTGTGTGTGTGTGTGTGCTTTACCTCATACCTCATCAATATGGTATTGTTCAAACAATATGCTAGAACACTGGGTTAATGGCAGACACTTTCATATGTTTTATAGAGAAGTGAATCTTTGGAGATTAGTGCATGCTAATGTAACGCAAGAAAACATTACCATTATACCAGACAATGCACAAAGGTAATTGATGTTAAAAAAAAGGTGACAGATGTAAAAGTATGTTATGGGACTACTATACAAGAGTTATTATTATGGATTATAGATTTAGGATTTTATTTTAGCTGGTAAAACACGAGCATCAGTATGAATATATTAAAACATGAGCTTGTTTGTTGTAAAAATTCGTGATAATAACAAAAAATACTAATTTGTGCATCTCCTGACTTCCATGTTGTTGTAGTTGGTGTATTCTGGGAAATTTTCATACCCCTTGGTTTCAAGTGTGGTACTGAAAAAAACCTCTGTTTCAAGGGTTATCTAGCTCTTCCCCTTAGGTCTGGTTTATAATTCTGCGTCAAATGATCAACGTGACCCACAGCGCATGCCTTGCACATTGCTATGTTTTTATACTTCTGCATGCTGTTTGTGTTGCTCTGCAATATTCCTTCCGAAACGCTAGTTAGCAGTGAGGATTTAATGTTCCTCTCCATTCCTCATTTATTGTCGAGTTTCTGACCTGGTGTTTTGTTTTTTCTAAACGCTACCTTAATGTAGAAGAAGCTCAAACCTACTCATTTTGCGTGGAACAACTTTAATCACAATGTTAATACACAACAAAACGGGACTCGACACTTGTAAGCACTTGCTCAAACTGGTTCGCGCGGCTCTCGGTCAGCGATACCAAGCCGAGCAATCACAGAGCTTGGGATACGTGTCGTTGCGACGTGTAGTTCCATTTTTTGAGAGGTGCGTGTTGGTGACGGTCATGGCAAGGGCTATGCGTCCACGCACAGGCTGCGCCGGAGCAGGGGCCTCATGTATCGGCCTCATGTAAGACTTGCATTGAAATCATACTAAAACATTGTATAAGGACAAAGCTGTAAATGTGTGTACGCAGTAAAAATTCAGATGTATGAAACACTGCGTACCCCGAATCCCACACATATTCTCTTTGTATATCCGAATTAACGTAAAACTGAGTGCACGTGCACAAGCACAAAACCCTTTCCTGCCTCCTTCCCCATATGAATATGCTAATGACTCTACTTTGGCAAAACAAAAGCAAAAGCAAGAAAGTAGGGAAACTTTTAACAGAATTTGAATTGGTGGTGCTTTTTTCTGAGGTAGACTGGAGAAAAACTTTGTTATTTGCAAGTTTGTCCTCCGGAATTAATAACAAAAGAAAAAAAATAGAGTGGAAGAATTTAGCTGACGCAGTTAATGCAGTTGGGTCTAAACATCGCACTGTGACTGAATTAAAAAAGAAAGGTCCAATGTAAAGGTGTTAAATTTTGTAGTTTCTATAGCAGCATGGGTGGTGTAGCTAGTAAAGGGCATGGCAACATGTTTTGACACGTTCAATCATGAAATCGGTTCGAATCCAGCATCTGATGAACTCATTTTTCTTTTTTTCCCCCACTACAAATCAAATTTTGCCTACTCTTCATCGCGAGGAAAACAAGTAGGAATCATTAATAAGTATGTGTATTATGTTAAGCGCATTTGAGCATCACATATTATTTGCACATTTATTGATTGGAAATGTTTCTGATTCATTTATGCAAATTGTCTTCCAGATGGCGCCTTTATAGCAATGTGCATGCAGTCGATCGCTCTGATTACATTGGGAAAACCAGCGATCGCTACAAATTGCGCTTTAATTTTTGGCTGGTCAACTGCGTGGTATGGAAACCTTATAAACCTGCTAGACATGCGGATAATCCTGTCCCATACAGCTGCCATTGCAAGGCTCAAAAATACTTTGTAGTGTGCAATTTAACATAATTGCCTGTAGGAGTCACCAATGGAAATAAAACAAACACACACAAGAAATGCACGTACGCCAGGCATGAAATTGGCATGGACCCACACACATTTTCACGTTAATTTCATCGTCAGTAAACCAAACGTGAGCGGGAAATCTGCCGTTCGCAAAGATTTTGTGCGTACGCAACGTTGATACATGAGGCCCCAGATGTGTGCGTTTGATGCAGAAGTATAAATCAGCCTTTAGCCCAACACCTTCAAGCTAAAGAGAATTGGGATACCTCTACCCCTTCACAGGCACGCGCAAAGACCAAGCATCAAGCAGAGAAGCTTTGGTAAAGTTGTTTCAAAGACTATTAACATTTAGCCAACTTGAAAATATTTAAATCACGTGTTCTGTGTAAAATTTCATCTGGAACAAAAAAGTGAACTTGTCTCAAGATATGTTTGGACATTATTTTCTAAATGCAAAATTATACAAACATCTGAGGAGATTTCTCTCCATGAAAGATTTGTAATTGGCTGTTTAACCTGCTCCTGCTCTCCAAATATAGATAATTAAATATAAAAGAAATGTGTATGATGTGTGGAGATGATAGACAAGGGACGTAACTAAGCAACATGACAATCTATAAATGAGGAAGTACACTGCCTGACAAAAGTCTTGTCACCTATCCAAGTTTTAGGAACAACAAATAATGACTTGATTTCTAGTTGATCATCTGGTATCTGAAGTGGCTTATATGAAAGACAAAGGCCCTAAGATTACGCTTATTTTACCAAAATAAAATATGATCATGCCTTAATTTTTAATGATTTAATCAGGACAGTAAGGTCTGACTTTGCTTAGACAAAAGTCCTGTCGCTTAACAGAATTAATGTACAGTATAGACAGAATATAAAGTCATGGTGCAGTGGACAAAGATTTAATATTGTATGACGTCCATGAGTTTGGAGGACTGCATCCCTATATATCTGCAATGACTCAAATAACTTATTAATAAAGTCATCTGGAATGGCAAAGAAAGCATTCTTGCAGGACTCTCAGAGTTCATCAAGATTTTTTTAGATTTATCTTCAATGCCTCCTCCATCTTACCACTGACATGCTCAATAATGTTCATGTCTGGTGACTGGGCTGTCCAATTCTGGAGCAGTTTGACCGACTTTGCTTTCAAGAACTTTGATGTGAAGGCTGGAGTATGATGAGTGCCGTCCTGCTGAAGAATTTGCCCTCTCCTGTGGTTTTTAATGTAATGGGCAGCACAAATGTCTTGATACCTCAGGCTGTTATTGTTGCCATCCACACTGCAGAACTGTCGTACGCCCCCATACTGAATGTAACCCCAAACCATAATTTTTCCTCAGTCAAGTTTCAGTCAAGTTTCACCAAACTTGACTGATCACTGTGAGAATCTTAGGTCAATGCGGGTTCCAATAGGTCTAAATGCAGTTCAGCAGATGATTCATGGGAAAAATATACCTTCTGCCACTTTTCCAAATGATCAATTAGAGCAGGGGTCGCCAATCTCGGTCCTGGAGGGCCGGTGTCCCTGCAGGATTTAGCTCCAACTTGCTTTCAAGTATACCTAGTAAGACCTTGATTAGCTTGTTCAGGTGTGTTTGATTTGGGTTGGAGCTAAAATCTGCAAGACACTGGCCCTCCAGGAACAAGTTTGGTGACCACTGAATTAGAGGTCAAGTGGTTTGTTGCTTTTACAACTGGGATCGATGACAAGACTCATTTACAAAAAAAGTACATACTTTTAGGCTGTAGTATAGTTATGCAAATTGGGACGCAGCATATATTTCCTAGAGATATCAGTTTAGAAAATGACAACTTTTCATTTTCCGTCAGACACCAAAATAGTAGGGTGTAACTAAGAGACTTATAAAATCAGCCTATTTCCAAAAAAAAGTGGAGTGAAAAAGTGGAGTGTAACTTTATTTTGTTACCTTTTTCTATGTACACACACTAAAATTAAATATTTAATCATTTTGTTTCAATCTGTTGTTAAGACTGTCCATTTTAAACACTACTATAGTCCATAAATTAATGCAGTAAGGTTTTGTGGGGCAACTTTTGAACATCAAATATGGTTGTTTCAAATACTAATCATGATGGAAATAAAAGAAAATGCTGACACGAGTCTTTGGTATCATAGTGGACACAACTAAAAACGGTTATTGTTGGTAATGGTGGTAAGCATTCCAATTTCCAGCCATTTTCCCCTAAAGCGTTCTGATCACTGCAGCTCGGCTAGTCTTGAGGTGCTCATTTTCAACCCTCCCTCCATTTTTTTCTTCTTCTAACAGCTTGTACCGCCTGCTCGCATTTTCATTTGTCTCCCGAGTCTCTCGCTCCTGCTCTCTCTCTTTTTCCTCCCTCCCTGCTGTGAGGCTCTGAGGCCAGTCATCATAACCGCTCTGTTTTGGGTGCTAGATCTCGCTGATGTTTTTGACTAGCATTGAGCACCGGTTGACCGTTCTTGCTCTTTAAGTGGACTGCAGAAAAGTACAAGACCTCAGGAATATGCTTTGAGAGTACTAGGGTCTCTCACTCTCTCAGATGACAGAATGAGATAGCGTTAAAACACACCACTAACCATTGTCCTGAAGAAGGTAGGTGGAATTTACCTGGTTGTGGATTCTGTCAATGGATTATGGGGTCACTTGTTCATTTGTCTGATTGTATATTTGAGAGGGTGTTGGTCTGGATGACTTATGGTTTAATACATTTAATTCATTGTTATTATTGTAATGCAAATGGAAGATGTTGGCTTTGATTTGAAATGTAGATTGGGCTGTTATTGGCATATTTTTATGATTTTTGTTTCATTATTTATTGCTGGATCATTGTTGTGAGAGTTACATGACTGCCTCAGGCTCAACGCTCTAGTGCTGTAGTAATTCGTCACCTTAGAGGCCATACAGATGAAATTGGAGTGTTAGAATTTCAATGGCACATATCCCATTGAATTTAATGAATTATCATTATTTGTAGCATACAAACTCAATTTTTACCTCATTGGAGTGTGTCTGTTGTGTGTTTCTGTGAATAGTTTGAAGCTGGCTGTGCCTGTTAGGACTGTACAGACCACTGGAAATGCATTTGATGACTCACTGACTATAAGCATTTTGCTACAGCGGTTGAATGTACAGGAAATAGAAGTGATTTAAGCTTTTCTTCATCACTAAGCTCATGATTAAATTAACATTTTCCACATGCTATGCATTAAAATTCTAAAAGGCATTTAATTTGGCCTAGTAATGTTGTAAAACAGCTTACTGTTCACACAGTGTTTTGTTTGTTATTTAGTGTGTAATCTGAGATCTAAGGTTCTTGAACCTCAATATTAAACAAATATTTCGGAGTGGAATCACTTTACATTTTGTCATCAAGTAATATGTGCTAATTGTTCAATTAAAGGGGTCATGAACTAGCTTTAGAAAAAAAAAATTATACATTCATCTGAGATTCATATAGATGACATTTACGCGATTTTATTTCCAAAAACATCAAAATCTGTAGGTAATAAGCTTTTTTTCTACCCTGGTTTTGGGGCTCCAGAGTTTGCTAGTTTTAGGTAAAAGTCCGCATTAAGGTGTTTAAAGGGGCTGTATGTAGCATTGACACCCAGTGGTTGAACTAGGTATTGTAGTCTATATTCAAAATACTGGATAGGAATTTTGCACTCTGTCCTTCTCCTCAGACTTGATGCCAGATTGTCAACACCAACAGGAATGAGTGTGCCTGATGATCGAGCCTTACACTGTAAGCTGCTCAGCTAATGTTTGCATTTGTAATAATTGCATTGTTTGCAAACTTAAAACCACTTCATGTGGATTTTTGTAACTCTGAATCTGCCTCTCGCAGGATGCTTCTGTCCTCCTGAAGCTGCATTTACGGCCAAGTCCGTGTATGTTGAGGCAGCTATAATGACTGAAATAAAATAAGCTGTGTTGTACCCCGAAGAATTATATTTGGTTAAACTGGTTATGGGTGGAGTTACACAGACCAAAACAAAGGCATTGATATTCTGATACGTAAAGCACATTTTCAAAGGAGAATTACATGATACCAAATATATTTTAGCCAAAGTCTGGTCCCACATTTTAAAACAATGAACCGACAACACCTTAAGATGCTTTAACCCAGTTTCTTTTTTAAACTGTGACAGAAAAAAGTCAGTGCAGTCTCATTTGCCCTCAAAGTGCTTAATCACATTCTTATAGTGGTTTAAAATAGTTTCTATGATTATAAACTGAAAACATCTGGGATGCACGGTGAACTTGAGCCCTTTTCAATGGTTTGCTTTCACTTTCAAGTTTTAGCAGTGTGAAAATTGACATCCTCAGGTTTGGTTTTTTGCACTTTTGAGTTTTAAATGTGATCAAACTGTGATGTCAAGTTTTCAATTATATTAATAAAATATGCCGTCAGTATGAGTAAACAAACATTTCCTCAGACCTTTCTCTTTAAACAACCTTTGCTGATCTTCAATTATGATTTAAATTTAATCCAATTTATCATTGTAATGTCACGACTAGATGAGTAAATGAGCCAGTTGTTTATCTGTTAAATGTTTATCTGTCAGAAAGGTTAACTAAATTTACCATCTCCAAAGTGTATTAAAGTAAAAAAAAAAAAAAAGTGGAAATTGTGACAAGGGGCTCAGTATCTAACCTAGTGCGCTGCATTTAAAGGGCCACAAACCAAGCAGTGAAAGAGGGAAGAGTTTGCATAAAAAGGGGAGTTTCATTACATGCACATGCTGATTTTCACAGCGACATCACAAACACAGACCACTGTAATCCACACATATGGATCTACATGCAAGCTGTTCTCTCATCGTAAAGAAATGGACCCAAAACCTTCCATGTGTCACAATTATAAACGCAACACTGACTAACAAAGTTTGCCAGGGCCGGGACTTGAACCTGTGACCTTTTAATCATAAGTCCTAACCATTAGGTAACAAGGACATTTTAATTTCTAAACTTACAGAACATTCTTCAAGTACGATGACCTCTTATATATCAAACATTTACCTTTATTAAAAGATAACTCCTTGTATTTATATCTGGAATTATTTCTTGTAATTAAATATTTAACTACACTAACTGTTACGAATTAAATTAAAAATCCTTAATCAAAAAGAGATTTAACCAAAACGTAACAAAATAACAGGGATTAAAAATATAATCCCTGGTGCCACCGCGCTTTCTCTCCCCAAAATATAAACCAAAAACACAACCACTGAGAATTAACAAGAAAATATGATGTATTTACAGAAATAAGGAGCAAAAATAACATCAGGAGGGGTTCAGTCAAAATAAGTGACAATAAACCAAGCGAAATTAATTAAATCAAACTTCCCTAGAAAACAAGTAATAAAATAAAATACAGAAAACTTACCTCCCTACTAACAAACACAGGAGAAAACGAAAATAACAAATAAAAGGCACCAAACCTCCCTACCATGCTCCAAGCCCGACAGGAAGACAGAAAAACCGGGCTTCAATCTCCGGTTAAAAATTAACATCACTACAGCATCTCACAAAAACGGCACAAAGAAATACAAGCAAACACTCATTGGATCACTTTCTCCACTGAGTACAGGCAGGGAAATCGAGAGAGAACGGGGAGCCATCGAAGCCATCTTCTCTGCAAGTTTATATACAGCCGCCGCCAGTCCAAGCGCCAATCATGATCCGTCCCAACGTAATCCGCTACACCTGCGAATACTTATAGAGCGAGAAAGAGAGAGAGAGCGAGAGAAAGAGAGAGAAACACCACACACACACAAGCCTACACTACACTACACTACAACTACTCGTAACACTAACCATCACCTACCCCTTGATAAACCCCTAAACCAGGGGTCATCAAACTTGTTCCTCGAGGGCCGGTGCCCTGCAGATTTTAGCTTCAACCCTAATCAAACACACCTGAACATGCTAATCAAGCTCTTACAAGGTATACTTGAAACACCCAGGCAGGTGTGTTGAGGCAAGTTGGAGCTAAACCCTGCAGGGTCACCGGCCCTCCACGACCAGGATTGGTGACCCCTGCCCTAAACCAAACCACTAAAGCCTGTGCCTGACCTTAACCTACCCCTAACTGCGCGATTTTCAAAATAGTTGTGTCACAGATGTTTCACACTGCATGACTATCAGGGCTAGAATTCTGTCGTTGCTTTGTTTACACTGCAAGATGGATCGGCAACAGGGAGTTTGACACCGCATGACTTTACAATCGGAAAAAAAAAATCGCAAACAAATATGCCTCGGTCTGCAAACTAGGTCTCTCACAAACAAACACATGCAAGAAGTTACATGGAAACAATGTGAGGTGACATAGTACTGTATATCTTTCGTTATTTAATACATAGTGAGAAAGAAACCTATAGTGGGGTAGAAAATTTACTTATTTTGCTCACCTGGCCTTTGAAGGGAATTAGCAATTTCTCCTTGACTTTTTTTCTGTTTTGACCTGGTTGTGTTATTGCTTAGATGACATGTCAAACAGACATGGGTGCTCCTGCCAAATTTTCAGTAGTTTTACTATGTTTCTTGGGTCCAAATAGACTGAAAACTTCTCCCCATCCGCTGGTCTGCAGATACTTATACTAGTGGATGTTGCTCTCTCATTGGCTGTAGGTGATCGCCGATGTAATTTTCAATCAGAACACATTTCACACAGCATGATTTTAAACGCCTACATCTCCAGATATTTAGCATGACAAATATCCTATTGGCGTCTGAGATAGTTTACACAATGTAATTGTTACGTAAACTTCTCAAAACATGTCAGCAATTCAAAATCGAGCTAAAGTTAGGGCTGTGCAATTAATCAAAAATTCGGTTTCAATTTCGATTTTCGTAAGAGAAACCATATCTGAATCGCACTGCTCTTAAAGTTACAGCATGCAATATTCCTGCTGCCGACAGTTTTTCATATTGATCAAACAACAAAAGGACTAAATCACTCGCTGTTCTTGACTGAAGGACTTTTTCTAGCTATAATGAAAGTTTTTTTTTTTACAGTGAAGATGCTGAAATCACAGTTTGTTTCATATTTTTATTCTATTATATATATTTCCCTTACCTTTTTTACAGGGAGGAAAATAGTTGTGTGTGTGTGTGTATATATATATATATATATATATATATATATATATATATATATATATATATATATATATATATATATACAGTTATATATATATACAGTTGAAGTCAGAATTATTAACCCTCCTGAATTATTAGCAACCTTTTCCCTCATTTTCTGTTAAATGCAAAGATTTTTTTCAAAACATTTCTAAACATAATAGTTTTAATAACTCTTTTCTGATAACTGATTTCTTTTATATTTGATAAAATGACAGTACATAATATTTTACTAGATGTTTTTCAATATACAAGGTTTCAGATTAAAGTGCGATTGAAAGGCTTAATTAGTGTAATTAGGCAAGTATAGCACTAATCTTAACCAAGGTAACCAATATAAAATCAATTAACCTAACCATTAGCAACCCTTAAACCCTACTCATTCATAAACTTGTTCCTTAACCTTAACCAACTTGTCAATTATTCATGGTCTTAACCCACTTGCAAACCCACCCATACAACGCAAACTGTTTCCACTCCTAAACCTAACCAGACCACAAAACTGGACCCTCAGCAACCCTTACCAACATTTATATCCTCACCACAAAACCTGTCCTCAGCCTTAATCAACCCTTAAACAGCTATACAACTAAACTTGTTTTTAACATTCACTAACTCTTAAACTGATTCCACAACACTTATACACCCATACAATTAAAAAACCTTTTTCGATCCTTAAATTTAACAAAACCAGCAAACCTATTTCCAACCTCAATCAACTTGTACCACTGAACCTGTCCATAACTTATATCCCTCCTACATAACAACACAATCCACTCAAATTGATAGCTGAGCCATTTTTTTCTTTTAGTTAAAGAAAAAAAACACCATTCACGTTCATCATATTTTTTTTTTCCTGTTATGGATGTTAATGGCTACTTTATTACAGCCTGCTTCAGAATATCTTGTTTTTTGTTTAACAAAAGAGGATATTACTAAAAGTTTAGAACCACTTGAGTGTAAGGTAATGGTGAGAAATTTTCCTTTTTGGATGAGCTTCTCCTTTAATCTAGTTTGACGCAAGTGCCTGGTAGTTAAATACCCCTAATATAAAGTGGGCTCACAATTATACATTACATACTGCATAAATAAAAGCACTTACATCAAATAAATGCTTTCCATATAGAACAGAAGCTGTACTTGTAACATTGTATGTCATACTGTTCAGCTTTAAATATACACTGAAGTGTTTTAGAATATTGGGCAGGCATTAATATACTTATGTAGATGATTAAGGTCTCTTTACATTTCACCATGTTTCTTGTATCCCTTCATTGCAAATGTCTGGCTATAAAGGTCAGTCCAAATGACTGTTTTGTTTTGGTTCAATTATCTTATTTTTCATTAAATCTGTCTTAGACTCTTACTGTAGCTATATTATGTTTTATAATGATGGATGAGAGTGTTTTGAACACTCTAAGCTATGTTTACAGAACAAGTCATGGGCTATTTGTTATGCTTTTATAATCCTCCAATATATCAAATGTTCTTGATTCTCCCTGTGTCTTGTCCTGCAGGGTTCAGCCGATTCGTACACGAGCAGACCTTCGGATTCCGACCTGTCAGCGGAGGAGGACCGCGAGGCGTATCGGCGTGAAGCCGAACGCCAGGCCCAGCTGCAGCTCGAGAGAGCCAAGGTTACTGCAGCTCTCCTTTCATGTGCTTTTTCTGTTTTGCATGGTGGAAATAAACAAAGTATCATTGCGAGAGTAACTTCAGAATTTTAAGTGGTTAATGTCCTGACTCCAGTATTTTGTATGATGTATGAAGGTGCTAATGTTAATTTACACCTTGGCTTACTCACCAATTCACACTAAAGGCCCTGGTATACTTCAAATTCAATTCTTTTTCGTTTGAGGGCAAAAAGAAGTTTAAAAAGGCTGAATGAGGGTATACAGTAGGGGTTCTCAGTCTCGCTCCTTAAGTTCTGGTGTCCTGCAGATTTTAGTTCCAACCCCAATCAGACACACCTGGTCTAGATAATCAAGCTCTTACTAGGCTCTTACAGGCCTCCAGGATTGACTTTGAGAACCCATTGTATATAGTGTTCAAATCTTCCAACACCCCTGCGCTGCAGTAGGTGGGGTTGTAAAGGTGTCGCTCTGATTGCATATACACCTAAACACAACGATGATGATGGCTTTGAGAGAAGAACAGTTTCTTGATCATGTGTTAGCTTCATCTAGCCTGTCGCACAAGAAGTGCCACCACGTTGCACCACATTTTTTTAATTAATCGCTCTTTTTTTGTAATTAATCATGATTAATGGTGAAAAGCCATATTTATACAGAAATAAAAACATAGGCATTTAAGTGCCATTGGAATTTCAAAACAATCAATCAATGCTATTAACAAACAGAAATGATTTCCATGTTGGATTCAAAGTAATCTACAAAAATAAAAACTAATAAAAACAGGCATTGCAAATATGGAAAATGGAAAGGTAAATAATAATAAAGTATTAAATGCAAACAATTGTAGTTATTGTAAACTTGTATTGAGAGTTGAGAACATTAATAATAAAGTAGAAGCAATTTTGCTTAGTACTCTCTAACATTTCGCCAGTTGCTAAAACAGTCCAGTCTATGGACATTATCGGGGGACAATGTGGCCAAGGGGTACATCAAACGCACATACCAATGACTATAGACTTCTTACAGGGACTTTGGTCACACCATCTCTAAACATTTAATTCTAAACAGCTTTGAGAGATACGAATATAGCAAAGACTATAGAATACATATAGAATGCTTTAAAGAGACTTTGGACACCTTCAGCGATGTCAGGCGTTTGCTCTTGTTGCTAGGAAACACACACACACACACACAATGCGCACAGTTTAGATTCATCAACACGCACAATCGCGTTCATCAAATTTGCTTAAACTAATCGTTCTAAAGTCTGGCTGTATTTTACAAGCAAGGATTCTTACACAGCAGTGTAAAGCAGACGCTTTACAAAAGTTGTATGTACGGGTAAACACGTCAAACTTAATGAAACATTTGAGAGCGCGTGTAATCAACTTAAAGGCAGAGGAATGGGCTGTCTCTGACAGCTTGCGACATCATCTAACACTTTCAATGAGTACATTTACATGGAAACCAATACTCTGGTTTTATGAAGATAATACTAAGAGTCAACCATGTAAGCAGATAACCTTTAAGGACAACCTGAGTCACGAAATGCTGAGGTTTTTCTTTCCGTTTGTCAAGCGGTATTAAATTCCATTAAAACAACACCCTTCCAGCAGACCTTACTTCATATTTTCATCCAATTATTTTCATGGGGCATGAACAATATGTTGCTGAATGAAAGTGAACTGCTGAACTGTAGTTAAATTCTAAACATAAAAAATGAAACATCCAAAATTGCATGAAACTCTGGAGCTGGACTGCCTGGTGATGCTGGTGAAACTTTCCTTCTGAAAAGAACTTCCTTGGTCTTATCCATATTTCTTTGCACGTTGAACACACACCGGCCACAACAGGAAATAAAAAACTGCAACCGCATTAATTGCTTGAATTATTTTAACGCGTTAAATATTTCAAATTAATCTCATGCATTAACGCGCTAATTTTGACAGCTCTAATATATATATATAACAATTGAAGTCAGAATTATTACCCCCCCCCCCCAAATTATTGGCCCCCCTATTTATTTTTCCCCAATTTCTGTTTAATGGGGAGAAGATTGTTTTCAGCACATTTCTAAACATAATAGTTTTAATAACTCATTTGTAATAACTGATTTATTTTATCTTTGCCATGATGACAGTAAATAATATTTTACTAGATATTTTTCAAGACACTTCTATACCACTTAAAGTGACTTTTAAAGGCTTAACTAGGGTAATTAGGTTAACTGGGCAGGTTAGGGTAATTAGGCAAGTTATTGTAACAATGGTTTGTTCTGTGGACTACATCGAAAAAAATTACAGCTTAAAGGGGCTAATAATATTGTCCTTTAAATGGGTTTTAAAAAAATGTAAAAATTAATTTATTCTAGCCGAAATAAAACAAATAAGATTTTCACCAGAAGAAAAAATATTATCAGAAATACCGTGAAAATTTCCTTGCTCTGTTAAACATAGTTTGGGAAATATTTCAAAAAGAAATTCAAAGGGGGGCTAGTCATTCTGACTTCAACTGTATATATAGTCACTATTTTAACACAGCTATAGTTATGCCAATGTGTGTATTTTTAAAACATCTATAATAGATGCTATCGGGTAAATGCCGGCAAAGTAGAACACGGAAGCAGCTCGAAGCGGAAAGCCAGAGTATGTTTGCAGTCTGGAGGTTTTATTAAGTGGATGACGACAACATTTCCATAACCATGGGATATGTAAACTTGGGATTGACTGCCGGGTATTTTAAGTTAAGGTGCTGTTTGCTTTTATTTTAGATTTTTCATTATATTACCTGTTGCAGTACAGTCCAAAAGTGAATATTTTATGTTATTTATTACTTGACTGTTTAAAATACCTTCCAGAAGTGCTCTGTTTGTTAACAAAGTTATTGAATGTTAAAATAAGCTGAATTAAATAAAAAATAAGGACATCCTGGTTCTGTTTCTTTACTCTTTTTTTATTCTTTTTTTATACATTATAGAAGTATCAGATCAGGTTTTTCTTTCGGCAGATACTCAAAATCAAATGACTTGGACTCCAGGGCAAAAAAAAACCTGATTAGGACATCACTAATAATAATTGCCCCCTTAAGACATTTTAAGACTAATAAAGGTCTTTCTTTTTTTACTCTGGGATTTAACACTTTCTCTGCTACTTGACCCTTCTGATTGTTCATGTTGCTAACTTGATGTTGTTATTTTGGATGCTGACTCGTTCCCTTGTCTGACCTCTGTGGAATGAGAAACGATTCAATCGCACAGCAAAGAAGACGGAGTTCCAGAGAACACATACTGTATGTGTGCTCGTCATGGACCAATGCTAGCTCAATGGTGTTCAAGAGCCAAAGCAAAATTTTGGGGAAGCTGTTTTGAACTCCTGAAACAAACCTAAAGTCAGCTTTCTTTTGGTTGAATTTTGTTCGATTTCAGTTAGTTCTTCAGTTTAGCTTGAAGTATACCTGGGCCTTTAAGTTGCCCTTCCTCCAAGGTGTAAAATAACTCTAAAGCAAATATACTGTAAACAACACACATTTGGTTGTCTCAACTTGCAGCTTCTGCAGAGCTGTTTTAATTGTGATGACATCACAAATGTTGATTGGCTGAGACAGATTTTAACCAAGGTACATCATACAAATGGCTTTGGTCATGTGTTGGGACAGGGGACTATCTTTTTTGTGGAGCAAATTTGTAAGGTTAAAGATTGAGTGATTATATTACAGTTTAAAAAAAAATGTGTGAATCACTGAAGTTGTGGAGTTTTGTCTGGCAGTCCAAACCTGTAGCATTCGCAGTGAAGACGAATGTGAATTATTGCGGGGCTCTAGATGAGGAATGTCCTGTTCAGGGTGCTGCCATAAACTTTGAAGCCAAAGACTTTCTGCACATTAAAGAGGTGAGCTGGAGTTGTGGTTCAATGCATGCACGAAAGCTTTGCAGGTCAGTTTTCTTAATAGCACAATCATAATAGCACTGAGGATGTTTTTGTATGTGTTTGTGCTGCAGAAGTACAATAATGACTGGTGGATTGGAAGGCTGGTGAAAGAGGGGGCAGACATCAGCTTCATTCCCAGCCCCCTCCGACTGGAGGCCATGAGAATCAAACAGGAGCAGAAACAGCAGAGGTCTCTCTCTCTCTCACGCATCTCTCTCTCTCTCTCTCTCTCTCTCTCTCACTCTCTCTCTCGCTCTCTCTCTCTCTCTCTCTCTCTCTCATTTCTCTCACTCACTCTCTCTGCTGAGATTGCACAAAACTACCTCATTTTTCAGAAGATGTATCAGTGTTGGAGTGTATTCACTTGGGTAGAAATATTAAATTCAAATGCATTGCATATACATTTATTGTACATTTACAATAAAGCATTTCACATTTTTTTCTGTACTCAGAAGCAAAAACACCATAGTAAACATCACAATAAAACAACAACAACAAAAGCATTTATATAATATTTAAACATATGTTGGACAAAAGACAGAAAGATTACAGTTTTTCTCGATTGCTTTGATGCAGTTGTCAACTGAAACTCCACATTTTCAAAACAGTTAACACACAGGATTGAAAAAATGACACATTTTGCTTGCAAAAGGCACATATTGTGTCAAAACATTTAAAACATGAAACAAAAGCTAGTTTTACCTTCAAACAACAAAACTTGCAAACAAGTATATGAGCTCTTTCAATTAATCATTACACAATGGACAACAAAATACAGAACTCAGTGCACCACCATTGCTTGCCATTGTAGCTTATTGCAAATGGCATTTGTTGTCTTTCTATTTGGGCTGTCAAATTTGCCTTTTTGCAAAGAATTGGATCCAGAATAAGATATGCTTTGATTAAATATATATTGAATTCATGATATTTTTCAAACTGTGGCTGAAAACCGAAATACTGTATAAAAAACAGACAAAAGGAATAAAATACTGTAAATATTAGAGAAAACACATGTAAACTAATATAGTCAAATTTATCGGGAGTATAGGACATAGCCATATTGACCTCCTCCATCAATGCTGGCACAGAAAAACACAGACCTTCCATCGTTTTTATAAGGTTTGCAGACTGATTGCTAATTGAAGATTTGTGTGAAGGAGTGTCAAACCGGTGCTTCAGTGATTTCATACTGATGTTGGTAGTTTTTAATAGTTAGGAATAGATGATTTCTGTTTGGTTGCCATAACTAAAACAATGGAGTTTGGACTGCTTGAATGACATCTGTGTTAACTGTTTTGAAAAATGGTGGGGAAAATGTGTCAACCCAATGAGAAAGGATTTACACATTTGCAAGACCGGTCCTCTGCTCTGCTGGGATAGTGAAAATGAAAATAAAGAGGAACCTAGTTTCTTTAACCAGGTCAAAGCAAACAAGAAAAACTGTAAAAGATGTAGTATTATTCAGTTTTCTTTAAGTAATGTCAAGACACTAAAAAGTCGAAAAAAAAAAAATGTTTTATTAATGTACTAAATTCTACATCCCTGTTTAACTTTTTTTAAAAGGGATTTAGGGAAGCCTCTTAGTATTGGATTTTTCTTTGAATCAGCAAACATTTTGGCATTGGTTTTATATGGAAAATGATCCACTATAATCCTCATTATGCTTTGCCTGATAAGATATCATACTGATTATAAACCTGCAATTGTAAAAATCTGCTGAAGGAGTGCTAGCTATATGATTGCATGACTTCTGCCTGTAAGATAGCTTTAGCTTATGATGAATAAAAATCACAAACACTTCTAAAATGTTTAAATTGTTCAAAAATGAACCTATGTGAATATAAAACTAACTCTCGTGTGCACGTGAACGCACATGGGCGCACAAACCGCAGATCTGTCTGCGTGAACATGAGTGCGCAGATGTACAAATCTACAGTTGTTGACAGACAGTTTGGGCTACTTATCAGAATTATGGGAATTATCGGCCTGACAATTTTTAAGTGGATGAACATTTTTAAGTCTTATGCCTTACCCAGAATATAAAAATATTATAGGTAGGCATAGATATTTTTTTAATCTAGATAAATCTCACTGTAATCAAAATTAAATCTAGATGAATCTAGAGACCTAGAGAAGCTTCTTTTTGTTAGTTTTTTATTGGGTTAGTTTTACAACAGGTTCATGCATGTTTGAAACTTCAAAAAAGGGAAACTATCCAACAACATCATACATCATGAAAGAGCCAGGATAAAATTTAAAACTACTCCAACTTTGATCATCTGACATAAATAATATTATTGTAAAATGAGTAAAACATTTGTTTAAATGTTTCTAAAGTACCTCTACAAGTGACGTTTTACAAACAAATTTCATGAGGAGCATGCATAGACGTTTTGACAAAACTAATTGATCATTGACATTCAATTGAGTTGATAATTCTATAGAGTGGAGGAACTATGACGTCATCTTGTATTCTAATCGGCAGCTAGCATAAAACTGGTTCCCTCGATAAAATGCCTATAGGATTTTCCCACAGGCTTTTTAAAGAATAAAGTTAAGCTCTGTAGAGCATAATAATAAGCTCTGTGTTCAAACACTGTTCATTACTCTTACACGATTTGTCCAAATGTATAATCCACACACGAAAATAAAACTTTTAGCACTTTTGGATCTTGGAGTGCTTTCACACCTAGACATTTGTTTCGGGACCTGTCTCGTTTGCCCAGTTAGCGCGCTTTGTCTGGCATATGTGAAACCACCAATCGCGCTCGGATCCGCGCCAAAACAATCGCTTCAAGATCGCTTAAATGAGGTGGTCTCGGCTCGATTGAAACGAACTCTGGAGCATATCGATTGCATAGAAAGAGCGATACGATCCAAGCCCGGTTATATCACAGTGTATTATGAATATATGTAATAGGCATACGGCTATATGTAGAGAGAATTATGAGGAGGGCGGGAGGTCATTCCAAACATCCCAAGTCTCCCCGAAAGTTTCGTTAGTCTCCCGCAAATGCACAGAGACTCCAAGGTGCCCGCAAACAAGTGATAATTTCCCAGAAATCGCTCGTCTCCCTCCCGGTCCTCAAATACGTCGCGCACCCTTCTCAACCCGCCCCATTGCATCCCTCCTCGCTCTTCAGACACGCCGCGCGCACCCTGTCAAACACCACCAAACCACTACCACCCTCCTGCCAGCTGAGCGGGACTCTGAAAAATGAACAGTGAAACTGACAAATGCAAGGAGAGTTTACTCGCACGTGACTTTTTTTTAGCTCTTTTGGTCCGTTTAGAAACTTTGCCGTGTAAAAGCGAACCGCACCAAGAACAAAGAACAACATTGTAACAATTTTAATCACTGTTTCGGAACAACTGAATCGATTCACAGGTGTGAAAGCATCTGTATATGCAAACGCATAAACTGAAAATCTAACATTAGGCTATAAACGGATACATAGCCTTTGGGGCGTTTGCCTGTGACGTCAGCACCACTCTGCTACAGACAACTTTTCAAGCTTATTTTTAGAAATATGGTCCATGACAAAGATTTACTCTCTCGATTTATTATATTATAATTCACATTATATATTATAAACAAATAAATACACAAAAACACATCTGTATAGACTGACATGCCTTTTGGATAGCTTTTTTTGTGGGAAATACATTTTTGTTTTGCTTTATAGTTGTTGTAAAAGTTTTGAAACTCTATGTATAAATGTGCCTACATAGTATTATCATAAGAAATATTTAAACAAATGTATCGCTTGCATACACAAAGCTCGCTTACCTCAGTAATAGATGATAGAAAAGAGGAGTGAAGGACAAGTCTATATGACTGCAAGTTCCATCATGGACACAGAACAACATTAAATATTCTTTTTTTTTGTCACAAAAACAAGCCGACTATATCACATATGAGGAAAGAGACAGGCTGCACTGGTAAGCAGTATCTTCATAATATTGTTTAATTAAAATAAATGATCAGCAAATTAATCTATCTTGATGGTACAAGTGAAGGCATTATCCACACATAATGTGAATTCCCAATTAGAAAAATACTAGAAACTATAAAATAGGGTTGTCGCGATACCATTAATTCATCTTACGATACTATACCAGTTTAAGTATCGCAATACTGTAATTAATTCAGTATCAGTAACTCAAATTTTGAAGAAAATTGTCAGAAATACTATATTTTACATGTTATAATTGATCTTGAATTTAATTTATAATACCTTTTTATTGAAAAAAGTATTATTTGCACATCGCTTCATCTAAAATTTGTTCATTCTTTTTGTGTATTTTGTAGATAACTAACCAACAAAATATGCATTAAAATAAAGATTAAACAAATTATACCAAATTAAATTAGTTACAAAAATAGCAATAGCAAAATAAAAAACTAATTAGGCTATATGAAGTGGTCAAATTTGTTTTCAATGTTTCCTGTTGCTATTTTGAGTTGTTCATCTACTGAGTTGTTTTTTTTTTTTTAGTCTTATCAGGCAACAATTTAAAGTAATTCAGAATTTTACTTTATGAGTCGTTCTTATTGAGAGACTGTCTCTTAATTTTAATTGTATCTTCTTTTAAAATAAAATGGTCAAACGTGTGAGTGTTTTAGTGACTTTTCAACACCTAACATTATGGGCTCTATTTTGACGGTTTTGAGCGCAAAATGCAGGACGCAAACACTTTCAGGGCGTGTCAGAATGCATTTTTACTATTATAAGGATGGAAAAATCTGCTTTGCGCCGTGGCGCATGGTCTAAAAGGGTTGAGTTTATTTTCTTAATGAGTTATAGGTGTGTTTTGAGAATAAACCAATCAGAGTCTCATCTCCCATTCCCTTTAAGAGTCAGTTGCGTCACGCCATAAGCGCATTTGCTATTTACATGACGTAAAGTAAGTGTGAGTGGAAAAACTGATCATTTCTCTTGCAAGAAAACAGTTAAACAGAGCATCTACAGCGCGAGAATGAGAGATAAATGATCTACTTTCACTTTCGCTCTTGTGGATAGGGAAACCTTTACGCACAGACATCAATTACCCTATAAATAATTAATTTCGTTTGTTAAGTGCAAATATTTGTTTAAAAACTATTTCTAAATTCAGTTCTAATATCCAGCAAACAAATAAATGAACAATAATAACGAAGTGTGATCAAAAACCCGAGTTATATTCTAAAACACATGATGTGCCCCGTATAGTCTAAAACCTGTAGGTGGGCAAATCTAAGCTTGTTTTTAATAAAACAAATATAAATATGGAAATAATAAATAATACTGCTAATAATAATAACATTAAACAAAAGCAAATCGTTATAAATGAACTGAAATGTCCCCCAAGATGAAGAAGGCATAAAAGCAGTGGTTTTTCATATTTATGTAGGCTAGAAAATAATATGTTTTGTAATATTTTTAATCCTTTATATTTATATCCTATATATATTCTTATTATATCCTATATCCTTAATATTTTTTTTTTTTCATATGTAAAGATATTTGCGTATTGCTCTACATCTTGTGTGTATTAAGCAGTGTGTAAGCGAGGCGCAACTTTAAACCGGGTTTGTTTTGGTCAATTGAAAAATCTATTTTAGTTTCTTAAAATAGCAACGCGCCAGCAATGCACCTCAGAATGCCTTCCTTTTTAGACTAGAACGCCTATGGGCGCACATATGAGCGCAAATGCATTTGCTATTTAAACAGCATGGCGCAACGCCTCAAAACCACTCTTGCGCCAAGCTGAAACTAGCAAAAAACTATTGCGTCGCAACATGCGCCACATTGCGCCGGGTGTATGATAGGGCCCTAAATATTGTAGATAGACCATTAATGACGATACTACCGTTTGCAAACTACAGAGGCACTGCCAGTGTTTTGGAGCCATAGTATCGTGATACTACCATAGTATCGGTAAACCGCACAACCCTACTATAAAATACCATTTATGAAAATACTGAAATAACAGACAAATCCAAATGTGCAACACAAGTGGGCTACGATCCAGACCAGATCAGCTCGATGACGTATGTTGTCTCCGACATTGCCTGTAGTCCCATTTTTTTAATGTTGTAACAGATGTGTTTTATGTCGTAGAATAAAACGTGAAAGTATCTTTTTGTTAGCCACAGACCTTATTTGAGCGATTTAACCAAAATCCTATTCAAAAAACCCATTGACTTTGAGACAAGGGAACTGCTAAAATGCTAACTCTCTTCTGGTTTTTTGCATACAAATAGACGTCATAGTTTCTCCAATTTATTCTCCACTCAGAATAAGACCAAACCCATATACTTAACTAAACTGTCCTACCTCAATTATTTCACAATTTTATCATCCATCCACCACCCCAATTTCAATTTCAATCGGAGCAGGCACAAAAAGCCCACAAAATATGCGTTTTTCTCTTTTTGTCAAATATCTGAAACATATCTGCCAACATTTGTCTCAGAATATCTGGGAAACCGTGGGGGGAGTGGTGTTCGGGGGTAAGGTCTCTAAATAACTGGTGAGAACTGGGATGGGAAAGTAACTGTACTGTGTGTTAGTAACTGTATGTACCGGGATTTGGGTGGCTACTGTGATCAAATACTCTACCAAAGTTGGCAACCCGGGGGTTTTGAAGGAGAAATAACAATGCTGCTATGCTATGCTGATGATACCCAGCTATACCTCTCTTTTCATCCTGATGATCCCTCGGTTCCAGCTCGCATCTCAGCCTGCCTGTTGGATATTTCACACTGGATGAAGATCATCATCTTCAGCTGAACCTCGCAAAAACGGAAATGCTTGTAGTTTCTGCCAACTCGACTCTACACCATAACTTTTCAATCCAGATGGATGGGGCAACCATTACTGCATCCAAAATGGTGAAAAGCCTTGGAGTAACAATTGATGACCAACTAAACTTCTCTGACCACATTTCTAGAACTGCTCGATCATGCAGATTCGCACTCTATAACATCAGAAAGATCCGACCCTTCTTATCTGAACATGCAGCTCAACTCCTTGTTCAAGCTCTTGTTCTCTCCAAACTGGATTACTGCAACTCTCTACTAGCTGGGCTTCCAGCTAACTCTATCAAGCCTCTTCAACTGCTCCAGAATGCAGCAGCACGAGTGGTCTTCAATGAACCTAAACGAGCACATGTCACTCCGCTGCTAGTCCGTTTGCACTGGCTGCCAGTTGCTGCTCGCATCAAATTCAAAGCTCTGATGTTTGCCTACAAAGTGACTTCTGGCCTTGCTCCTTCTTATCTGCTTTCACTTCTGCAGATCTATGTGCCCTCCAGAAACTTGCGTTCTGTGAATGAACGTCGCCTCGTGGTTCCATCCCAAAGAGGGAAGAAATCACTTTCGCGAACGCTCACGCTCAATCTGCCCAGTTGGTGGAATGAACTCCCTAACTGCATCAGAACAGCAGAGTCACTCGCTACTTTCAAGAAACGACTAAAAACTCAACTATTTAGTCTCCACTTCACTTCCTAATCTGCAATTGCCTCTCTGAATATCACACTAACTGTACCCAAAAAAAAAATACTAATACTACTAATACTTCCCTTCTTAGACTTTACAGACCTGAAACTTGCCTATAGCACTTATTCATTGTTGCTCTTAGTTGTGTAAATTGCTTCCTTGTCCTCATTTGTAAGTCGCTTTGGATAAAAGCGTCTGCTAAATGACTAAATGTAAATGTAAACAAAACGGAAGGGTTGCTGGAGATTGGTCTGAAATACGGGAGACTACTTAAAAAACGGTAGTGTTGGCAGGTATGATCTGAAAGGGTAAACTCATTAAAGAATAATCTTTATTAACAAGAGTAAAAGAGATGGTTCACTTTAAAACATTTTTAATTCGGTCATCAATTACTCAGCCTCTTGTTGTTAATAATATGAAATTCAATGATGACTCTGATAACATTCAGAGCACTTACCATGCAGTGTCATTCACGCAGTGACTGATGTTTTTCTTCTCTTCAGGAAAAGCGGTAACTCATCCTCAAGCCTGGGTGACATGGTTTCAGGGGGTTGGAGATCCACACCGCCATCTGCAGGTGAGAGTGAGTATGACAGGGCCTCTGCAGGGGATGTGTGTGGCTGGAAATGCTGCCTCAAATGAGCACAATATCAGTAGGGCTGAACTGAAGATCAGTGAGTTTGTTCTTCCCTTGCTTTTCTTTCTCATTCGTTCCTCCTCTTTTTTTAGTATAATGCATGCTCTGTCACAGGCAAATACATTAGGCTAATGCTTGTAAAAGTTCAGACTACAGTCAAAATATGAGGAATCCTTCTGCAATTTTCTGAATGCTGATTCTGATGTGTTCTCTTATTTTCTAAAGCCAAACAGAAGCTAAAGCAGGTAGGTGTGATGATATGGCTCTTGTGTTCGATGTATTAAAATAATCTTTCTTTGCAGTTTGTCAGAGAGGATTTAATTTTCTAGAGCAAATGATTATAAAAAGAGACTCTTTTGGCATATCTGTCCTAAATATTAACTTACCCGCCACTTTATTAGGTACACCTTACTAGTACCGGGTTGGACCCCGTTTTTCTTTCAGAACTGTCTTAATCCTTCATGGCATAGATTCACCAAGGTACTGGAAATATTCCTCAGAGATTTTGGTCCATATTAACATGATAGCATCACACAGTTGCTACAGATTTGTCAGCTGCACATCCGTTTGGCTAATCTCCTGTTCCACCACATTCCAAAGGTGTCTATTGGATTGAGTTCTGGTGACTGTGGAGGCCATTTGAGTACAGTAAACTCATTGTCCTGTTCAATAAACCAGTCTGAGATTCACGCTTTATGACATGGCGTGTTATCCTGCTGAAAGTAGCCATTAGAAGATGGGTACACTGTGGTCAAAAAGTAATGGACATAGTCAGCAACAATACTCAGGTAGGCTGTGGTACTAATGAGCCCAACTGTGCCAAGAAAATATCCCCCTCACCATTACACCACCACCAGCAGCCTGTACCCTTGATACAAGGCGTGATGGATCCGGTTGCATCGAGTGGTTATTTGAGTTACTGTTGCCTTTCTATCAGCTGGAACCAATCTGGCCATTCTCTTCTGACCTCTGGCACCAACAAGGCATTTGTACCTACAGAACTGCCGCTCACTGGATATTTTCTCTTTTTCAGACTATTCTTTGTAAGCCCTAGAGATGGTTGTGCGTGAAAATCCCAGTAGATCAGCAGTTTCTGAAATACTCGGATCAGCCCATCAGGCATCATGAACCATGCTGATGCTCGGATTGAACTGCAGCAGATCGTCTTGATCTTGTCTACATGCCTAAATGCATTGAGTTGCTGCTATGTGATTGGCTGATTAGATTTTGTGTTAACAAGCAGTTGGACAGGTTTACCTAATAAAGTCGTTGGTGAGTATATACAGTTGAAGTCAGAATTATTAGCCCCTGAATTATTAGCCACCCTCTTTATTTTTTTAACACATTTCTGAATATAACAGTTTTAATAGCTTTAATAATTGATTTATTTAAAACTTTATTTATATTTAAAACTGATTTATTTTATCTTTGCCATGATGACAGTAAATAAAATTAGACTAAATCTTTTTCAAGACACTTCTATACAGCTTAAAGTGACATGTAAAGGTTTAACTAGGTAAATTAGGTTAACTAGGCAGGTTAGGGTAATTAGGCAAGTTATTGTATATTGATGGTTTGTTCTGTAGACGAAAATATTGGGGCTAATAATTTTACCTTAAAATGGTTTTTAAAAAATTAAAAACTGCATTTATTCTAGCTGAAATAAAACAAATAAGGCTTTCTCCAGAAGAAAAAAATATTATCTAACATACTGTGAAACTTACTTTGCTCTGTTAAACATCATTTGGGAAATACTTCAAAAAGAAAAACAAATCCAAAAGGGGGCTAATAATCCTGACTTCAGCTATATATTTGGGTTGATGAGTTGATAAGACTTTATGAAATCATTCTAATTTGTTGATTTGGTGCTAATAAATTATTTCTATGAATGTATTTATGCAAAGAGATATTTAATTATTATCATATCAAATAATAACATTTAATTACTTAATGCATCATTGCTGAATAAAAGCTTTCTGAACACACAAAACTTTTAAATGGTAGTGGATGCTAAAATTGTGAAAAAAAAGTCTTTGATACCTCTCATAGAATATTATACACAAATATCTACAATACCAAAATAATTGATAACATTTCCATATTTTTTTTCAGTTTTGAGGGAGCATTTTCAATAAACTGAAAAGTTTATGCAAATTTGGGTGCTTTTCAAAATAAAATGTTTGATATTTTTGAAAACAACACATTATTGTCATACATTTTGTGAAAATTGTATCAGAATTTTGTAAATGCACCATGAGGTATTTCCTTCTCTTGAAAATTTAGAGATCCAAACCTAAAGTTGCAAGAAAAGAAGTTACATTTTGAAAGGATATTTTGAGTCATCTCTGTGGCAGCCTTGTATTCTGTAAACTGTAGGAAAGTATCTGACATTGTCTCAGAAAATTCCATTTATAACAAGCAGTATGTACAGTACATAAACAGCAGTATGTACTGTACCGACCTGCCTGTGCTTCAAATCCAGTCAGTTCTACATGAAACTGTAATTCTCTTGTCATTTTCGAATAGACTGAACACATTCCTCCATATGATGTGGTGCCATCCATGAGGCCTGTGGTTCTGGTAGGACCGTCACTAAAGGGATATGAGGTGAGCGTTAGAGATCATACAGTATATACAGTACAAGCCTCTGAAACAATCTGAAATATGTTTTCTCACGTGTCATGTCTGTTGACAGGTGACAGACATGATGCAGAAAGCTCTGTTTGACTTTCTCAAACATCGCTTTGATGGACGGTGAGTTTTAAAAGACACATTTCTTGTAAGATATGATGAATGTTGCTATGTTCTTTACTCGCACGTATCTATTTACTGTGAAAAGTGATTGTGGAGAGGTCTGTCAACCTCAAACAAGGTTTTAAAATATCAAAAGTTGTACATAAAACTCCATGATTATAATCAATGCTTTCTCTAAGCTATTCCATCGTTTTGTGCAAGACACAGACCCATATTAAATAGTTTAATATATGGTGGAGGTGGGTTTTCATTGACCATTAATAGACATGCTTCACCCAAAAATGAAGCAGGAGTCATTATTCTTTTTAGCAAAAAGAGGATTCGTCCTGCCTTTTTCATGTAATGTCAGTTAATGACAACTGAGCTTTTAAAGAACATACAAAGGTTTCTCAGAACAATCCTATTAAACTTTGTATGCCAGCAAGCATTTTTTGTTTCAATTAAATGTAAAAGACATCTAAACATGGGCATTTTGGCTAAAAACAAGGCTAAAGTTGAGATGTCTGTATAATAGACGTCCAACACTAGTCCAAAAATAGACCGTTCATCTACTACACAGGATGACTATTTTTTGACATCTATTATATTTTTACTCTCAGCCCAAATTCAGCCTTTGTTTTGCCAAGTCATCGATATTAAACACAAAATTGCTTGGAGGAATATTAGTTTTCTGAGGGTAAACTATAGCTTGTTTGTTTTTTGGTTGGTCTCTGTGCACATTCGTGAGACTGATTGTGCCATAGTTCACTCTGACTCTGAAAAAAAAAAAAACAGGTTAGCTGATGTTTGACAGCACTGGTAATATCGGAATCACTTCTTAAATTTATTAAATGTGTACATTTTAAACCCTATTTAATAATTTCACTTTTGATTAAGTGACAATCAGGTATTAATTGCTTTTATTGACACCTCAAACTCACAGTCTCCTCATTTTTGTCTAGCTCTTCTTTCTGCTGAGGATAAGTGGTTTAACATTGGACACAGTCACAGTGTGTAGTTTATTTTAATTGGGCAAGAGTTTCTCTCACTAGCTGCACACATATGTGCGCAATAATTTAATGTGTGTTTTTGCTAAGTAAAAATACAAACAATATTTGCTAAATATTGTGTCTGACAAGAAAATGTGCTGATATTACGCTATTTTATTTGGATTTTAGCAAATACAAATATGACACTGTTGATTGTAACTATGGTGATGGCCAAAACCATTACGCGAGCACCACACTGGTGATTCCTCAGCTTATCGGATGCTGTCTGAATCGACCTGCCATTAGATAAAATAGATAAACTTCTGCTGCTGATCTGTGATTACGCATATTCAGTTTTATATTTTACAGTAGTTTTTAGCAAAACTTAAAGATTAAAAAAAGAAAAAAAATCTGAATGACAGTGGGGGCAGTGGTTGGCTAAACATTTAACTTTCATAATCACACCAAACCTAGTATAACAAAGCATTTGGTTTTATGTATTATAATTCTTATTCAAATTCCATTGGAACTGCAGCCTTCGTGCACAAAGGCATTCAGTGAAGGTTGAAACTTTTCAATAAACAATACATTAATTGTATGACATGCATACATGTTCAGAAAACTTGGATAGTAGATTCAATACTTTTTTTTATTATTTGGCTTGACTGACCCAACCAGGGCTCAAACCAGCGACCCTCTTGCTGTGAGGTGACAGTGCTACACACTGAGCCACTGTGTCGCCTTTGGATAATACAATATGCATCCTATCGGATAATTCTGTGATACTGAATAATTTTTTAAATGCTTAATGATGGTCTGTATTCAATGTTATTTTATGGATGAGTTTGAATAAGACAAAATATTTGAAAAAATCCTTCCACAAAGGCTAAAAAATGACCAAATCTTTATTTTGGTGAACTCACTCCACTTAAGTGTACTAATATTTTGTTATGCTGACAGGATTTCAATAACCCGAGTAACTGCTGACCTTTCACTGGCCAAGAGATCAGTTCTCAACAAGAGACCCATCATGGAGAGGTCAAACACACGGACCAGTTTGGGTGAGGACATCACACAATAAAGCTACACTGCTATACAGAAAACCCTCCAAAGCTCACAAAAAAATCCCCATTTGCTGATCTTGCACACTTTTTTGTGTTTTACATATTTTATTGCTTACGTAAATGATTATCAAGCTGGTTACCAAGATCTTTTTTCAAAACTGTGAGAACACTTTAGAGGCATCTGCCAGAAAAGGTGCAAAACATAAAAACCAGAACAAAAATCAGACAAATATGTAATAAACCCTTTCTTTCAGTATGTTCTCGGGCTTCATCTTTTGTGTCTGTTTGTGCCCTCAGCGGAAGTACAGAGTGAGATTGAGAGAATATTTGAGTTGGCCAAAACCCTTCAGCTGGTGATTCTGGATGCAGACACCATTAACCATCCAGCACAGCTAGCTAAAACCTCACTAGCACCTATTATTGTATATGTAAAGGTCACGTCTCCAAAGGTGAGGCAAGAAATATGCTGCTAGTCTTTTCAAGAATATCTCAAAATACTTAATTTCTAAAGCTAACCTACATTCTTTGATACTCATTCTTCCTCTGCTTTGACAGGTCCTACAGCGGTTGATAAAATCCAGGGGTAAATCACAGAGCAAACACCTCAATGTTCAGATGATGGCAGCAGATAAATTGACTCAGTGTCCCCCTGTAAGTACTTTAACACTTTTTAGTTATTCAAATCACACTAGATTGAACATTAGTATTAGCATGGCAGTGTTGTCAGAATTTCAGAAAGATAATTAGAGTCTTGCTATTTCAGAGTTTTTCTATAAAATGTCTATTTCAGCTAGGTTGAAGTTTTTAGGGCTGCCAAAGTATTACATTGTAAGATATGACTTGCTACTTGAAATCTCAAATACTAATATAATATACACCAATCCAAACTACTTTATTAGGTACACCTTTCTCGTACTGGGTTTGACTTCCCTTTTGAGCATTATATTATAGAAGGTTGAGTTTTTCAGAGATTTTGATCAATAATGACATTATTGTATCACACAGTTCCATGATGTGAATTTTCCGTTTCTATGTTTGATTGACATCTGTTGATTGTGGAGGAAATAGTGAACTCACTGTCATGCAGAGGAATGTGGACTCGAGTCAATGACCTGCAACTTGACTCGGACTTGAGTCCCAAATTTGAATAAAGAAGTCTTGGGATTTGACTTGGACTTGTCTGTCTCGACTCTGGACTTGACTAGAGACTTAAATGCAGAGGGTTGGGACTTCCCTCTGCTTGAAATAAGCAGTGACTTTACTAGCTTGATACTTGAAGGCAGGGGCACTGCTAAGGGGAGACAGTACTCGCTACAGCCTGCAGCTTTATGACATACTTGACCAGGTTCACTACGTAATGGACAATCGCCTACACCTCCCCCTACCCTAAACAAACTGTCACAGTAGTTTGGGTGTTATAATATCCACTACGTATTGGACCTGGTCCAGCTTGTCATCGTGATTACAGACTGTGGTGAGGACATCTTGGTTAAGGGAGGGAAAGTTAGGACTCTAAGGCCTCTAATGGCCTACGCACAAACTCCCCCTAAAAGTTTGAGCTTCAGCAGATCATCAGCTTTTTGACCACCTCTACATGCTCTGATTTAATTATTTAATTGGCTGAGAATTCAAAGACTTGGCACTTCCCTCTGCTTGAAATAAGCGGTGACTTGACTTGCTTGATACTTGAAAGCAGGGGTGCTGCTAAAGCCTAGTTCACAATACAGGGTTTTAAACATCAGCAGATCGCTGTGCTGTTCACACTACATGACTTGACTTTGTGTCTTTTGATCTCTTTGGTGTTCACACTACGCAACACTCCGTGAACGATCCACAAGAGGGGGGTCACACACTACATGATCTGACAACATCTCATTCCCCATCAGCTCATTCAAGCTACCAAACCACAGCCAATGAAATTTTGAGGGAGGAGTCGTCAGAAAAAAGCTGAACACTATTGGCTGCTTGTGTGCTGATTACATCACTGACAGCTTTTCAAGCTTTGGAGAAAGCATTTAAAAACATCGTCAAATCAGCTGATTTATCAGTGGATTAATCACTCATCTGCAAGGTTCCAGTGGATAGATACACAGAGAGTTTTTAATTTTTGTAATTTTATAACTCTTTGAAATAAAACAGAAGTAACCCTTCGTTCCCCGAGGAGGGGAACGGAAGTGCCATGAATGGGAGGATTCGGATCAGAAGCCGCTTATCTGGAGAGTATTGAACGGGCCAATGAATGAAATTAATTGGCAGCGTAAGCTTGCGCAGGTGTGCGACATCTGCAATTATCTCAGCATATAAGCACACCTGAAGCCAGCAGACGCCATCCTTTTAAGCTGAAGAGACTTTCAAACAGCTAAGGGACAGTCATTATGGCGACGGAATATGGCACTTCCGTTCCCCTCCTCGGGGAACGAAGGGTTACTTCTGTAACCTCGAACGTTCCCCTTCGGTTGGGGAACTTCAGTGCCATGAATGGGAGAATATGGAAAGCGCCATAATGACTGCACCTTACCAACACCCCCGATGAGGAGATAGTCAAGCAAGCGTGACGCACCCACATCATGGGGGGCGCGGTCCTCCAACGTGTCCCTGGCCCTAATTTATCCTACTTCAACAGAAGTTTTACGGATTTAGATATATTTTTTGGGAAGTCGTGAGCATCTAGATAATTCTAGGAATACGACAGTACGTTGGGAAGCGTGCAATCCCGATAGGGAGGACGCTGCGGAGGCCATCCGTTACCCAAGGGGGGGATAGATGGCAGAATTTACCTATGGACTAGCCCTAAAAAGGGGGAGTACGCATAGCAAAAGAGTGGTTAGCGGAGAGGGAAGACACGGGTCCACCCAGGGGGGGGACTTAACCGTGGCGGAATAAGCATATGGGATCGCCTAGTGGGGATCACGCATAGCAGGCACCTATACCCAAAACGCGGGCTGACCAGCGGGCAGACCTACAACGTAGTGGGCCAGCAAGTGACTCCTCCGCTGAGTCAGTGCTGGGGGCCACGGAGGAATCTGCAGGGCTCACCTGACGGGGAACTTTACTGACAGATAAAAAAGGCGCACGTACCTCCGTGTTAGGGAGAATGGCGCCGCAAGCGTGTTTCAACACCCTACCGAGTTGTCTCCTCAATCACCAAAGGGTTACCTAATACCCTTGAGGAAACCGGCTCCACTCGCAGATTGTAAAACCTTGCAAATGTGTTGGGTGTCGCCCAGCCCGCAGCTCTACAGATGTCTGTTAGAGAGGCGCCGCGTGCACGCGCCCAAGAGGATGCAACGCTCCGAGTGGAGTGTGCACGAACTCCCGGGGGACACGGCTGACCTCGACTCGAATAAGCGAGTGAAATGGCATCCACAATCCAGTGGGATAATCTTTGTTTTGATACGGCACTTCCCTGCTGCCGACCGCCATAACAGACAAAGAGCTGCTCAGATGATCTAAAATTCTGAGTACGGTCCACATAAATGCGCAGAGCGCGAACTGGACAAATTAAAGAAAGGGCTGGGTCTGCCTCCTCCGGGGGCAGCGCTTGCAGGTTCACTACCTGATCTCTAAAGGGGGTGGTAGGAACCTTGGGCACATAACCGGGGCGGGGTCTCAGGATGACGTGAGAGTAATCCGGCCCGAATTCCAGGCACGAGTCACTGACCGAAAATGCCTCCAGGTCCCCGACCCTCTTGATGGAGGCCAACGCAACCAGCAGAGCTGTCTTCAGGGACAGAAATCTTAGAGATACTGATTCGAGTGGCTCAAAGGGATCGGATCGCAGACTCGTGAGAACGAGGGCGAGATCCCAAGAGGGCAAGAGAGGGGGGCGAGATGGATTAATTCGCCTAGCACCCCTAAGGAACTGGATGACCAGGTTATGCTTTCCCACGGTGCCGCCAGCTACCGCGCTATGATAAGCGGAGATGGCGGCCACGTAAACCTTGAGAGTGGAGGGCGACAGCCTGCTGTCCAACTTCTCTTGAAGGAAAGAGAGCACAACACTAATCTGGCAATTTCGGGGGTCTTCTCTGCGAGAGACGCACCATTCAGTGAATAGACTCCACTTCAGGGCGTAGGCGCGCCTCGTGGAGGGGGCTCTAGCCTGAGTGATGGTATTAACCACCGCAGCCGGTAGGTTACCTAAGTCTTCCTCGCGTCTAGGGACCACACGTGGAGGTTCCAAAGATCGGGGCGAGGGTGCCAGATGGTGCCCTGTCCCTGAGAGAGTAGGTCCTCTCTCAAAGGGATCCGCCAGGGGAGGGCCGTCGCGAGGAGTGAGAGCTCTGATATCCAGGTCCGGTTGGGCCAAAGGGGCGCAACTAGCAGAACCTGTTCCTCGTCCTCCCTGACCTTGCACAGAAACTGCGCGAGCAGGCTCACTGGGGGAAACGCATACTTGCGCATGCCCCGAGGCCAGCTGTGGGCCAGTGCATCCGTGCCGAGAGAGCCCTCGGTCAGGGAAAAAAACAACTGGCAGTGAGCGTTCTCGGGGGAAGCAAACAGATCGATCTGGGCCTCCCCGAATCGCGCCCATATCAGCTGAACAGACTCGGGGTGGAGTCTCCATTCTCCAGGGCGTAACAGCTGTCGTGAGAGCGCATCGGCTGCACGATTGAGCGTGCCTGGGACGTGAATGGCGCGCAGCGATTCCAGCCGCGGGTGACTCCAGAGGAGCAGACGGCGGGCGAGCTGAGACATGCGGCGAGAGCGCATACCCCCCATGCGGTTGATATACGCCGCCGCCGCCATACTGTCCGTCCTGACCAGCACGTGTTGCCGCTCCAGCACCGGTAAAAAGCGGTGGAGAGCGAGGAACACTGCCAACAGCTCTAGGCGATTGATATGCCAATGCAGCTGGGCACCCTTCCAAAGGCCCGCAGCCGCATGCCCGCGACACACGGCCCCCCAACCCGTGTTGGAAGCGTCTGTTGAAACAACAACATGGCTGGACGCCTGTCCTAGAGGCACACCGGCCTGTAGGAACGAGGGGTCGTTCCAAGGGCTGAGGGCGCGGCGACACAGCGCAGTAACCGAGACCCGGTGTGTGCCCGCGTGCCATGCGCGTCTGGGGACCCGATCGTGAAGCCAGTGCTGAAGTGGTCTCATATGGAGCAACCCGAGCGGCGTGACGGCGGCTGCGGATGCCATATGCCCCAGGAGCCTCTGAAAGAACTTCAGTGGGACCACTAGTTTGCTGTCGAGCTCCCTCAGACAGTTCAGCAACAGGCGAGCACGTTCCTCGGAGAGGTGCGCTACCATGGTGATCGAGTCCAGCTCCATCCCGAGAAAAGAAATCCTCTGCACGGGGGCGAGTTTGCTCTTTTCTCGGTTGACCTGAAGCCCCAGTAGGCGGAGATGCCGAAGCACCTTGTCCCTGTGCATAATCAATTGCTCCCGCGAGTGGGCTAAAATCAGCCAGTCGTCGAGATAATTGAGTATG
This sequence comes from Danio rerio, assembly GCF_052040795.2. Lineage (NCBI taxonomy): Eukaryota > Metazoa > Chordata > Actinopteri > Cypriniformes > Danionidae > Danio > Danio rerio. The sequence continues at coordinate 15,860,552 of NC_141043.1, forward strand.
CGAATGCCCGCGAGCCGAAGGGGCGCTAGGGCACCCTCCGCGAGTTTGGTGAAGACCCGCGGAGACAGAGAGAGCCCGAAGGGGAGGACCTTGTACTGCCACGCTCGACCCTCGAACGCAAACCGCAGAAATTGGCGGTGGCGTGGAAGAATGGAGACATGGAAATACGCGTCCTTCAGGTCTATGGCTGCAAACCAATCCCGAGGACGAACGCATTGGAGAATGCGCCTCTGCGTGAGCATTCTGAACGGCAGCTTGTGCAGACAGCGGTTCAAAACGCGCAGATCTAGGATTGGCCGTGACCCACCGCTCTTTTTGGGTACGATGAAGTATGGGGTGTAAAACCCACTCTCCATCTCGGCTGGAGGAACCGGCTCGATTGCACCCTTCGCCAGGAGGGCAGCAATCTCCTCTCGCAAGACAGGGGCGGACAGGGGGTTGACCCTGGAGAAATACACACCCGTAAACTTGGGGGGCCGTTTCGCAAACTGAATCGCGTAACCGAGTCTGATTGTGCGTATGAGCCACCGCGAGGGGCTGGCCCGCGCTAACCAGGCAGGCAGAGCCCTCGCTAATGGAGTCATCGCTACAATCGCTGACGTACCAGCGGTGGGGCAGCGCGGAGTGGGTGTGCTGATCCGGGAAGCACGAGGGTCCCGCGGAAGAGCTGGAGGAGAGCGATTCGCTCTGGCTCCGCACCCTGACTCCGGAGAGGGGGCTGGAGGGCTGAGGAAAGGGAGACCGTCCCCCCAGCGCTCGTGAGCCACTGGCGAAGCACGTAGAGTCTGCGAGCCGGAAGGCAGCGCGTCCCGGACTGGCAGAACTCGTGCAGTCACATCCGGGGAAGGGAAAAAGTGCTCTTTTACTGATGTTTTGGTGGCACTGAAAAGTACCGTTGTTATCGGGGCCCCGCCCTCCAGCGGGGAAAGAGCAAGTTTCCTCTTCTCCGGATGGCCTGTCTCAGGGACGCTTCGCGGTCCGTTTACCGGACTTAACGGCGCCCTGGGCAGGAGGGGCTGCCTGCTTTCGAGGTGAACGCCGCGCCCGCTTGGCCGGAGGCGCAGGCGGGGGCGGGGCAGCACTCGTTGGCGGGCGCCCTCGGCGAGGAACAGCGGAGGTGGATGGCTCGGCGGGCGGAGCGGGCTTACGGCCACGCCGATAGATGACATTGCCCATCGCATCCGACTGCTCTTTCACCGCCTTGAATTCCTGGGTGAATTCACCGACGGTGTCGCCGAACAGGCCAGCCTGGGATATGGGCGAGTCAAGAAAGCGAACTTTGTCAATGTCGCGCATATCGGCCAGGTTTAGCCAGAGGTGGCGTTCCTGAACCACAAGTGTGGACATCGTCCTCCCCAGCGCACACGCGGCGGACTTAGTAGTCCGAAGAGCATAGTCGGTCGCGGTGCGCAGCTCATGTAATAAGCTTGGGTTGGACCCGCCCTCGTGCAGCTCGGCCAGCGCCTGCGCTTGGTAGCGCTGGTAGGTGGCCATCGCGTGCAAAGCAGAAGCAGCCTGGCCCGCAGCCTTATAAGCTCTGGCTCCGAGGGAGGCAGACAACCTACAGGCTTTGGACGGGAGGCGGGGCAAACCCCGCCACGTAGAGGCGCCGCGCGGACAAAGATTGACCGCGATAGCGCGCTCCACTGACGGGATCGCCTCATACCCCCTGGCAGCTCCGCCGTCAAGGGCGGTGAGGGCGGAGGCACTCGCAGCACGGGCAGAGAAAGGTGCCCTCCAGGACTGCGTGAGCCTACTGTGCACTTCCGGGAAGAAGGGGACGAGAGGCTTCGAAGGCTTCGCCTTCTGGTCCTCTACGTAGCACCCATCTAGTCGGTCCGGCCGCGGAGCTGGGGGATAAACCATCTCCAACCCCACGGCCGAAGCAGCCCGGGAAAGCACGGCTAACATGTCCGCTTCAGGATCCGATTTGACAGCGCTCACCTGCCCGGAGGGGGCGAGCGGGTCCGGATCTTCGTCGGACAGTGAAAGCCCACCCTCCGATGCCGCGGAGGACATCTGATCTCCGGTGTCAGCGAGTGTGAGAGCTACCATCTGGTTAGACGGATCACTCTCACCACCCGAAGCTTGGATGGAGCGCCGTGAGGAGCGAGAGGTCCGCGAGCCCGTGGGCGGCGGATTAGCTCCCGCTGAAACCCTCAGATCTGCCCGAGCGCCCGCTGCTTTTTTAGAGCAGGAGGCAACTGGGGTGGCTCGCTCTCTTGCGAAAGTTAGCCGCGATCTTAGCTGTGCAACGGTCATGGCATCGCAATGACGACATGAACCGCCCGCGAGCACCGCATTAACATGCTGGACCCCCAAACATGCAATGCAGTGATCGTGTCCATCATCCGGAGACAGGAAACCCCCGCATCCAGAAACGCACAGTCGGAGCGCCATCCTGAAAAGGACGTGCTGCACGACTGTGTTGCTCTTTTAGGAAAGTTGCAACTATACGCACCGCTCTGGAGGACCGGACCCAAAGAACCGCAGGCAAGGGAGTAACCCAGCTCGACCGTCTGCCACCGCGAAGACCCACTCTGGACCGGGAGACACACTCGTTCGCTCTGAAGTGCTGATCAGCAAGAGGAACCCTCATCGACTCACTCAGAAAGGATCTGAAGCGAAAAGGATGGCGTCTGCTGGCTTCAGGTGTGCTTATATGCTGAGATAATTGCAGATGTCGCACACCTGCGCAAGCTTACGCTGCCAATTAATTTCATTCATTGGCCCGTTCAATACTCTCCAGATAAGCGGCTTCTGATCCGAATCCTCCCATTCATGGCACTGAAGTTCCCCAACCGAAGGGGAACTAACATATTCATAACACCCTGCCGTTTTCTAACTATCAGTGTATTTCTTTCTGACATTGTTATTTTTTTTATTACAAAACAGTAAAGAACTGAGCATTTCTGCCTTAAATTACCATATTGGTCAAAATGACTGCATGCATGTCTGATACTTTTCACTGTGACTTTAAATATGTGTGCATTTTGGCAAAAACATCAATTTACTTCAGATATCTTTCAAAACAGCATATTCTGTGCTGTTAAATAGCTCCTGTTTGAAAGTGAAAATGAAAGCCAAGACCTTTTAGTGTTTTAGTATCTTAACTACATATTTATAGGCTGTATTACCAAAAAAATATTATATTTTTAGGGTAATGGTGTCATTAAATATGATGCCAGACATTCAAAGCTTAATTTTAATATCTCAATAATAGCTTTGAATGTAAATATGATGTAACAGTATGGCGTTTTATATGAGAACGGTCAGAATGAGCAGTATGGTAATTCTAATAGTTACAGAATTCTAGTTCCACTGTTAATATATCCTACTCTCATGTCTGTGCTAACGCAGAATGAAGCGAGTGCACTGATGCCCATTCTGACCAATCACAGATGTTTCTGCTGAGCTCCTGAACACACAGGCATTCAGCTCATGCTGATATGCTCTCTCATTGGCTGTAGCTCGTCACTACATCTGACCACACGTGGGGTTGAGTCGGCCGACTGCTCTGGAATATTTAGCATGCTGAATTTTGGATTTCCGTCTGCGAGGTGTCGGCGACGCGTCAGCGAGCCTCGTTGATGCGTTGCTCAGTAGTTCACACATAAAGAGCGGCGAGCGCCGAGCACCCGCAGATTTCTTCCCGATCACAGCCCGATCTGTTGGCGAGCTCGTTAACTTCCAAATCGGGCTCAAATCAGGCTTAAAATCCTCTAGTGTGAACTAGGCATAAGGGGAGACAGGACTCGCTGTAGCTTGATGACGTACTTGACCAGATTCATTACTTAATGAACGATCGCCTATAACTACCGCTACCCTAAACCAAACAGTCACAGTAGTATGGGCACTACCTTAGTGGGCGGTACAATGTCCACTATGTATTGGACCTGGTCCAGTACGTCATACTGATTAAAGACTAAGTTCGGACTCTAGCACTTCTAAGGGCCCAAGCACAACTTCATCCTAAAAATTTGAGCTTCAGCAAATCATCAACTTTTTGACTACCTCTTCATACTCTGATTTAATTATGTAATTGCCTGATTAGATCTTTGGGTTAATGAACAGTCGAACAAGTTTACCTAGTAAAGTGGCTGGTGAGTGTGTATTATCATTCAGCTATTCTTCCTCTATATAAACAGACCAAACTTTGAAAGCATTATGCATGGTTCACAACGCACATTTTTAAACCTCCTGATGCGCATCGATCTCCAATGTGAACACAGCAGCGCTACCCCAGATAGTCATACAAAAACAATGTGATTTGATTTCTGCATTAGTAAAGTGAAGATTGCAGGAATAGAATCTACATTTTGCAAGGGAATCTTATTTAGAGCACGTCTGTCTGAATACATGTCTTTTTATTCTAAGTCTCATATTGTATGTCAACTGTTGTAATTTTAAATGCTCGTTCTCCATTCTCTCTTAATTGAGTGCTGTTCAAATGTTTGCTTAGTTCTAAACGGATTCTGTTTGCACTGGCCTTGCTACAATTCTAGTGATGTAGACGCTTGCTTTTCCAAATGACATTCTGACAAAAGTCATGTTGCATGTTGTTCCATAGAGCCATTATCCTACCTGTCGCTCAACATCATCTCCCATCACCTGACCATCATCACAAGATATTTTATATAATATCTTCTAATTCCATCCCCCGCATGTCATCTTCTCCTCCACCCTGTCTCCCCATCAGGAGATGTTTGATGTCATTTTGGATGAGAACCAGTTGGAGGACGCCTGTGAGCATCTGGCTGAATATCTGGAGGTTTACTGGCGTGCCACTCATCTGCCAGGCACCACCCCTCTCAACCCGCTATTGGAGCAAAATTTGATGACCCCACCCTCTGCAATCTCCAGTCTACAGGTAAGGTGGAAATACTGAGTGTGTTGTTTTATTTATACAGTTGATTAAGATTGAGAAGATAGGTTTGTTCTTTGGCTCTCAGGATGTTCCAGCAGGCACTGCGCATCATCATGGCATCAGATTGATGTTGTACCCCAAGTCATGGGACATTGCATTTCGTTTGTAAATGAACGTTAGAACCCGACGTCCGGCCGACATCAATGTCCAACGTCAGACAGACATTACATTTTGGTTACTTTCCAAGGCAACCTAAAAACAACAAAATATCAATGTCTAATCATGTTGACGTTATGTCATTTTGGTTGCCTTACCTAAAGTCAAATGTCAGTACATGACGTCAATATGACGTTGGTTTAAGATGTTGACTTGACGTTGGATGTTGGTCACTTTCCAACACAATCTAAACTCAACAAAATATCACTTTATGTCATTATTGACCATCTAAATAACATTGTCCTTTAGTTGCTGGTGTCCTAAATCTAACCTAATATTAATGTCTTATGACGTTGTGTCCGCTGGACAATAAAGTCATTTGTGAAACTAGTGTAATGATTTGATATCGGAATCTAAAATGTATTTATATTCTGGAATTAGATGCTTAATGCTGCATTCACATCGGAGGCGAAAAAGCGTCAAGTGCGAGTGATTTACATGTTAAGTCAATGAAAAGATGCGAATAGGCATCCTGCGCCTTAACAACATTGATTTCGCGATTGACACGTTTGACGTGCATTTCTCACAAATCCCTCGAGTTTGAAAAAACTGAACTTCAGCGGACATTTGTGCCGCATTAACCAATCAGGAGCTTTCTCTTGTAGGGGCGTGCAAGAGATCCTCCTGCCGAAACCTGACAACAGTTGATCAAACTGTGCTTGCCTCAGTCTGAAGCACGGCTGAAAGCTTCCATCATCCAGGTTAAGTTTCTGGAGGAGTTGATGAACTCACAGAGCTGCTGCACATCTGAGAGGATCTAGTGAACTCAGACACGGCTCCAAATGAATTGACGCTGTTTTTCAGCCTTCATAAAGCACATAAACACGGTTATTCTCTCAATAAAATCCATGTCAGCCATTTAGCAACAAAGCTAGAGTCAGCCGGCATACAGAAGCCCTGCCCATGACTTGAATCTGTGAATTGTGAATTGATTTTGATGCTCGAATGAATTGAGTAAACTCAAAATGTTCATGCATCTATTTATGCGTCTGGTGTGAAAACAGCATAAGGTTAGGAAGTGGATACTACTTAGATTCTAAAATGAAAATGAAAAATGTCTGTGTGGCCTATCCTGTAAATCTAAAAGTGCCTTGAATTCCATTTGTTGCTCTCAGGTTTCAGTAAAACATAGTTAACATTGTTATTTTATTATTCCACACATGATCTTACATTTCTTTATTTAGTTGCAGCCAACAAGTTTTTTTTTTTAATACATGTTTAAGTGTATTAAACATTAATCCAAAAATCTGAATAATCTGCATTTAATATTTAAAACCAACAAATGAAAATTTTGGAAGCCAGCAAGCTATAAGAGTTGCAAAAAAATATATAAATCCGAATAAACTACTACATTCAAACAATACCCAACCCTAGTAATTACAGTACATCTAAGGCAACTTATTGGTATATTAAATTCAAATTTCCACCAAAATACATGACCATACTTAATTTAAAAATGCGGATGACTACATTCTTTAAAAGGAACAAGGTTTGCAGTCTCAAATGCACTGACCTAGTTAGACAAGAAGAAACCAGAAGTAGTACAGTATGTGTCTTCATCGATCAGCCAGAAAAGTAGTCCAGAGACTGTGCTAAACATTATCTTCTAGAATATGGATGGCATTTCAGCTTTGAGAAATAATCTGGTACAATATGTGTGTGATGTCTGCATTCCCCTAATTCAAAACCCTTTCTAATGTATTTAAATTACACCGCTGACCGTAAAACCATAGATGTATGGGATTTTATGAAATCATTTTTAGTTTTATAGAAGAAAGGCACTATTTAACTTAAATTTGCAAATATTCATATTTTGGGGACTTTTGGAGCTCCATGCACAGTATATTAAAATATCTCTGTTCTTTTTGTAATAATTTCATGGAAACACTAATTAGTCAGACCTACTTTATATTGAACAACGTTAATGTCAAACAACAAAACTAAAAATGGAAGAAAAAATAATAATAATAATAAATTCCCAACCTGAAAGTGGCCATACAGTAAATGTTTGTCTGTTCTGTCCTTCCCTGTGCTCCATATTGTCAATCTCTGTCCTTTTAGTTATCTTGGGTCCACAGATGCTTGTAATGCTGACATGTTGTAAGTCTCAATCTGTCTGTTCTGTGTTTCATTCATGCCTGACATCTTTGCAGTTCTCTGAAACACAGGAATTAATTGAATGAGCACTTGCAAACCTGCGGTGAGTAGGTTGGGATGATTAATCTGCCTTTCGCATTCAGACTGTAAATCAAGACCCCATCCTGATACTTCTTTACATCCTCCAATTCCTTTAACCCCTCCAAATGGAAATAACATGTGGTATCTCTATTGGAAAAGCACTTTAAAAATCATATATGAAAATATATGATTTTGTTATGCTGTTGTTGTTGAGCCCATTCATAGTTTTTATGTTTCAATGTCATCTGCGAACCTGAAATTATACAAGAAAAATGATATAAGATTAATTTGATTGTTCAAGAAAACTCTTTCTTTGAGGATTTAGGCTGTAGGTCTTCCAGGGTTATATTTCACCCAAAAAATTCTTTGGATTTTCACAAAATTCACAAAAGATTTCCTCATCCTTAAGCAGTTTTACACTTTTAGGTACACAAAACAAGATATTCTAAAGAATGTTGAAAACCAGCAACCATTGACATCTATAGTAGGAACAAAGAACACTATAAAAGTCAATGGCTGCTGCTTACCAACATGTCTTCCTTTTGGGTTAAACACAAAAAAAACTCAAACAAGTTTGAAACAAGTGGAATATGAGTAAATTATAGAATATTCATTTTTGGGTGAACTATTCTTTTCAGGTGTAGCCATCATTTGAAAAGAGGTAGGTCAAATATATTTAATGTCTACGCAACAAATCTAATGTTGTTGGTAGTGTTTCTAATGGCCCGTTTTCACTGAGTGGTACAGTATGGTATGGGTCGGTACGTGTCATCTTTATCAGGCTTGCGTTTCCACTGCTGAAAGGGTATCAATGGTACTCTTTTGATAGGCATGGTGTACGACAGAAACTTTTAGTCGACATCATATTCGCTCGATAAAATGTCAAAGTAAAGCTGTACGGGTCATTCACATATAGGGATGCAACGATTATTGATATTAAATTTGGTTGTACGATTACAATCTAAGAAATAATCATGGTTTCACGTTTATCACGATTATTTGCATTCATTTATTTCTACTAGTTTAAAATTAAAATTATTTTATATTTGGTTTTGTAGTTTGGGCCTAAATACATATTTGTTACCGTTTTAAAAGCTAATTTGATTGATTATATAAAAATCTGTGGATATTAATGATGCATTTATTGGTTGCGTGTGCGTCCCTCCATTGGAAATAAGAACTTGATCGAGCTTGCCTTAATTAGTTGCCTCAGTCATAGTTAGTCCAATGTGCGTGGTTATTATTGTTATCGATGTTATCGTATTATTGTTATTGTTATTATGGTTATATTGGTCTCGGTGTACAAACTAGCGCACAGTTGGCATAACTTTGTTTAGTTGCTGAATTTTTGTTTCGTGCAAATGTGCGTGTTGAGAAGCAAAAGGGTACCAAAAGGCGGAGCTAGAGGTGCAGCTGAACGCTGTTTGTTTACAGAGATACATCATTCGCTCGCGCACCAAGCCAGAATGAAACCAAAGAAACTGCCATGTTTTAAACACACAGCCGAGACATTACACCGTAATATTATATACATATACATATAATAATTGAGCCATGGTCGACCCGATCTCAAACAAACCTTGTTGTCATCTTGATGAACAGCCAAAAAGAACAATCTTTTTCAAATCTGCTGTGCCCTGTTGTTGTTTTACGAGCCGGTCTAAAAGTGTGAGCGGTTTCACTTTGTCCCGAAAGCTCGCGATCTCATCTATATTTGAAATAACAAACTTTTTGAACTCATATTAAATAGCTGCTCATGATCATTGAAGTGCTTTGATATCTAATCCTGTCAGAAGGGAACAAACAAGAGAGTGAAATGCGAAAAAAACAAAAGAGATGCTGGAAAAAACAGCAGCAAATTATGCGTCTGCAACCTAAAACATGAACAAACTGCCATGTTTAACTATTATCATCGCCTTTTGGACGATGTTACTTTCTTACAAGAGGTTACATGTGCTGCTGAAGATTAAAGACACAGATGAGAGGTTTGCACTAACTGTGGGCTATATTTTGTGTTGTTTTTTAACCTAAATAAGGACTTAATGTATGCTGTGTGTAGTTTTTCTGTAAGTGGTAACTTATTAGAGACTGTGATGGTCTGTATGTTTTCATACATTCATTTACTTTTTGGCTTAGACCCTTAATTAATCTGAGGTCGCCCCAGCTAAAGGAATGCCAACTTATACAGCATATGTTTTTACACAGCGGATGCACTTTCAGTCGCAACCCATCACAGGGAAACATCCACACTCATTCACACACATACATACACTGTGGGAAATTTTGACCCAATTCACCTATACCGCATGTGTTTGGACTGTGTCGGAAACCCACGCGAACACGGGGAGAACATGCAAACTCCACACAGAAATGCCAACTGACCCGGCCGAGGCTTGAACTAGCGACCTTCTTACTGTGAGGCGACAGCATTACCTACTGTGCCACCACATCACCCATGTTCATATATGTTGCATTTATTTATTTTATAGAATTGTAGATGTTACAGTAGGATATTTCACACTGTCATTGACATGCAGTTATTATCAAATTATGTTAATAAAAAAGTTAGTAATATTTACACAGAAGTATTTATGTGTTTAAAGCATCACTGTTGTGAGATACATACAGCTTTACTTTGACATTTCCTTGATCGAAAATGACGCCGTCTGAAACTTTCTGTCATACACCAAACCCACTAAAAGAGTTTCATTGGTACCCTTTTAGCAGTGGAAATGCAAGCCTGATAAAGGTGACCCGTAAAGAACCAGACCGTAGCGTACTGTACCACTTAGCGGAAACAAGCCAAAAGCGTACTGCACCGAACCACTCAGTGGAAACGGGCCATAAAGCTGTTTAAGATTTAAGCAGTGTTTTTAAAACTTAGGCAGTGTTTGTATATGTGAAGGCAGCATTTATCAAGATGAAGGCAGGATGTCTTAGGGTAAACTAACATTTGTAAGGGAGTAGGCAGTGTTTTAAAGGTGTAGTCAGAATTTATGGGGTTTACACAGCACATCGTAAAGAGTAGTCAGTTTTCAAAAGATATACAGTAAGCAATGTTTGAGAGGGCGCTGTAGGCAGTATGTCTCAAGGTGTTTGCAATGGTTCTGAAGTTAGGCAGCTTTTTTCATCTTTAGGTGCTGTTCACATATTGCATCTTTTAGACCGCGGCTTGCATGTGCATTTTGGGAGTGATGCGCAAATGGTGTGTAACGATCATGTTTTCCACAAACACTTAGTTGAAAACATCTAAACTTTTCAGAATGCCACAAGCACATTTCGAGTCACATGATTAGAACTGACCAATCAGCTTCATACTTTGTATGCAATATACACATTTCGTTAGACTAATGATTTCAGACAAACACAGGGCACCCGAACACTGCAGTGCCTTTGATTTTCTCCATAAATAAATTTTGTATCAGAGCAGCAGCAATGTTTTGGTAGTTTGTCATCATCTGAGAAAACAGTTTATGGTCACCTAGCAACAACTGACGACATAAGGAATATGAGCGCAAAGTGCGTTCAAAATGGTGAAGAAAATGGTGTGCTCGTGCTTTTAAATGCGATATGTGAATGGCCCTTTAGACAGCTTTTTTTTCAAGCTGAGATATTGTAAAGATGCTAAGGTTTTCAAGAGTCAGTGTGGTGTAGCCGCTGTTTCTGAAAGTATATCTTAAGTTGCAGGCAACATTCATAAAGATGTTGACATTCTTTGTAAAGGTGTAGACAGATGTATTTAGCATTTGCGAGTGTGTAAACAGCACATTTATCGTGTAGTCCGCTTTTCCAAATGTACAGGTAGTGTTTGTCAGAATGTGTAGGCAGCAGTTCAGACAGTAGCTACTTTTGCATCTGCAAAAGTGTGTGCAGTCAGTGTTTGTAGAGGTGTAGACAATGTTTCTAAAGGTGTAGTTAGCATTTAGAAACTTTTCTTAAGCTGTAGACAGCATATGTAAAGATGTAGGCAATGTTTCTAGAGTTTTATGCGGCTTTTCAAGAGTTGTTTGTAAAGGTGTGGACAGTGTTCATAAATCTGTGGGCATTACATCTTAAAGTGTAGGCAATGTTTGTTAAGGTACAGACACTCTGTGTAAAGGTGTAGGCAGCATTTCCAAAGTTTTCAGTTGCATTTCTAAAGTTGTACACAGCTTTTGCAAATGTGTAGCATTTGTGAGGACGTAGATGTTGGTGCAGGCAGCTTTTTTAAAGGTATAGGCAGTGTTTGAGAGGATGACGAATACATATCTCAAGATGTAGGCAATAGTTCTAAGGCATTGTAAAGCTCTAGGCAGTTTTTCTAAAAGTGTAAATAGACAGTCTTTGTAAAGTTGTAACCCAAACCTAGTCCTTGAGGGCCTTACCCCTTAGTCCTTTAGATCCAACCCCAACTAGACAAACCTAAAACAAGCACTTGCTGGTCATTATAGAACACATGTAAAACTCAGATCCTAAAGGGCTACAGCTCTGCGCAGTTTAGCTTTAACCCTAATAAAAACACACCTGATCAAACTAATTGAGTCCATCAGATTATTGCTGCAGTCACACAAGAGTTTGAGCTTGCAAATTTCTGTCAAACAGCGCTGTGAAAAGGGCAGGATTAAACAAGTTGATTCGACATTAAAAAAGAGGCAGATTGGTCCATATTTTGAATAATTGTACAGAAAAGTCATTTGATGCAATTTCGCAAGTCAGATTTCACCAAGCTTGAACTTTGCAACGTAGGAACATGCCTAACTTTCCGGTCGGTCGCATTCACATGCGTATGAATTCTATCGGGTCTATAAATCTATAAGTGTATAAGGCCAAAAGACCAGTGTGACTGTGGCTTTATTTGAAACCTAGAGACAATTGGGTTTAAGCCGGGTTGGGACTAAACTCTGCTGAGCTGCAGTTTAACACCCATGTACAAAAAGATACATGTGTTTAGGCTATTTGCAGTTAAACTCTGCAGGACATCAGCACAACATCCATTCCTGGAGGGCTGCAGCTCTGCACAGTTTTGCTCCAATCAAACACAGCTGATCTAGTGGTGTCTGGTAGTCTTGAACATCTTGATTAGTTGAATAAGCCGTGTTTAGGGTTGGAGCAAATCTGTGCAGAGCTGGGGCCTTCCAGGATGTGAGTTTGAGACCTGTGCTGTAGACAGTTTTTGTAAAAGTGGAGGGTATGTTTGTAAAGGTGCACTAAACTTGTTCCTGGAGGGCTGCAGCTCTGCACAGTTTTGCCCTATTCAAACACAACTGATCTAGTAGGGCACAGGTGTCAAACTCAGTTCCAAAAGGGCCACAGCTCTGCACAGTTTAGTTCCAACCCTAATTAAACACACCTGATAAAACTAATTGAGTCATTCAGGCTTGTTTGAAACCTACAGGTAAGTGTGTTGGAGCAGGGTTGGAACTAAACTGTGCAGGGCTTCGGCCCTCCAGGAATTAAGTTTGAAACCCCTGTAGTAGGGTCTAGTAGTCTTGAACACCTTGATTAGTTAAATCAGCTGTGATTAGGATTGGAGCAAAACTGTGCAGAACTGTGGCCTTCCAGGAGTTGAGTTTGAGACCAGTGCTGTAGACAAGTTTTGTAAAAGTGCACCAAACTTGTTTCTGGAGTGCCAGTGTCCTGCAGAGTTTAGGTCCAACCCTAATCAAACACACCTGAACAACCTAATCAAAGTCTTACTAGGTATACTTGAAACTTCCAGGCAGGTGTGTTGAGGCAATTTGGAGCCCTCCAGGCCTGAGATTTTTGTCCCCTAGTGTAGACAATGTTTCTTTATTTGTAGAGAACTTTGTCCACATTTTTACAATGTTCAAGTTTGGAAGTGTTCATAAATCTTTGGGCATTGCATGTTAAGTGTAGACAATGTTTCTTAAGTTGTAAATAACCAGGGGTACCTAAACTTGTCATACTAGAACACGTGTCAAACTCTTTTAGGGCTACAGCTCTGCACAGTTTAGCTTTAGCCCTAATTAAACACACCTGATCAAAATATTTAAGTCATTCAGGTTTATTTGGAACCTACAGGTAAGTGTGTTGAAGCTAGTAGCATGTGGATGTTGAAGCCAGTTTTTCCAAAGGTATAGGCAGTGTTTGAGAGGCTACATGTTTCAAGGTGTAGGCAACAATTTTAAAGGTAGGCAGCTTTTCCCTAGCTACGAACTGTATTTGTTAAGGTGTGGGTAGTGTTTGTAAATTTAAATTTAGCACTTTGGGCAATGGCTTAAGGTATAAATCTATCTTAAGGTATAGGCAGTGTTCCTAAAGGTGTAGACCAGGGGTGTCCAAACACGGTCCTGGAGGTCCAGTGTCCTGCAAATTTTAGCTCCAACTTTCCTCAACACACCAGCAAGGATGTTTCTAGAAAGCAGAGTAAAGCTGCGGTCACACTAGAGTTTGTGTGTGCGAAATTCTGTCGTGCGGTGTTGCGAAAAGGGGCAAGATTAAACAAGATGATTAAACGTTTAAAAAAGCGAGCGATTGCTCTGTTTTAAATTTCTGTCCAGAGAGGTCATGTTTTGATCCTCGATTGGTCTCATGCAGTCAAGTGATGCGATTTCACAGGTCAGAGTTTACCAAGCTTGAACTTTGCACCGCAGCAACCTGCGAAACTTGACGCATGACCCTGCATTTCCGGTCTGACGCATTTGCGTGTGTATGAATGGAAGTCTATAGGAGGAAAAGCCCAGTGTGACCACAACTTAAGAGCTTGATTAGCTAGCCCAGGTGTGTCTAATTGGGGTTGGAACTAAACTTTGAAGGACACCAGCCCTCCAGGACTGAGTTTGGACACCCCTGGTGTAAACAGTCTGTAAAGTGGCGAATGTTTGTAAAGTAAATGTGCCAAAGTGTCGGCAGTGTTTTGAGAAATGTTTCTAGAATTTGAGAATGCAGCATTTTAAACGTGTTTGCACAGGTGTAGGCAATATCTTTTCCTGTAGTTATAGAGTATAGATAGCACATTTCAAGGTGTAGGCATTTCTATTTAAAGCTTCTTTTTAAGATTCTATGCATTGAATGTTAGAACTGGATTATATTCAGGGCAGTAGCCACATGCTTTTTGGCACTTTTTAGCTGTCCATTTCACTCCTTTTTTAAATGTTATCTGTCAAATGGTGCAAATGTACAAATGGCAGTGCAAACGTTCCATTTGACAAGACCAATTTTTATGTTGTACTATGCACTTACCTCCCTACACTTTTCAATTAATTTGCTGTTTTGAGGGCAAGATGTCATTTAGGACTGCTCTGTTTTTGCACCTTGCTGATTGATATCACTATGGAACCTCCATAAGGAGGTTCTGCCTCCATGATGAGTTCACAAAGCAGATACAGCTGCCTGCTTTCCTGTGTTATAAAGAAATGTTAAATTTATGACTTTGGAAAAAAAGGCTGTATCTCACCGCACAGACTGATGCTTTGTGAATGTGACAACTTCCTTCTAACTTCCTTTTGAATGCAACCTCCTTGTTTCTGAAACTAACCTAAATCATTTTGCTCCAGAGGAAAATGCGTAGCAATCTATAATGTAACAGTTTGATCTTAGACCTAGTGCCTATAGGCTTTTTACTGTCTTTAATATACTTAGTCTGAACAGCAAAAAATACATTTGACTCGCAAGACGGAAATCAAATTCACAGATTATAGCAGTTTGGACAGTTAGGACCTGATCATGCAGAATTATAATTTTTGCAAGAGTACTCTTACGTGCCTGAAACTGAAAAAAGTCAAAGCACCCAATGACATTTGTTTTGTGCACAAGACTTGAAGATTTGGAGATTGCCTAGAAAAGTACACTGATCTTTTAAAGCTAACCTTTTGTTTTCAGACCTAAAAAGCACATTCTGTATGATCGGGTGTATAGTCCAGAAGACTAGATAAAAGTCACAAATTTTGTGTAGTATAAGCTAAGCCACATTTTCCAGTCTCTTTAAAATTCCTTAGACTTACCTTTGAAAACTTCTTACCTTCACACTTAACCCTATACATTTGTACAATCTTTACATGTACACAGGATCTATTACAGTAAATGAGTCATTTTTCTTTGGAGTAAAACCGAAAAAGAAAGCATGTGACCTCAGTATTGTTTAGAGTGTTCATCTCTCTCTTTCTGTCCCAGAACCAGCAGCTGTCGCCTGCCGGGGGTGGAGTGGGAGTGGAGGAGGAGGAGCAGGGAGAGCAGGACAGCCTCATGCCCTCCGACGAGGCCAGTGACTCTCGCTCCCTCCACCGAGGAGGCTCTAGCTCCCTGCATCCCCCAGAGGACGAGGAAGAAGAGGAAGAGGAGGAAGATGATGATTACCAACCCCATCGCCACTCGAACCCCTACCGTGACGTTTACCCACCTAACCGTAACCACCCGGGTGGGATCCACAGTGCTAATGGACACGAGTCACAGGACCGACTCCTGCAGCAGCGAGACTCGCAGGACGGACACAACCAACGTAACAACCGACAGCGCTCGAGAGCCTGGCCGAGAGACAACTACTGACCGGTCAGCTGCAGGAGGGGGTTGAGTTGTGAATTGGGGTGAGGAACTGAAAAAGCAGTGTTAGTGGATGAAGGTTGATGAAAAGATCCTGTCGTTTTCTAAGCTCATGTGGTCGTCATCGTCTTTGGTGGCGCACGGCATGTGCTTTCAAAAGACAGAGCAGCTTTTCTCCTTTGAGATCAAATGCATGTTCGTTTTGAAATAATAATTGAGCTTCCTCTGAATACCCTAACCCCACCCAAGTCAAGTAGTACTTTATAATCATAAGCTCTCCCTGAACCTACTGAGCACAGAAGGCATTATAAGAAAAGGAAAAGCACTTTTATAGCATGGGACGAAAGACGTAGCATTTTGTTGCATCATTTTTTTTGCTAGCGCGCTTGTAAATGTGAATATTATTCACCTTGTTTTGGTTCAAGCCCTCTTTTGTGGTGTTGCCTGATTGGAGCACTTGATGTTTACTTGTGTATCATTCAGGCAACTGACATATGAATGATTACGTTCACTGTCACATTCACAGATGTAGCACACACTGCCGCTTGCAGAAGCACCACGTAAATGCGGTACATGTCAGATAGGAATTCAGGGTTACGCTCTACTTTCGTAGAGTGACTATAGTCTGAGTTTGCACATGAGGTGAATTACATCTCCAGAATGAAGAGAAGCAGTCCATCTTCCTGCATTTCCGCACTGCCGCATAAAGAAAGAACCTAATTAGGTCAGTGTCATCAGTTTCTTTTTCTGGGAAATGAGAAGGACTAAAAATTGGAGTTATTTTATCACGCAACAGTAGATCGGTGTCCAGATTTTTCTATAGAAGGTTTTTCTATGTACCAAGTTAGGTGTCCCTTTTGGGATAGTCATATGTGATGCACTGAGAGTTGCAGAAAGGTAGATTATATATTTTACTATTTACGAAAGATAATATAAGAAAAAAGAACACTTCATAAGATATGGCATGGGAGGACAGTAAATCCCGCCTTTCATTTAGAGACACTTTTAATGGCAAAAACATTTTGATAGGTTTTGCCTAGAACTTGCATGCACATTATGCCAAGTTCAGACTGCATGATTTTCAAAGTAGTCATGCTTTCACACTGCATGACTCTCTGGGGTAGCGTTCTGTCACAGCTACGTTTACACTGTAGGATGGATCGGTGAAAGGGGGGTTTCACACTGCAAGACTTCAAAATAGGAAGAATCGCAGACAACTTTGTCCAAACTACGTCTAACAACCAAACACATGCATGAAGTAACACGGAAACATTGCAAAGTCATATCTTTAATTATTAACTACATAATGGAAAAAGAGGGTAGAAAATGTACCTATTTTGCTTACTTGGCTTTTGAAGAGAATTAGCAACTTCTCCTCAACTTTTTTTACTTTTCGACCCAGTTGTGGTATTGCTTAGACGACACGTCAAACAGACATGGGTGCTCCTGCCATATTTCCACTAGTTTTCCTCCATTTCTTGGGTGCAAATAAACTAATAATGAGCACTTTTCCCGCAACCTCCTGCTGGCCTACAGGTACTCATACTAGTGGATGCTGCTCTCTCATTGGCTGTAGGTGATCACTGATGTTATTTTCAATCAGAAAACATTTCACACAGCATGATTTGAATCGCCGACAGGCCCAGATATTTACCACGCCAAATATCTCACGGGCGTCTCCAACTTATCAGCGATTCTCTCAGATCGCGTTTTTGATAGTTTCCACTGTGATTGTCACGTGGACGAGCACCGATTTGCCTGTGATTTCAGGCATTTGTCTGCAATTTCTTAAAACCTGTCGGCGTCATGCAGTCTGAACTCGGCATTAGCGAGACTAACTTAGTTTATAAAGTTGCAGAAGCCAAATGAACATTTGTGATACCAAGAACTGGCAATTCTTCATGTTTTGAAGCTAATAATTGATATATAGACTGATGATATCCACAATAATTTATTAATTTGACCCTGTCAGAGACCAACACGAACAACAATCGCATTTTAAAGATAAGAAAAACCACCTTTTAGTTTTAGGCAATAACCTCATCAGGAAAAGCATTCTAATGTTTTGTTTACAACCTGCATGAACATTAGATAGACTAACCTGATGTAAAAAGCAGCTGATGGCAAATTTACATCTTTGTAATTGTTTTTGATTTTCATATTTAAGAACAGATATAAAATTTTGGCCAAAATCAATAATGGTAACTCTTTATATCTGAAGGTCAATAACTGTAATAGTCCTCTATTTTTGTTCAATGGCTAAGAAAACCCCCCACACTGCCGATATCTTGTTTTCCCTCTTTGCAACTGCTACTTGCTTAACGTCACCAATCAAAACCCTCATAGCCAACAGCACACTTATGAAGTGTATCAACTGGCAAAAAAGTCCACAGTTTATAAGCCGATAATGTATTTTCTTAAACTTTAGAAATCAGCATTTTTCTGCCGATACCGATATGGTTGCTGATGTATTGTGCATCACAATTTTTTTTTTTAAAGATGGTGAACAGTTATCCCTGTTAAAGCGAAAAAGTTGTACTGCAAACTAGCATTACCAAAATTGCCCTCTGATTGAACTGCCCAAGAAGACTGTTGTTACTATAAAGTAGTGGATCTAGCAAGAGAGTAATCTTCCTCTGTCCTCAATTTCTTGCCACTCTTTTCTCTCCAAGGCTGTGGGTGACAGTTTTTGTGGCCTACTTAAAGTCTTAGATTGTTTTTGGTGTCCCTTTGCTAATCTAATGACCTTATTGGTGATTATATTAGCACAGACCAACCAGGATTGTAATGACCAAATGAAAGAAAGTTTCTCTCCTTTTTCATTATCATGACTCTAGACTTGGATGTTACCTGTAGCAGCTTGGGCTAAGGTTTATCCAGTGTAGGACAATTCAAACTGGCCTTAATACGTACCTGTATATCACAGGTGTCAAACTCAGTTCCTAGAGTGCCACAACTCTGCACAGATTGGTTACAACCCTAATTAAACACACCTGACCAAACTAATTCAGTCCTTCAAGCTTGTAAGTGTGTTGAAGCAGGGTTGGAACTAAATCGTGCAGGGCAGTGGCCCTCCAGGGACTGAGTTTGACACCCCTGCTGTATATCTTTAAAACTGCATGTCTCAAATACAATTATTTAGGACTATTTGCACATTAGGGTTGGAACAGGACCTTTAGAAAACTTATAAGGGTAGAAAAATCTACTCTCGTTTTTTTGAAGGGGTTGGGATTGAGTGGGACGGCATTTTAAAATCTGCAACAGAATATTAGTATCGCATCTAAGAATAGATAGTGTATATATATATATATTTACTGAATGAAATTTCACCAGATCCTGAATATAATTATTTAGAACGTTACTTTGTATTTATGGATCTGTATGTTTACAAAGTCAGGACTGCTCTCAGTCAGAGATTGTTGACGTGAGATGCATTGAAATATATGTAACGTCAGTTGTCGTACGGTTATGTGAAGTCACATAAAGTTGCAGTACACTCTCATGTAGCGCTGTAGTCACTGATTTGAGAATTTATAAGAAAACAGAAATTGCTAATGCATTTTTTGTGATGGCCTCTAGATTCCATTACTAAAAATGGCCAATCAGATATTCTTACTTTTTCTTCATTACAAATTTTTATCATTCAATTCAATTGTAGGACATACATTTGATTTTAATAAACTACATAAACTACACAGTTCCTTAAAAACATGCACAGAGACTTGAGTGAATGTATAGTTGCATGCCTTAACACTTCTAGTCCTCAGCACTAACGTATTGTCCTCCAGGGGGACGGTGCTAAATTGACTGTCCCTCGATTGATTGTGTTGCGTTGATTGTAATGGATCCGTACATTCCCAGAATGCACTTTCAGAAACATCCCTCCTCACGTTAGATTGTAAAGACTATTGACCACAATTGAAGGTTGAGCCATTAGTGTCCAGCATAGTCACCAACATAGTTTGTTAGCATCATAGCTTAATTCTAGAGCATATTAGTCTCTGAAATACAAGGGAAACAACACCTACTAGTGGCTACTATATTACATTGATGTGGTAAAACCAATAGACCTGAAATATACTCTACAAAAATGACATCAGAGTGTTTAAAATGTGAGATCATAATGATCTTTAAACTCTCTCTTTGCCATGTCAGTGATTGGTGTAAAGGAGAAAATGTTGATTAGTAAAAGACAATAGCTACATTGTCATCACCCTTCAAATTATACAAACTTAAGTTGCGAATTGGTAAAAAATTTAGCAAGTAACAATATATTGTAAAGAAGTTTTTGTTCTTGTGTAATACTGAAAGTAACATGTCACATGGTCAATTTTTTTATGATATTTTGTGTATTTATTGGTAGAAAATGGCTCCTTATGGCTTGATGCCATAAAAGGCCGTATTGCATTGCACAATTCAAAAAAGGTTGACCTGCTCATCCATTAATTCAAAATCCTCAGTTCATCTGTGAGATCACTTTCTATTTGTGTGTTGAAGACGAGTTAGGTATTTACGAGTTGAATGTCACACCATAATATCATTATTCCCCGCAGTGTCGTTATACAGTAAGTGGGGAAACTATACACTACCTGAAGTCTTATCGCCTATCCTAGGTTTAGGAACAACAAATAATAACTTGACTTCTAGTTGATCATTAGGTATCAGAAGTGGCTTATATGAAAGGCAAAGACCTCGAGATTATGCTTATTTTACCAAAATAAAATATGATCATGCCTTGATTTTTAATTATTTAATTAGGGCAGTAAGGTCTGACTTTTAGAGAAAAGTCTTGTCACTTAACTGAAATAATGTACAGTATAGAAAATAAAAAGTCACGGTCCAGTGGAAAAAGAGTTAATATTGTGTATGACTTGGAGGTTAGGAAGCTATTGTGTATGACTTGGAGGAAGCTTGGAGGTAGAGATCTGCAAGGGTCAAAATTTTTAGTCCCGCTCCCGCAAGTTTTATTCCACATGACCGCTCTTGCCATATATTCAGCCTTTGTTTGCCCTCTCCTGTGGATTGTAATGTAATGGGCAGCACAAATGTCTTCATACCTCAGGTTGTTGATATTACCATCCACTGCAGATCTCTCACACACCCTCATACTGAATGTAACCCCAAACCATGATTTTTCCTTACCAAACTTGACTGATTTCTGTGAGATTCTTGGGTCCATGCGGGATTTAATAGGTCTTCTGCAGTATTTGTAATGATTGTGATGCAGTTCAACAGATTCATCGAAAAAATCTTCCTTCTGCCACTTTTCCAAATGATCAACTAGAAGTCAAGTTATTATTTGTTGCTCTTACAACTGTGGTCGACGACAAGACTTTTGTCAGGCAGTGTATGCCTTGTTATTTATAAAATAGCAGGTGGAATTCATGGATGTAAAGTCAACCCAAGGGGTCACCAGTGACCAAACACAACTTAAGCGAATTCTTTGCTATCGGAGTTAACACACCCTACTGTATTTTATGTAATTCATCAAAAGTAGGTACAACACCAACTTGTGCTGCCCAAAGTGACTTGAACGCACCTGATATCATTATTATGACTTGCCAACTCATAAAAAGAAATGGCCAAGGAGAACTTGAAGACAGCATAAAACCTCTAAGGAACCCCTTATAGATGGGCACTGCCGAAATTAAAGACCTTTTCTTGGCATTAATGTTTGGCTAACACATTTATGCCTCTTTTGGGTAAATATGTGTTCAGATAAACATATTAACAACCTCTGTCATGATTTTTAGAATGATTTAGCTCTTTTTGAAATCGAGCACATTTCGAAAACCTTGCAAAAGTTTGTGCTAATTGAAACCAGGCTAGCATATGCTTAAATATGCTGTAGTGTCCCCAGTGGCATGGAGAGTGCAATGCAGATTATCTAGCTAGAGTCATGTCGAGTATGTTTCAGGACTAATGAGTATTTCTATGTCATATCAGCCATTATTAACCCACACCATGTGTTGATCTCAGGTCATTGGGCAAGTCACTGTATCTTCCCAGCTCTTGCCTTTCTAACATGAGTTTAAGTAAACATAGATTGTGTCACAGTCCTGGCCCATTGCGTTTACAGAAAAACCTTGAAGAGAGTCACAGGAAATGTACATGTTCTGGGATGTGGAAGTCAGGGTAAAAGTCCACTTTACCAAATGCCTTGACCAATCCTCTATTTTAGTGTACTGCATCTTTATTTGCTACTCGACTTGTCTCACTTTAATCTATTGTTCTATATTAAAAAAAAAGAAAATCAGAGCATGACTGAAAAAAAATTCTATGCAAGTGTTGCATGAGATCTGATTGTTTCTTTTGATTGTTTCTGATCTACTTTAGTATTGCATTGATTCTTGTTGTAAGTATTATTCTATTTAGTAAGACGATTCACCCTCTTTTATACTGAGCACAGACAAGGGGCTTCTGTCGCAAGTTCATTTTCGTTCAAGAGCTCCCTTTCAATCTCACGGGCTTCAATACCTCCACTGTTAATTCTTATGTTAATGCTTAACCATTAATGTAATAAAGGAATGTTCTAGGTTCGAGTGAAGCTGTATTTTTAAGAATCTGATGTTGTTGGTTATACCACAGAAAATAAGTTCAGCTCGTCCACATGTATTAAAAATCTTGTTAAAAAATGTTTGAAGCATTTTAGAACAAAGAGAGTAAAATTCAAGTTATAAATGACAAAAATATCACTGTATATGCATGTATATTTAGTAAGTTACGATATATATAGTTTAGTAATCATCACACAAGCAACTCTGACATATTCTTTTTCTATTTTTATATCGGTGTGTATTGATTTTATACACTGAGAATTTTAAGCTTTGTTACTGAATGATACAGACTACTACAGGTGCTGTGTCCCAATCCGCCTGCTTTTACTATGTCCTAAAAGTGTGTGCTTTTTTTGTGAAGAAAAAGTACATCATTTTTAGTGTGTAAGAGAAGAGGACGCAAGCTTTGCGATATTATTATATGAAAAACAGTAGGGGAGAAAAACCCAGATGATTTACAACATCCAACGAGATTCTGAAGTGTACATCCAGTGGGAATGTTAAAATGTTCCACAAGGTCATGTGAGAGAATTTATGAATGGGGATGAAGCGACGTAGCTGATGCAGACAGGTCATGTGATAATGACAAATGGCAGATTTACTTTTCTAGCAGTCGTGAAGTCTGTTTATTTTCATTTAAAATTTGTACCAAATCAAGTTGTATGTTTTAGAAATAGGTCTTCCATGTATCTCTGGAATACTCATTTCAGCATACTCGAATGTGGTACACACTAATTATGTTGGTTTGAGAAAGCCAACATACTGTTATACTATTTAAACATACTATTATTCTATCTTCTAAGATAAACCATTTTGACATAAGCCATTTTGACATAAAGTCCATTTTATTACTTAATTATTAGCATTCTACATATTAGCGGTATAGAAAATATGTCAGTCATGAAGTCCTAAACAGACATTTTGCTGCAGCTTTTTCTTCTTGAAGTGCTTTCTTTTTAAATGCTCTTTCGCTTTCCCCTCCACCTGGGTGCTTTCTCTACATCCTCGCATGTTTAAACACTTTGGCTGAAGTGCATAGAGGATGTAAACCAAATGCAATGTTATTGGTGGCTCTGTGACTAATGCTGCCGCTGTACCTCCTTCCAACTGCATTTGACTCTCAGCGTTATCCTATTGGCTTTCCTAAACTAAAATCAAAACTTAAGCTTTTAATTCTATTCTCAAATTGGCAATTCCAGCATTTTGGATGTGACATTTGAAGTAAAATCTCAAAACATATGTTAACATTGAAATTAAACATCTGTTTATATTTTAACTAACCACATGGGAGTTATGGGACCAGTAAAATATCAAGCTGTAAACATTTTTTATATTATAAATTTGAAAAATAAACATGCATTATGGACATGACCAAAAAAGTTAGCGAGTTTACAGTAATGTAATGTGTATTATTATAGCGCATTTATTGTGTACCCCCAAAGCGCTTCACAATCATGAGGGGGGGACTCTCCTTCCAAACCACCACCAGTGTGCAGCATCCACTTGGATGATGCGACGGCAGCCACAGGACAACAACTTTAGGAGGAGTGGAAAGATACTGATAGAGCCAATTCGGTGGGGATGGGAATGACCACAGCGAATCAGGACCTTTTGGACATCTTATCCGAAAAATGGTGCTTACTGACAGTATAGTGTCCCCTTCACTTTACTGGGGCATTTGGACTCGCACAGAATGCAGGTTAAGTGCCCCCTGCTGGCCTCACTAACAACATTTCCAACAGCAACCTAGCTTTCCCATGTGGTCTCCCATCAATGTACTGACCAGGCTCAGCCCTGCAGTAAACAACATATTTTGTAAAGATTCTGTCAATTAAACTGCACAACCAGCCTGTTCTCAAGAGGAAACGTAGCTATTTTTTATTTTGTCCGTTTAGTGTCTAATTCGTATGAGTTGTACGAAAATGTATGATTTTAAGGAGGCGTAGCACCCAACCACACCCCTAAACCCAACCGACATTGAGTAATAAGCAAATTATACTAAATTGTACGAATAAGCTTGTACGAATTCACACGAATACTGTGCCACTACATCAAAAATTTACAAATTGCCACGAGATTGTGTTCACATAACCCAAAAGAAACAACGCTAATCTAAAGTTGGCTTTCTATAGAACAAAAAAATTATTGATTTAATTTAATTTGACATTTTTATTATTCTGCAGTAATGTAAAATATAAGCCTACAAAAAAAATTATAATAAAACACGTAGAAAGTATTTTACTATTTTGTTAAAAACTATTTTTGTTCATGGCAAGACTGAGATTTGTATGGAATTGCTCAAATACTATTTAGGACGGATAATATGCGAATTGGGACACAACAACAAGAGACTTCTCTTAGTGAAATTTATTTATCCATTACAGGAATAATCCAGCCAAGACCAACACAAAAACCCACTCAGCTAAATGTTACGTTATTATAGTCACTGAAAAAAATATCATGCTATTCTGATATCATGTGTGGATTTAACCAATAGGCGAGGTAAACAGCTGCTTAGGGCCCCAGATAATCTGATGGCCCCCAAATAAATAAGTAGAATTACAGTTCTAAATAATATAAATAACATTGTTTTCTATTGTATTTTGAATGGTGAGGGTCTACAAGTTTTTAATTGAACGTAATTATTACATCTGCGCAAATGTGTCCACCCTCAATCATGGACCAGTCCAGCAGTCAAATCAGTAGAGATTTAGGGCTCAATAACACTATGCTATACGAACCGTGCCCAGGCATGTTTCCCGGATCAATTGAAAAGTGTCAGTGCTCTGAATCAGGCTCAGGCACAGTTTAGTTGGCCGACCCTGGTCTGGTTGGAAGGAGTGTGCCAGAGCTCGGTTCACTATGGCTCAGAAACTGAAGACGAGACATGACTTTTAAGGGACTGTTTCATATAGATTTATTAATCATTCTTACTGTTCAATGAACAAAAAAACTGTCGTAGTTTATTAAAGACGCAAACCCCTCACTGCACAACAGCTGCACCTTTAGCAAATTTAGCAATCACTGCAAAAAAAGCTTTTCTTGCCTAGATTTTTTGTCTTGTTTCTAGCCTATATATCTCACAATTCTTAAATCAAGAATTTTCTAGACAAGCAAAACATATTTTCTTGTTTTCAGCAATAATATACCAAAATTAAGTGAGTTTTTCCTTAAAACTAGCAAAATAATCTCGTTTTTCCTTTTGACATAAGATTATTTTGCTCACCCCATTGGCAGTTTATTTTGCTAGTTTTAAGGAAAAACTCACTTAATTTGGTATATTATTGCTGAAAACAAGAATATGTTTTTCTTGTCTAGAAAATTCTTCTTGATTTAAGAATTGTGAGATATATAGGCTAGAAACAAGACAAAAAAATCTAAGAAAAGTATTTTTTGCAGTGTATTTGGCGAAATATTTGACTGCGTGTCACTGCTTCCCAAACGATTAAACGATATAACTAAAGAAATCTCCACTGTGCTGAGTGAGAGCACTCAAGTGTGCCCAGGCCGAATGTAATGTAAGTGCGGGCCGTCTGGGGAGACGGGAGAGGGGACAAGTGTGCTTCGGCCCGGTTCAAGGCAACTGTGCATAGTGTGAGAACACCCTTAGTTTAAAAAACGAAATAGTTCATTTACTATTTTTAGTTGTGAATTCATTTTAATAAATAAATCAATTCAAACAAATCATTTTAAAAGTTTGACAAGATGCTTTACATGTTATTTTGCATTAAGATAATATGTAGAAAAGAAGACCGAGTGAAATAATAAAACAACTAAATAAATTCTTTAAATCATTTAAAGTACAAAAGGTGCATTTAAGAACTGTTGGGCCTCATAGCTGGAATTAAATCCGCCCCTGTCTGAGATAAAATGACTTCAAATACAAAGCTTCACATTTCAGCTTTTAGAACTCTAACTAAACTCTAGAAGATGTTTTTTGCGCATGATTTTTCTGAGATGAGTCTGATTTATTTTCTGTGGTGGCAAGTTGACAGAACTCAAGTTGTTTTTTTAGACCTGGAAAATTCCTTGAATAGCATTTATCAGGACCTGTAAAGAGGATGAATTTAAGAGTCAAAAATGTCGCATTGTTATAGTTGAACTGGTATTAAGACAAGTAAAAACAAATGGTTTGTATGTTCCACAGAGCACATGTACAAAAAAAAGAAAGAAGAAATATGTACTGTGTGAAATACTGTATGAGATACTGTCAAAGTTTGTGTAGAAACAAAGTTTGCATGTCCTGATATATGTAAATGTACTTGATTTAAAAAAAAAAAAAAACTGCATTGTTTTCTAGTGGACCAAATCAGCATCCATAACAAACACTGATTTTTATTTATTTTTCTTTCCGAGGTATTAAGAAGCACAATTTTTACAATGGGTATAATTTGAGTCCTTTGTCTTCGATTCCGTATGCAATACAAACATGGAAAGAAAACGCCTTAGAACATTAACACTTCCTCTTTTGTGTAAGTAGAGAAAAGGATATTGCACTATTTCTTTTGTTCTTTTTGATGTCTGCTTTGTAATGCAATAAATGCACTAGATGGAACAATAATTGCAATGAACATTAATTGGTCCTCAGGCGTGATGTAGGTAAACTCTTTCTCTCGCCCCTTCATCTTTCTGACAACATGAAAAATAAAGTCCTGCCTGATGCTGTACATGCTTTCTATTTAAAGAAAATGCCACTAGTTATACTAATAATAAAACAAACAAAAAAAAACATTTTATGTACTTTTGAAAACTCCAGTCGTGTCTCAGTTGTTTGATCATTACTCATATTTTATTGCTGTCTATTTGTTTTCTTTTTGGAAATATGCATACACTGCTGTATTGTCCTACACAGAAGTCAGTCATATCTGCATCTATAGGTGTTATTTGGTGCTCATCATTCGGAGAATAATAGGGTATATGCTGAAGCATGCTAATAGGACTTTTAATTTGCCAGTAAACTGGGTTAACCGCTTCTGTTATGTCAATGCAAAATCGGCACATTTAAGGTCTATTTTCTTTAAAAAAAAATCAGTGATCTCCACTGGCTGTGTGATATCCAATATAAAGTGGGTCTCAGATTGTACAAGAAGCACTGCATTAAATTGCATTTTCCCTGCCATGTCTTTATAATATGAGCATTTATTTTACTCCAGTATATTTAATAGAGCTTCTGCGCTTGCCTACCGATTCTGACGGGCGCGTGCGAGTGAATGGCTTTTTGTCTTGTTTTACGCTTAAGCAACTTATGAATGCCAGAGTCTATTTAATTGAATGTATTTTAATGACATTACAACATCGTTGCTGTAAAAGGAACCGTTTAAAATGGAAAAAAAAAAGCACAATAACAGGTCACTGAAAGTTTATCAGTATGGGAACAACACTAGCTCGGCATATACCCTATTATACAACCAAGTAAAAAAAAAAAAAATATATATATATATATATATATATATATATATATATATATATATATATATATATATATATATATATATATATATATAATTTAAAAAGTAAAGTGTGTGTGTGTACAGCAGAATTATTAGCCCCCTGTTTATTTTTTCCCCCCAATTTCTGTTTAACGCAAATTTCTTTTTTCAACACATTTCTAAACATAATAGTTTTAATAACTCATTCCTAATAACTGATTTATTTTATCTTTGCCAAGAGGGCAGTGAATAATATTTACTACAAATTTTTCAAGACACTTCTATACAGCTCTAAGTGATTTTTAAAGTCTTAACTAGGTTAATTAGGTTAACTAGGCAGGTTAGGGTAATTAGGCAAGTTATTGTATAATGATGATTTGTTCTGTAGACTATCGAAAAACAAATATAGCTGAAGGGGGCTAATAATTTTGAGCTTAAATTTTTTTGAATTATTATTATTAAAACTGCTTTTATTCTGGCCAAAATAAAACAAACATTTCCAGAAGAAAACACGTTATCAGACATACTGTGAAAATTTCCTTGCTCTGAAACATCATTTGGAAAATATTTAAAAGAGAAAACAAGATTAAAAGGGGGCTAATAATTCTGACTTCAACTGTATATATTATTAAATTTTACACTCCTTTCATCTTAGGGACAATAACAAAATCAAATTTCCACTGATCTTTTGACATTAAAAATCCAGCAAACCTCAGCTTTAAAAGCCAAATGAAGAAAGAATGAAGTATTTATTTAATCAAAAATCTAAAAATGGTTCATCTGAATATATGACACGTGTTCTCTGAAGAGCACATTTATTTTTGACAAGTTATTAAAAAACAAAGTATAAAGCATTCCAAAAATTTAAATGTTTTTGCATGGTGTACAGTTTTATCAGCAGAAAAAAAAAAATAAATAAATAAAAATAAAAAAAAAAAATATATATATATATATATATATATATATATATATATATATATATATATATATATATGTGCATGCTCCGGTTTCCCCCACAAGGCCAAAGACATGCGCTACAGGTAAACTGGGTAAGCTAAAATTGTCTGTAGTTTGTGTGTGAATGAGTGTACATGGATGTTTCCCAGTGATGGGCTGCAGCTGGAAGGGAAGTCAATAATGACTCAAGACACCGCAACTACACCCGCGCTTTGTTTTGAACAGGAAGCAGGCTTTGCGGGCATCCGGTTTATCAGTGCAGTTCTCCCGTGGACGCGCAAAGTTGAACCACTTATGACATGATGGATTGTGTTTCCTCTCTGGACTATTTTGGCTGCCTCATGTTGTGTTTGTTTGATTGCTTGTATTGTTGCCACGGACAACCAATTTTGGCGCTATTAGCTTTGTTGCTTCTAGCATTTATTGTTTCAAATTAATTTCATCTTGAATTTAATTATTTTTTATTATTATCTTCTTTCCCACCAAACATTTTACCTGACCCAATTAAAATTAGCCACCCTGCTGTCAACAGGACACTGAAAAATAAACACCAAACTCCACATAAGTCAGTCTAAGGACTTTATTAATAATCCATACCGAATGAACATTTTTACTCATCCTCTGACTGAAATGCAGTATCTACAGATGCATTCTTGAATTGGTATTGGTTTTACACAATTTAAAAATCACAAACATTATATCTCCTGTGTAAAAAAAAAAAAGAAAAGAGATGGGCTGTTCTACAGTTTAACATTTGACTATCTGTCCATCTTAACAAAACCAAGGGATTGATTTCTCTCTACTACAGTTTTATCACAGACATCTACATCTTGGGGTTGCACCATAAAGCCGGAATAACTGGCAAGCCAATTAAGTTTCAGTTTAGTTTGCACCAATTCTGGGTTTATGGTAGCTCATCTCATATCAGCTGCTCCATAATAACACGTCAACAAAATGACTGAAGTCAAGCTGCCTTCACGTTGCCTAAAACTCAAAATTGGTGCAAACTTAATACATTTAACTGGATAGCCAGCTAATCCATGGAACAGGCCCCTGGTTTATCTGTCAAGAAAAGTGTAATGTACGATCTCATGGTTTACTGTTTTTTTCTGATAAACTTGGATATAGAAAATCTGGAGCAGTAAAACAGCACAAATGTCACAACATGTACAAATGAAAACAAGTAATGTGTGTAAATAACGCGGATCAAGCAAAGATGGTCTCCTCTCTCCTCTTCTTGGTGAGGATGGTGCCAGGCTTGTGCTGAGCATCTGGGTGATTTGCCAGCTCTGGCGGGCAGGTGGACACTGGGCTCTCTAAGATGGCCTGTTTCAGGTCGTAGAACACAGACGAGTCCTCTTTGGTCAGGAAGGTCATCGCCACACCACTCTTTCCAGCACGACCCGTTCGGCCAATACGATGGATATAGTCTGGAGAAAAGAGTTCAAGTTACCGATTCATCTATAGAGTAAGAATGAGTGAAGGAAAGCCTTTAGGAACACTGCACTTTTTAAAACTCCCCTAGAGTTGAATTGTTACCATTTTTTAATTCATTCAGCCAATCTCCGGGTCTGGTAAGAGCAGTTTTAGCTTAGCTTAGCATAGATCATTGAATCTGATTAGATCTTTAGCATCTCACTCAAAAATGACCAAAGAGTTTTGATTATTTCCTATTTAAAGCTGAACTCTTCTGTAGTTACATCGCATACTAAGTTGTTGCTGTTTTCTAGGCCGATATGGCTAGGAAGTTCCTAGTAGGAACTATACTCTCATTCTGGAAAAATCATGGAATTTTGACATGGCATTTTCCACGTCTGGAAAGTTTTAAAAAAACAGAAAAACCCATAAAGTTTTGGGAAAATCATGGAAAGGACATTGACATTCAGTCATTTAGCAGACATTTTTGTCCATAGCTACAACACTAGTGCTTGCAAAATTATTTTGTACGGCGCTGCAAAAAAGGGCCGGGGTTAAACAATATGATTAGAGATAAATAAAAGTGAGCGATTGCTCCATATTTTAAATTTCTTATTTTAAATTATCTTTTATCGAACTAACGCAATCACATGATGCGATTTCACAAGTAAGAATTCACCAAGCTTGAACTTTCGAATGCAGTGACATGTGAAACTTGTCGCACGGGCTTGCGTTTCTGGTCTGCCACATTCGCATGCCTATGAAAGGAAGTCTATGGATCGAAAAGTGCAGTGTGATCGCGGCTTTTCAGTAGTAGTAGTTTTATCCAACTATTACTAGTTTAACAAACTATTAAGATTATCTAAAATTAGTCTGAAAAATATCTGTATGTTGGAATGGAGGGTAGTTGTTTTTACTTCTTTTCTTTTCTTGTTCTCATTAATGCTGTTTAAGCATCTATTTTATATAGATATAAGAATAAATGTAAACTTTTATGATATGCTGTAATAAATTTAAACATTTCTTATTATTTACCGAGTATATGTAGACATTACATGAACATTAGATCATGAAAATTGACTTGAAAGTTCTGGAAAAGTCATGGAATTTTTATAGTAAAAATGTGTATGAACCCTGTGCGTTGAAAGGGGCCTTTTTTAAATGGTTTGCTAACGCCTATGAGTGTTTTACGTGCTGTTTATGCACCTTGCGCGCCTTGCGTTTTAACTGCTTTCTGCGCATCGCGTTTTTGCAGTTGCACACTGTGCGCTCGCAGTTGAAAAAAAGTCAACTCTGAGTGAAAAAAAGCGTGACGTCACTTTTCATCCTCTAATCAAATAAAAGCAGAGGCGGGGTTTCCGTTGAGGTGACTGCAGTGTTTGTGTTGTCAAGACGACTACAGAGATTTTTGAAGATGAAGGAGAGACTAGTGGTTGCTGTTTTGAGTTGTCCAGTGGTGTCTGACTAACAAATTTTGAATATCACAATATTAATAAATATTAAAGTTATACCAATATTAACAGCAACACTCGTGCACTATACCCAGCTTAAAAGGTACACCACGCTTCTTTTTTTTTTTTCAACAAAAAAGGCAGTGTGGTGCGCCTTGCGTTTTTAGAACGGAAAATCACGTTCAGTGTGATTGGCCCCTTATACTTCTATTTCAGGCGTATGCATATGGTTTGACGCAGCCTTTGCGCAGTTGCATAGCTCTTGCCATGTCTGGGCTCTCGAAAAATGTGACTACACGTCGCAACGACGCGTAGCGCAAGCTCTTTGATTGGTCGGTTTAGCGGTGATGAGTGTGGCCGGTGCTGAGAGCCGCAAGCCCGTTGGAGCGAGCGTTTACAAACGCCGAGTCCCGTGGAAGAGCTCCAGATGCAAACTTTTCTTTTCTGTTTAATTTACAATTAAAGTTGTTGCACTTCTGTTGGTTCCTGCCTCTAAATGAGCAAGTTTTAACTACTTGTAGCGTTCAGAAAAAACAAAACACCTGTGAAGAAACTCGACACAGAGGAACATAAAAACCTACTGCCAGCTAGCGTTTCAGAAGTGTTGTTGCAAAGCAACACAAACAGCACGCAAAGGTATGAATGCATGACTACGCACAAGCCAGGTGCCATGAGTCCAGTTAGCATAGCTTTGTTTAGTTGCACCAGTTCTTTGCGTGCAACAGAAACGCGATGTTGTGAAGCTTTTACAATTAATTAACTGAGACGAATTAAAGCACTGTTAGTAGTGAAATCAGTTAATCGTTGCATCCCTAATCCTGAACCGTAGCTATTTGAACTGGAATATGGAAGTTAGTTAATTTTCAGGCAGTGCTTAATATCATTGCATCTGCTGCAAAGTTTCCTTAGTACTACATTAGAATGACAGTATAGTTTTCAACTTTTTTTTTTTAAACAAAGAAAAATTATATTTTCATAATTATCAAAATTTCATCATTAACCCCAGTTTAAAATATGGATGAAAAGTTCTGTTTAATGCTTAAAATAGAAAAAAGAGGATATTGCGCTTTATTTATTTCACATGCAAGACCATTGTCAATAACAGAATCCAATGAAGAGCAAAAAAATAAATAAACAAAAACTAAATTAATGAAATGGATAATATACTTGATGTGTCCAATAAAAACCAACAAGAGTCATACAAACGTTTCAGTCATGTAGGACCTTCCTCATTGTTCACATTCAATTGAAACAGTTAAAAAAAATATTGCAATAATTACCATTATCATAGCATCACCCAGTCCTACGGTCAAATTGATGAGAAAATATGACCACGAGTTCTGCTTTATGAAAAAAGTGGCAGAGATGATGTTAAACTCACCCTCGATGTTCTTGGCCATGTCGTAGTTTAAGACCATCGAGACGTCCTGAATGTCGATTCCTCTGCCTGCCACATCTGTGGCCACCAGGATGTCTTTGGCTCCGGCCTTCAGGTTGGAAAGAGCGAACTCTCTCTGTTCCTGACCTTTACCACCGTGAAGTGTGCAAGCATTGTACTGCAGAAGAGGGGAAAAAAGAAAGATTGAGTCACTGATTAATTACCAGCAGGTCAGTATGTCATAAAATCTCTTTTAAAAAAGTTGTATTTTATTTAGTAATGCTTCACGATCTACGTTGAGCTATAACAGGCAGATGTCCATTTTCTTCCTGAATTTGCAGCTCTCATAGATTTGCTTACCAAGTCTGTCTAAATATGGCTGTTTGCTATTATTATGTACATCTTTAATATCAAAATCAGATTGGTTGGCTTTTTAAACATTATGCGCCTAGGAAGATAGCATTTTTTGCCATCTTGACATAAAAAAAATGCTGCTATGGTGTCCCAAAAAACTGCCTAGGTAGCGGTAAGCTCTGTTTCCAGATCATGGGTCCCACCCCTTCATCACCAATAAGCATTTCGAAGCCACGGTTTACAGTAAGTTTATAACATCTAAGGAATGTTGTTGGGCATGTTGTGAAGCAGAGTGCCTAAAACTGCCAAGCTGTTACACATTCAATGTAAACCATGTCTTCATTTCACAATTATACATTCAAATTCAACATTCATTTCAACAATTACAGCTCTATGTGTGTAAAGTATGTTACAGCAACTTCAATTGCAGCTCCACCAATCAGAATCAAGAAGCAAAACAACAAATTTTAAGAATTTACTCCTGTAAAGCATTACAGACAGCACTTAACACAGTGTACTCACTCCCATCTTCTCCAGAGATTTAGCAAGCACATCGCAACCCTTCTTTTGGTTAACGAAGATGATGATGGGCGGCTCGAAGCCACTTGCCAAAACTTCCAGAAGCTTCTTCCTGTTCGCCACAAGAAAACATTTGTCAATTAAAAACTGAAGAACATTTTTTGGACAAAGTGCGCTTGAATAAAAACTACTCATTTCGACAAATGATGGGTTAACGTGTTCTGACCTCTTTTCACCCTCGGACATGAGGATGACCTTCTGCTCCACCCTCTCGTGGGGTTTGCCTGCAGAGCCGATGTACACCACCGCCGGCCGACGGAGGTAACTTCTGGCCAGACGCTCCACTGCAGGAGGCATAGTAGCCGTAAACATGACCGTCTGAAACACAAGAGATATAATATGATACAATCTCATGCAATACAAAGACATTTAGGAAAATGAAACATAAAAGAAAGCAACAGAAAGGACGCTTGCGAATTTATTACACTTAGTAGACAATTTATTTTAATCAAAATTTCTAATTAGCCAATCAAATAGCAGCAACTCAATGCATTTAGCCATGTAGACGTGGTCAAGATGATCTGCTCAAGCATCGGAACTTGGAATAAATAGGAGTTGAGTGACTTTGAACTAGGGAATTTTTACAATTTCTGCAATAAACATTGATATTTTATTACGGTTTCTCAAGATAGTTTAATAGCTCTATTTGATGGACCTCAGGGGAGTCGTTACAGTATTTAGGTAGAGAAATTAAATAAACACAATGCAAAAAAAGCTTTTCTTACTTTGCTTTGTCTCGTTTTCAGTCCAAATATCTAAAGAATTATTTACATATTTAAAATAGTAAAAGTATTTTTTTGTTTTCAACTTCGGGAGAAAGAAGTTTACATTAAATTACACTGACTTTTTCCCTAAATAAGTAAAATTATTCTGTTTTTGATGACAAAAAGATTATCATAAATCATAAAAACTCTATATAAATACAGTAATTATGTAAGGTCTATCCTGTCTTATATCAACGGTTCAGGTTGCTGGTGGTGGTGTAATAGTGTGGGGGATATTTTCTTGGCACAGTTTTGGCCCATTAGTACCAATTGAGTATAGTGTAAACGCCTCCGCCTACCTCAGAATATTGTTGCTGACCATGCCCATCCCTTTAAGAACATAGTGTCTAGCTAATTTCTTGGCACACTTTGGGCACATTAGTACATATTGAGTATCGTGTCAATGTCACAGCACGAGTATTGTTGCTAACCATATCCATCCCTTTATGATCACAGTGTACCAATCTTCTGATGGCTAGTTCCAGCAAGATATCACACCATGTCATAAAGCGCAAATCATCTCAAACTGGCTTCTTGAACATGAAAATGAGTTTAGTGTACTCAAATGGCCTCCACAGTCACCAGAACTCAATCAAATTGAGCACCTTTGGGATGTGGTGGAACACGAGATTCACTTCATGCATGTGCAGCCGACAAATCTGCAGCAATACGTGATGCTATCATGTCAATATGGACCAAAATCTCTGATATTATAAGAATATTTTCAGTGTCTTTGTCACAAAGGATTAAGTGAGTTATGAAGGCTAAAAGGGCGTCTAATACCGGTACTAGTAAGGTGTACCTAACAAGTGGCCCATTTTTAGCATAGCATGGTTGTTGGTCTAAGCATTTAAATAAAACCTGCTGATCCACTGAGATTTGTGCGTAACCATCTTTAAAGTTTACAAAGAATTGTTTTTAAAAACAGTAAATATCCAGCTATGGGCAGTGAAAATGGCTTGTTGATGTCAGGAGTAAGAGAATAATCACACAACTCTAATCCATGTAAAAGTAAGGTATTTCTAAAGCTAAATGGGGTTCCAAGAGCATTCAAGCAAGTTGTACCCGTTAAAGTGGCCAGTGAGCGTATATTAAAGTGAGCAACACGAGTTTAAAGGTCCCATGAAAATAAAATAACGCTTATTAGATGTTAACATCAGTATTATTAAGTTTTAAGATATAATAAGCTAGTGGGCTCCAAGACAGTGACAAACGTCGAATAAAAATGCACTTTATGGGACCTTTAAAGTTAGATATGACCTTATTTAAACCACAATGGCTGAGTTATCGGTTACCTGTCTGTATTTGTGTTTGCCGGACTCAAAGTTCTGCATCATCTTTTCAGGGTCCTCTGCGTCATCTGTGTCTGGTTTCTGATTGGTCACAGGAATGTACTCCAGAATCTTCTGGACGTCGGGTTCGAAGCCCATGTCAATCATTCTGTCGGCTTCATCCAGTACCACATATGTGCATCTGCTCAGGACGAGGTATCGGTTCTCCAACACGTCGATCAAACGACCAGGTGTTGCTATGACAATCTGGGAGCGAGGAAGAAAAACATCAGATCTACAGCTGCAATTCAGTTCCATTTTTGTTTTAGAATACTTTCTAAATGTATTTACAATTTTAGTTTTTAATTCAAAGATTTATTACTTTTGTATATGTCAGTTTTGTGTTAAAGACAAAAAGTGTAGCATAGCTTTAACCTTGTTCCTATATATTATAATGTGTCCTGTTTTATTAATAAAAAATGTATGATTATCAAGAAATTACAAAATAATGTTCGAATTTGACCATGATTTACAAAACACAGCAACTAAAATCGCATTCAGTGTAATATGTAGTATATACTGCAAGCAATTTGTCAAGCATTTCTAGAACAATCATTTAATCATTAAATCACCACCTTTTAAAATACTCTGAGAATAACTGTTTGGCCCCAAAATACTAATTAATTGTAATTTCTTAATATTTTTATACAACCATTCTTCTTTAAACCACTGCATTTGAGCCAATTTAATCAATAAGTTCATAATATTTTAAAATACATTTAATATCTGTATAAAAACAAATACAGACCAGAAAAAGTGTTTAATTTTTATATGGATATATCCTTTATGCTGTACATTGTGTTGGGAAACATTATTTCACCCAAATTTTGATATTTTATTTTCCCAAAAGCTATTTAAAACATTAAAGTAGACATGTGTATATAAATGAACTTTAGTGAATTAAAGAAACAGAAAATATTTTATTAGATATTGTTCTTTTTATAAAGGCTTTGATTCAATTTAGTTTTAAGTTATTTTAGCGGAGCAAATTAAGCGAAATGAAAATAACTTTTACTTGTAAACTAGCTCAAACAAGTTTTTAATAATAAGTGTTATATTTTATTTCGTTTTATTGTTTTAGTTAACTACAATAACCCTGACAACAGCACAAAAACTATTATGAAATGAATTATCACTAAGTAACCAATAGCAATATATAAATGAAATGGTTGATGAGATTTCACTCTCACCTCACAACCCATCCTAAGTCTGAAGCCCTGATCCTCTCTGGATATTCCACCGATCACAGCTACAGTTCGGATGCCTAGCGGTTTGCCGAATTTAATAGTCTCCTCCTCGATCTGCTGCGCCAGCTCACGAGTCGGAGCCAGAATAATGGCGTATGGTCCCTGATCAGAGTCCTCAATCCTACAGTAACAAATCCAATCGTTTTTATTAGTGATCTGATTCCACAAAACCATAAAAGTGTGAGAGAGAAAAGCCAGTTCTTGCCTGTCAATCTTGGGTAGAGTGGTGATCCAGACCAGTAAGGGAATGAGGAAGGCGGCGGTTTTACCGCTACCAGTCTCAGCCACACCGATGATGTCACGGTTCTGTAAACCAATAGGAATGGCCTGCCTCTGGATGGGTGTGGGATCCTGGAAAAACATGTAAAAAACATTTACAGTTGAGGGCAAAATTATTAGCCATCTTTTGAAATATTTATTCTTTTTCGAATATATCTCAAAGGATATTTCATGGAGCAAGGAAATTTCCACAGTAATTTGGATAATATTTGTTTCTTTTGGATAGTCTTATTTGTTTTATTTTTTTTATTTTTAGCCCCCTTATGACTTATTAGTTTTCAATTCTCAACAGAACAAACCATCGTTATATAATGATTTTCCGAATTACCCTCACTTGCCTAGTTAACCTGATTAACAGGGCTTCTGCAGGTTTCACCAAGTTACTTTTAAGACTTTAAGACATTAAGACCATTAATGAAATTTTAGACTTAAGAAGGAGTTTATCGAATGGCCCAGATGGAAAATTATTTTATTTGCCCTATATTTTTTATATACATTTATAGATATTTATGTAATTTAATACATTTAATAATACAATAATAATTTATTAATGAAAAGTTTTATAATTTTACATATTTTTTAGCAAAATATTTTAAATATTATGTCAAAACAAGCAAGCTCTAGTTGCAAACAAACTTTTTACAACATAAACTTTCTTTAAAATAATAAAAAAAAGACTGTTTTAATAACAATAACAATGTTTTAATAACAATAATAAATTAAATGTATGCACAACAGTCTGCCTGGGTCAGTGTCCTCAGCAGTAAATATACGAGGAACTTTTAAACTTTTAAACAAATGTAATTTTAAGGATAATAATTAAACTATTATGGCAAATAGAGTAAAAAATTACAATCTTAAACAAAAGTTCAAAGTTTTATTGAGATGGATTGTTTGTGATTGTATAGATGTTGGCCAGATTAGTTATAAAATTAAGACTTGTTAAAAAGAGAGATTTAAGACCTAAAAACAATATTTTGGTATATTTAAAACTTTTTAGGACCTAAAATTCTGTTTTTGAAATGTAAGACATTTTAAGACTTTTTAAGACCCCCAAGATACCATGTAGTTAAGCCTTTAAATCTCACTTTAAGCTGACTAGCTGACATGATACTAGTATCATGCAAAATATCTAGTAAAATATAATTTACTGTCATCTGGGCAAAGATAAAATAAATCAATTATTGGAAACGAGTTATTAAAACTATTATGTTTAGAAATGTGTGGGGAAAAAACGGCTCTCCCTTAAAAAGAAATTGGGGAAAAAATATACAGGAGCTAATAATTCAAGAGGGCAAATAATTCTGACTTCAACTGCATATATAAGTGTAGAGCCCATTCAGTATGGAAATAGCACCAGCAGCAATCGCAAAGGTCTACATAGGATTGTGCAAACTGCTGGACGCGTAGTAGGAGGTGAGCTTCCCTCCCTCCACGACATCTACACCAGGTGGTGAATGAGGAAAGCCAAGAGAATTATCAGCAACTCCAGCCACACAAGCCATTGACTTTTCACTCTGCTACCTTCAGGCAGACGGTTCCGCAGCATCTGATCACGCACTAGCCAGCTGAAGGAAAGTTTCTTCCCTCAGACTATCAGGCTGATGAACACTTAACACACCCAACACAAACTCTTCCATACCCCTCACTGCACACCATTAATATGTAGCATGCACTGCACTATAACCAATCCATACTTGAAACAGTACTGCCTACAACAACTATTTGGACACCTATTCATTGCACATATCGCTGTTCTGTTTTTTTTTTTTTTTGGGAGTATGCTGTTATATTTTGCACTGTCGTTGTATTTGCACTATCTGTATTTTTTACTGTCTGGAGCCAGCACCTAAGCTTTCACTCATCATAGCACACATGCTGCTGATGATGTCACAATAAAAGTGATTTGATTTGATTTGATATTTTAGACCAAGTGAATGAATGACAGACCTTATATCCACACTTTTCGATGACCTCCAGAATGTGTGGGGGCAGTGAATACTCCTTCCAGTTGCGGATAGGGTTGGGGATCTTCCCTCCTTTGGTTGTGATGCTGTAATCCTCTCTGAAGATTCTCCAGTCTCTGTCGGTCATCTCATCCAGCTTCTTCTGAGACCAGTGCCGGTCGTCCCAGCGCTGCTTGGCCTCCTTCTTTCTCACCTTCTTCAACCTCTGTCTGTGAAAATCAACAAATAACTTCATTACTGCATCTGCCAATTGAGAACTCAAATTACTCTTGATCTTTTGACGGATAAGAGAACGTTGCACTATAAATTATCCTGCAACATACACAACTTTGTTATTCCAATAGTTCTCAATATGACGATGGGAAAAACTCCACAAATTCTACACCATTGCCCCTTTAGCTTCTGTTCATCAATAGTTTCCATTAAAGGATGTACAAAACTGGAATATTGCATAAAACATTTGTGAATAAAGCACAGTTTCCATGAGAGCTGCACGATTCTGGCTAAAATGAGAATCGCAATTTTTTTTGCCTATAATAAAGATGACGATTTTCTCACGATTCTGTAGATGCAAAATAAAGGTTAACATGAGTGGGCTATTATTGTTATTCTTAAACATGTAGTTAAACAGCAATAGGCTTTGTGTAGCTGTACTGTTGGTTAAAATGCTAAATTTTGTATAGACTTGAACAGACTTTAGATTTGTCCTGGTCATGCTGATGATAAGTCTGATGTTGAATTATTGTGTATGAGACATATGGAATCTGTAATTTCCTGCTTAAAATCTCTCACTGACATGATTTTCGTGAATACAGAAGCCTGGGGCGGTGTTTTTGCATTTCGGCAGGTTTTGGATACTTTTTGGGCTGGAATCAGCCAGCTACATCTTTCAATACTGTGTTCGCTTTCGGTTTCATTTTCACTGCTAAGAGCGGTTCACTTCCCATGTTGCTCCCAAACGATCACTCTGTGCCACAAACTGAATGTTATTTACAACTTTATTAACTGTAATTTACAGCTTATGCAGGTTCTGTTTACTAAAGTAGACTTCATTCAGAGGCCCGAACACGCACCCCCGGAGTCACTGTGGTAACAGCTGACGGTCAGCTCACATCACTTCTGATTTTGCGGTCGCAAATACATTACATGAAGACAGAAATTACATTTTTGGGATGAATTATATCTTATTAATACAGCATGTGACTCTTTCAACACCATTTGGAGGTGTCCACATTGCTGAACAACGTATGGTAAAACAATGTGAAGACTTTTGCTGCCACCGTTGCTTCTCTCCGGAACTTGTAAATATGATTGAAAGAATTGTAGAAGTGCTGGATTAAGATCGTCTAGGGCAGGGGTTCTTAACTGGTTTGGCCATGGGACCCACATTTTTACATGGTCATCAAGCCGCGACCCAAATTTTTAGGAACTATAATATAAGTTAAGGAATTTTCATTCATTTGTATTTATTTGTTAACAAACAAAAGTAGTGACAAAAAAATCAAGACATTCACAGAGACTTACAAATAAACACTATTTTACAGCTGTCATTTAACAAAATGGATCAAATTATAAAAATATTATATATATACTGTAAACAGTGATTAGGAAATGTTCACTTACTATGAACTAAACTGAACTGTTAATGAAACATGTTTTCTGGTTTCTAAATGTTGTTTTAATTTAGAAGGTTTCATGCTCTCTTTTGAGAGCACCTCACTACATATGACACTGAGGCTTTAGGTCTTTTTTTCGTCAATATATGTAAATCCATACTTTGCATATTCAGGGTGGTACTTGCGCTATGACATATTTGTTGCTGTAATGAAATTAAATTTCAGATGTCAAACATCATGGTTGTCGCGCACGAATTTCGAAATAAAAGTCTGGTACAAGCCAAATAAGTAAAAAATTAAACTTTGTTGGTTTTTTTGACCACACACTCCGTGACCCACAGAAAATGTTCCAGCGACCCACCAGTTGAGAAACACTGGTCTAGGGGGTAGAATCGAGATCGTGATCTTTTTACGATTAATTGTGCAGCTCTAGTTTCCATTCAAAAATTCAACTAATTTGTCACTTCCTGATAAACTGGCATCAAACATTAAAAGGATTTGCTGGTTAGGAGAAGTCACTGTGGGTCTTTAATACCTCAGAAGATGAAATGTAATTAAGTGCGTTGACTTCTGGAGGTCTGAGATGCTCTTTGGGATTGCAATACAGTTCCGGGAGGTAATACAACCACTTTGACGACAGACTTTGGCAGATGGAATTTAGAAAGACCGCACCAACATGTCAGATTACAATGTGGACAGTCCGCTGGTTTGTTCATTAATGAAATAACTGATCTGTTTACTGATAAACATGCTGGAATTTATTCGGCAAATGTATTTTCATTTAAGTTTATGCACGTTTTTGTTCATCAAATTAAAAAGTTTATCCTACTCTATTGTGTGCATAAGTGTTTTCATCCTCATTTTTTTTTTTACAATTATGCACATCCAGGTATTTCCAACAAGCATTTTTCAGGAGTTAACACTTAGCTATTGCTGGATTCAATTTGGAGATTTGGCATGCTGTCACAGGAGAGAACCCTGAGCTTGGAGATGCTTGGAGATACTTGAGCCCAGGGCTCCCGCCTGGTCATGTAGCATGACAGGGCGTGCAAGATCAGGTAGGTCTCAAGAGCTCACCTTGGTAAAGGAGGAAGGGTGGAGATGGGGGGATTCTTCAAAAAGAATATAAGGAAGGTAGGACGAATAGGTTTATTTATTGGAGGCTAGAATGCAACTGATTGGTCTAGCAATGACTTCTGATTGGACTAGCAATTATTATAGATGCAAAACCAGCTGTTCATAAAACTTCATTTATTTGCTCATATTCCAAAACTGTTTGGCTATTTGTTGTCTATTAAATAAAAATAGCTGCACACTGCTTTGTTTGTCTTTTCATAAAGACTTAAAGGTCAGTTGAAATTTAAAAGGTTTTTTTAGATATTAGTTTCAGTATTGTTCGTTTTTAGAATATCAACAAGCTAGTGCATACATTAAAACAGTGACAAAATTCAAGTTTAGAAGATATAGAATAGATATAAACATGTAAACTTGTAGTTTGTCACTTCCATTTAAATGGGTCAGCGTTTTTATTCACGTCACATCATACTTCAGTTTCTCATCAAATCTTAATCAATCAAATGCTTTCTAATATCTGACATGCCCCACCCCCTTCAAGATGCTTCACATTTGTTGCGTTTGAGCTCAGCCACTTTCACAGGCAGATCAGTGATAAAACAAAAAGAGGAGGAACTACACTATGTCCCACCCTCTCTTGATATTTCATTGAGACATTTCAAATCACTTCAGGTGACCTTAAAACAGGGTTTATTCAGGTTACAAGTCAAATTTAAGACTTTTAAGACAACTATTAATTATTTTAATGATCTAGGCGCAAAGTCTGAAGCTCAAGGCACAAAAGCATTAAGGGCATATCTGAATCCACTTTTGATATTTTAAGGACAAAAAAATATGCTTTGCACCGGTCTACAGGGTTGAGTTTATTCTCTTAATGAGTTATGGGTGTGTTTTGAGAATAAACCAATTAGAGTCTCATCTCTCATTCTCTTTAAGAGTCAGTTGCGTTGCGCCATGGCGCATTTGCCGTGTACATGGCGGACTTTGTAAGTGGAAAAAACTGAACGCTTCACAAGCGAGAAAACAGTTAAACAGACCATCTGCAGCGCAAGAATGAGCCTCCTCCAATCGGCCTTTACTTTCACTTTCTGTCTTTTGTGGAAAAGCGCAAAGATTTGTTTCAAAACTATTTGGAAATTCTGTTCTAATTTCCAGCCAACGAATAAATGAACAATAATAACGAAGTGAGGTGAAAAAAACAAAAACACACATGCTATGCCCAACATGATCGAAAACCTAACAGCTGGACAAATCTAAGCTCATTTTTAATAAAACAAATCTAAATATGACTATAATGAATACCACTAAATTGTCATAAATAAACTAAAAAAGCCCCCCTGAGATGATTAAGTCATGAAGGCAGTGGTTTTTATATTTATGTAGAAAGTAATTTTTTTATATATATTTTAATCTTTTCATGCTTTTTTATTTGTAAAGATATTTGCATATTGACATTTTGCATGTTTTAAGTAATGTGTAAGCGAGGCGCACAACTCATGCGCTTTAAGCTGCTTTCAGCTGGTCTATTGAACAGTCTATTTTAGCTCCTCAAAATAGCAACGTGCCAACAATGCGCCTTAACACACCTCTTTGTGGCGAAAATGGATTTATTATTTAAACAACATGACAATAATTGGAAAAATTAGGGTTGCATTGGTCTGAAAATAGCAACACAACGTGGAAACATGTCTTGCATCTTATTTCGTTGGGTGTGTGATAGGGCCGTTAGACTTTACAGAGTTAAAGACTAAGGATTTTTTTCTAATGGCCTGGTATGATCATGTATAATAGTTAAATTTTTTTTTCCCTGATAAGGGAATTTAATTTTGGGAATTTGCTGTAAAATGTCTAACCGCTGCTGTCAATTGTATATCTTTGCAAAAAAAAATAAATAAATAAAAACTTTAATATAAAAAAATAAGGTTTTATTGAAATGTATTGTTGGCCATTGGATGGATGTCGGCCAGATTGAGTAACTTTATTTGGACAAAGCAAAATTAAGACTCGTTTAAAATGATTTAATACCAACAACACAAGATTTTAGTGAACTTATAACTTTTTAAAGCCTACAATTTAGTTTTTGAAATTTAAGAAATTTTTTAAGACCCAGAGGACACCCTGTTTGAAATAAGAGATGATGCAATGCAGTACCACAATTCAGCAAAACAGCAGCCTATAATTTTTTACTTTCACTATTGTTTTGTGTGTTGCACGTTGCTTATTATGAGTTCCCATGAAGTGTGTGAGTGTCTTACTCCTCTTGCTCCTTCTCTTCATTAGTCCTCCTCTTCTCCATCAGGTCTCCATAGAATCGAGACTGATCTCTCTTTTGCTGCTTGAGATCGATGCCAGCGATGAAGCCTCGTCCGTACAGATGAACCTGATGCTTTTCTTTATAGCTAAACACATAAACAGAGTCAAACCTGTTTCATCACCTGATACACTACATAAATATGTACTCACTAAAGCAACTAAGGCAGTGAAGATCAATTGCAATGTAGATAAAACGATACTAAATAATCAAATAAATTCAAGCAGTTATTTATGGCATCTGAAAAGAAGCTCACATTGGATTGTAGTCGATTGATGTGTCTTCAGACGCATCCCACTCAAAGACAAACTTCCTGTCGTTGAGATGGCGTGTACGCCGCCGCTTCTTCATCCCACCAAGATAACGCTCCTAAAGAGAAAACAAT
The DNA here is from genome assembly GCF_052040795.2 of Danio rerio. NCBI lineage: Eukaryota > Metazoa > Chordata > Actinopteri > Cypriniformes > Danionidae > Danio > Danio rerio. The sequence continues at coordinate 15,905,386 of NC_141043.1, forward strand.
TAATACCGATTCACCACTCAAAGACATATTACCACCTAAAGCACTTCAATGCACAGCAGAAAAAAATAGTCTGACAGCAGGATTAATTTGAAAATGATTTTCAAAAATGTTATTGAGGCCCACTCTAACTCCCAAACAGATATTTAGTAATAATTTGCTCAAATTTTAATAATGCCTTAACGCTTTTTCTACCTGACACATTTTGCTGATTGCCTATCATTGTGACTCGACATCTACATATGTAACTGTCAATGCTAACATTTTTTTAAATTTTGGCTTTGCTCCAAACTTTTTTCAATGCTGAAAAAGGCACACTTCATATGAATTTGTTTGTTTACCTGTTCAGCATCATGTGATACATTTGCTAAATCATTTGCATATCATATTAACATGCTTATATCCAGGAAAATTGCATTTTTGCTTTTCTGCTATTACTCAACTAATTGCTCTTATAAATATTAGCAAAAACTCATACAGCGATACAATTTGCTGTTGAATCGGAATTCCAGGTGCATCATTCTAACTGCATCCTAATAGATTTCATCACAGTTTTTTCTTGCAGATTACGTGACATGCTTGATAATGTCAGCTTACCTATTATTGATACAACAATTATATCATAGATAGTTAATTTTCATAGCTCTAATTTCTACATACCCACTATGCTTACTGATAAATGAAAAGTCTAGTTCTAAATAATAGTATATTTAAAAGATTAGTTTCAGCTATGATTAATTGAAAGCATGTGAAATTACCACATATACTAACTTGTTTTACTCCACTCACTTCAAAACTTCATTTAAGTGTTTAAAATAAATCCTTCTGTGAGATCATTCCATATTTGTCCATGATTTTTAGTCACATTGAATCATTAAAAGCTGTTTATACCGCAACCTAAGGGAATTTCAGAGATTCCTTCTTCATTGGTGTTAAAGGTTTCTGCACAAGAGCGTCCTCTTGTATTCTGAGAAGATTTACTACTAATCACACAACTGTTTTTCCCTGACAAGATGTGCGCAAAGATCTCAGCTTTCGATTAATTATATTTGCGATTTCATTCTGATTTATCATGCAGCCCTAGATGATCTAAATCTGTTGCTCCCAACCTACCAGGGATGACCAAAGATTTATGAGGGGTCATTCATAGTTTGATTTTTTACAAGTACAAATAAAACAAATACCAGTTTGATGATTAAAAACTAATTCTTGACAGTTCATTTTATCATTTTAAAAATCTTTAAATATCAGGATTCAAACAAATTTTTACTACAAAATTTACATGATTTTTCCAGGACTTTCAAGTCAAATTTCATGACCTAATGTATCATGTAATGTCTACGCATACGTGGTAAATCATAAGAAAAGCAATGAAGGTTTACATTTATTACAGCATATCATAAAACACACAACAATCTCTTTAGTTTCAATTTATTTTTTATATCTACGTAAAATAGATGATGCTTACACAGCACTAATTATGTGAGACCATGTTTTTGGCAAAGAAAGGAGTAAAAAAAACAACAACCTCCATTTCAGTATACAGATATTTGTCAAACAAATTTTAGATGATGTTAATAGTTTGTTAAGCTAGTAATAGTAGGTAAAATTACTTCTATTCTAAAGCCGCGATTACACTGCAGTTTTCGCTCCACAGATTTCTATTCACAGGCAAGCAAATGCGGCAGACCAAAAACGCTAGCACGTGCGACAAGTTTCACATTTTACTGCATTCGAAAGTTCAAGCTTGGTGAATTTTTACCTGCGAAATTGCATCACTTGATTGCGTTAGACCAATAGAAGATCATTTAAAATAAGTAATTTCAAATATGGAGCAATCATTACAAAAACCCAGCCCCTTTTCATACCTCCATACGACAGAATTTCGCATACACAGGCTCTGGTGTGACCGCAGCTTAAGTCGCTTTGGAGAAAAATGTTTGCTAAATGACTAAACGTAAATGTAATATCCACGACTTTTCCAAAACCTTGTGGGTTTATCTGTTTTTTCTAAACTTTTCCAGGCCTGGAAAATACCATGTCAAAATTCCATGACTTTTCCAGGTTTTCAATGACTGAATGAACCCTAAAATATGCAATTACAGATACTTACAGCTAATTACTTTCCAGCATTGAGCAAATTTCTTTCTGTCTATAAGCACCTCCTACTGTCAAAAAGTGGATTTACATTTTCTGTCAAGGCTGTTTGCAGTTCAAACTGGAATCTGTATACACTATTTCTAACATTACACGAAAATATAAATATCAAAACTTTACTTGAAGAAAGTAAATCATAGTAGATAACACAAGTCAACCAAACTTATTCATTTAAAAAACCATTGTGTCAGCTATGAATTTTTTAGGGCTTGTAAATGTGGAATTTTTTTAAATAGGGGTCTCTTGGAAAAATGTTTGAGAATGACTGATCTAAACAATGGTGAGTTTCTCCTCCCGCTGAATAAGTGAGGACAGTGTCATCACCTTTATAGCCACAAGCTCTTTTCCTTTGTCCTTTTCTTCTCTAATCTTCTGTCGTTCATCATCGTCATCGTTCCCATTGTTCTCTCTTTCCATCCGCTCCCTTCTTTCCCGTCGTTCTCGCTCTTGAGGATCCTCTACAATTAAGAGCAAGCAAGATAATGAGATGAAGAGAGCAAATAATGCATGCAGTAATTGTTTAGAAGTGCACAAGCATACAGATGATCTCTACGTGACCTTTTTATTCTTGCACTAGCATAAAGATGTGCCTTTTATTTAACTTTCTGTTTTTTATCGCAATGTAGCAACATGCATCTTCTGTAAAGCTGCTTTGGAACAATAATAAGCTTGAATTTAATAATGATTCCTGTCTCTCACCTAGCATCTTCCTTCCGATGTCCTGAAATACTCTTCGTTTCTTCCGCTCTTCATCCAGTTGTCTGCGTCGCTCCTCTGCCACCTGCTCTCTGCGTTTGATGGCCTCAGCTTCTCGCTCTGATTTAGACAAGAACTTGGGCTGCAAAAGGAGAATAAAATATGATTAGGGAAAAAAACAACAACCATAAAAATCGAGAGCATTATCTTTTATAAATATCTAAATATCTCCTGACTTTAGATTCTGCCTCCTCTTCTGCTTTCTTCTTGGCGAGCAGCTCCTCAAGAGAGAGAGGCTGAACCTGAAACAGCACAGAAAGAGAGAACATCAAATAAAAGCCACACAATATGCAGCTTTTATTAAACTAGAAATGACTTCTTATAGTGCACCTTGTCTTTCTTCTTCTCCGCTTCCTCCTCTTCCTCTTTTTTCACATCTTTCTCCCTCTTTAGTTTCAAATCCTTGGATTTAGGAGAAGCACTCCTGTGAAGACAAATACCAAAAAAAATAGTGAAATGCTTAATTTTTATATCAATAACTTTTTAAAAACATTTATTCAAAGATTTGCAATGACAAAACAGTGGTATAGGTGTCTCACATCATGATATACAATAATAGACCCATCTATTTTTCAATACAGCCATCGGCAAGAAATTCAAGGGTTTTGTGAAGGGTAAAATTAACAATAGTCTTTTAGTATACATTCTCCACAAACTTTTATCTTCTATGTCAGCTGTCAATTGCTCAGGATTATTATTATATCATTATTTGTTTCCTATTCAGAGTTTTTATTTATCTATAATCATGACAAAATAAATTCATCATTTAAACAGTATAATTTCAATAAAATACAAAAAATAAATATACACTTAGCTTTTAAATAGATACATAAAGAATATTCGCATACAGAAATATGGATACACACACCGTAAGGAATCTGTAATTGTAAATTTCTTTCGGGAATGGTAAAAGTGTTTTTCATTTTGTTAATTTTTTTCAAAAATATAAATTTGTTTTATCCTTTTCCTATGTAATTGTGTCTTATGATAGGTAAAAATGTTTTTCAAAATGTAAATTTGTCTCGAGCTTTGTAAAAGTGTTTCACACTTTGTAATATTGTTTTGCACTTCCCGGTCACCGTAGTCTAGACATTTTTACATATTAAAAACTATAGAACTTTCATCAGAAAAATTTCAGCACGTGTCAAAAATGATCCAGGTATATAAAAAAAAAAAACACACCGGCATGATCAAGGAAGACATGACACACAAATCAACTGCACCAGTCCCTACAGTGATCCTTATTTTTCAGCTACCGAGAAATTTTCAGCATTAAATACAAGTCAAACCTTGATTTCTTGGAGCGGTCTTTGTCCCGTCTATCCCGTTCTCTTTCTCGGTCTTTGCGGCTTCTGTCTCTGTCTCTATCTTTGTCTTTTAGACGACGATCTCTAAAAACAGAGAAGAAAAGTCCGTGTTTGGTGATCGTTAGCCTTCATATGAGAAGAACAGTATATAACTGTATACACACCGGTCTGGAGATTTGGATCTGCTGCGGGAGCGCTTGCGTTCACGGGATCTGTGACGTTTGCGCTCTCGGCCAGGAGATCCTTTACGATCGCGCTCTCTAGAGCGAGAGCGACTGCGCTTACGGGACTCTCGTTCCTTCCCAGCCGAGTCCAGGTCCTTCTTCTCAGAGTCACCAGCCATCTGGAAAGAAGAGCAACTGTGCGTTATGTTAAGGAGGGAGGTATGCACGATATCTTTTGATTGCAATAAACCGGCAAATCGTCAGCTCATGATAAAAAGAAAATTGATTTATAATAATAAAAACCACAATAAAACCTACAACAGACCATTTTCACATGATTGTGATGATGCCTGAAGTTTTAAATATCTTGTTTTTTTGTTTAATATATGTGTTTTTGAGCAGTATAAAAAAACTTAAATGAGATTTTTGAAAGGAACAATGTTTAAAATTTAACACACTTTCAGATTCCTCCCAATTTCAGGTTTTAATTTATCCAGATAAAGGCTAAAGTCTTTTTCATGATAGGACACATGGCAATATTCAATAACTCAATAAAGATATTTAAATATCTGCAAACTACTGTGAATAATTATTTATACAGTGTTCACATTGAATTTGCAGTGGTGTTCAAAACAGCACCAAAGCTTAAACACTTTATTGGAACTTTTCACTTCTGGCCTACTACATGCTGAAATATTGATAGAAATGGGCTAATATTCATTAATTAACATTGTACAATACGACTCCAGTAGTTCACTACAGTAGTTTTGTCGTACTGCGCCTTTAAGGCGAGTCCTCCCCGCCTACCATTTTTACGTGCCTTTCTGATTGCCTTAATCTCCTCCCTCGTCTGCGTCAGACATCAGACAGACTTAAAGTAAGATCTCGTGTAGCGTTTGTGAGAAATACTACAGTAAGAACTTTACCAAGGAGTATTTGTTGTGCAGTGTCATTGATTAGTCACACACAATATCGTTACAAAGTTCACGCGCGCGCACACACACACACACACACACACACCGCAGCAGACACACAAAAACACAAACACAAACACAAACACACACACACACACACACGGACAGACAGAGCACGCTTAGCTTTGCACTGTTTTTTCATGCATATGTGACAGGATACAGCTTAATCTCCACTGCTGTGTGGATATCTGCTATGTTATTGAACAAAATAAACCTGATTTAACATCCCCAAACAGGGATTGAAACGTCTTCCTTTATAATTGTTTTGACACGCAGCTGTGCTGATGAAGTAAAGCTGAAGTGAATCGCTGTACTTCATTACACACGTGCTCTGTTTTAAAACATTTTAAACATGTAAAACTTACACATTAGATGATGATTGATGATCCTAGCAAACTGAACAGATTTTTTATTTCCGGTTGCTTTGCGCACGTCTGGTCTTGTTGACATGATTATACATGTGACTACCGGGAAATGTTAATGCGCACAGCTGTCAATCAATTCGGTGGGCGGGGGGACCGCACTCCTGCGTCAAGTTGCGGTCGATCTAAAAACAGCTCGAATTGGTCCACTGTTTTTATGTTGTTAAATTAAAAAAAAAAGCACTGGGTAACTTTATATCACCCCAAGATCCTGGTCTATACACTATGCCTACACATATGTCTGTCCAAATAGCTTGAAAAGTAGATTTTTCACCATAGGTGCCCTTTAAATTTGGTTATTAACTAACAAAATTCCACTTTATTTTTTTACTTTCATTAACATAGTAACTGTAATGAATCTACCTTTTTTACTGTTGATTTTAATCTATTAACTAACATTAAGCAAGGAAACTTCATCGTGAAGTGTTACCTATTGTACGTTGCAACATTTCTTTTCCCTGAATTTGCATAAAATACAGCAATATACCAATGACTTTGTTTTTATACCTATTTAAAGCTCTATATCGCGATAATACCATATATCACCATAAAAGCTTCAACATTTAATCGGCACAAAAACATTTGACATCATCGTTATCTTATTCTCGAATAGAGGTAAAGCTGGTTTTATATACGCACATTCTGACTTTCCCCTTAATAATACAACCATATAAAAGTATTTGCAAACTCTAAATAGCGAAATCATATTAACTTAGCAGCAAATGACTATCAAAGTACAACATTGTTCACAGTCAAATTGTCAACAGTGTTAATGTTGTTTTCAAGCCACACTACCACTAATTCCGATCGAATATTCAAAGTAACATGCTAAACAATAACGTTAGAGACTTCTAAATAAACAAATGTGCTAATATAAAACCAACTTTACCTCTATTATTCTTGATACACTCACTGCTGTTCTTTCATTTAAACTCCCCGTTTTGCACAAATAAAATATTTTTTGTCAAAGTGCGTTGCTTATTTTGTTAAAGACTGTTCTACTAGCATAGTAACGTTATAGCTTAGATACAGTAACGTTAATTCCTTCACATTTGGCAGATTAACGTTACATAATTTCTGAAAACACCACATGTTCATATTGTTTTTTGAATCTGATGTACACTATAGAAGATTAGCTGCCACATATATTGCTTATATTTTGGAGATTCTTTTCTTATACCTCGGTAAATGCATTTAACAGATTTGACTTAAATAAATAGAAAGGGCCTTTTGTATACCTTAGGTAAAATTATTAACCTCATTTTAGTCAAACTACGTCAAATGTAATCATTAAAACGGGGATGACCATAATAAAACTATAACATTCTATGTGCAATATAACTTGAGATGAAAATAAATTCACTGGAGTTAATAATCTCGCTGCACCCCACACTGAAGGCAAAGAACACGGCAATGGCCAACAGAGTCTAAACAGAAGACTATAACGAGTGAACCTTAGTTATGAACAAACGTTCAGCTGTGCAGTGGATAACAAGAGAAGTTTTGTGCGTTTACTTGCCTTTATTGATCGAAATTAAGGATCTTGCGAAGCCTGTGCGTTTCACTGAGCCGCCATTATGTTTGGCGTCAACATATGACGAACTTCCGGCAAGGAATTGTGGGAGATGCAGTCAAAAACGATTTTTTTAAGCCAGGGAAGTTCAACAACAACAAAACAGTATTGTTGTTGCTGTTCTTTTGTTTTTATACATATATTTTGTGTTGTTGTGGTTCTTGCCTTGTTTTGTACAAATTGTATTAAAAATTCAAAGTTAAAAAAGCATTGTTATTTGTATCAGGCATATAATAACAGTTATATGTTATGTTATATGTTAATAGCATTAAAATAATACAAATTAATTGGTAATAATAACTATTATTATTATTAGCTATTAACAAAAATAATAATATAGAAATAAATAATTTTATAATCTATAACTAAAAGTAAGAACATCATTTTGGAAAGCAGGATTTTCTTTGAAATTGTGCCTAGTTTACCTTTTAAGCAAGGTAATAATAATTTAAAAATGAAAATTAATAGTGTGATAAAAAATGTTGCTCACAAAAAGCAAAAATAATAATCAACACAAATTTAAAGAAAAAATCATCTAAAAGTATCATCTAAAAAGAACATCTCCATCATCATCATCATCATCATCATCATCATCATCATCATCATCATCATCATTATCAGTATTATTGTGTTATTCTTCTTCTTCTTCTTCTTATTATTATTATTATTATTCTTATTATTATTATTATTATTACTACTTTTATTATTATATTATTTTTATGATTTTGATGATGGTGATGTTTATTGTTTTTCTTATCACTTTCAAAACATGTGTGTTTATAAATGTATCAATGAAATATTTCAATATTAATATAACCACAAAAAATATAAATATGCCTATAGGCAAAAGGTGGTCTATGTTCATATGATATCATGTGAAAGTTAGAGAAAATCACCATGAAAGGCGTCTATTGTATAAATTGTTATTCAGGGCTCGGCCACGGGGCAGCAGATCATTTTAACAACTTGCTTACATTCTGGAAATGTGTGCGCTATAGTGAACCGCCGCGCTGTTATTATCACTGGCCGTAATAATAGGCTCTATGGCGGGCGGAGGGGGGGCTTCGGCACACCTGAACAGCCCGCTATGGAAGGTGAGCAGGATGAGCGCAGATCGCGGACACGAGCGCCAGAGGAGCGCGCGCATGGAGGCGGAGGTTCGGCTCGGGATGCGCAGTGAGGAGGAGAGGCTCCAGACCTTCCACAACTGGCCCAGCGACGCTGCAGTGAGTCCAGAGGAGCTCGCACGGGCTGGCTTTCACTATCTGGGCTACGGGGATACGGTGCAGTGCTTCTGTTGTGAGGGCATCCTGAGGCACTGGGTGGATGGAGACACGCCGCGAGGGGAGCACGAGAGGCACTTCCCCACCTGTGGATTGATGAGAGGCAGGGATGTGGGCAATGTCCCGCGGGGCTCCTCTGATTCTGTGGACGGTCAGCTGCTGAGTCAGCTTCAGCGCTTGACCATGGACGAGCAGGGCCTGACCGGACAGGCTGCATACTCGGAGATGGAGACGGAGGACAACAGGCGATCTACCTTCCACAACTGGCCCACAGGAGCAGCAGTGCAGCCCGACACACTGGCACGCGCTGGATTCTTCTACACAGGTGCGTGGAGAATTTTTCTTTTATTTTGGGAACAAGGAAATAAAATTATGATGATTCACATGATGTTGATTTTATCAGAAGTGAAACTGAGGCGCTTCTGCTTCTTTCTCGCGCAAAGCCACAGTCACGCGCCTGCAGTCACGAGCACTGTGAATGCACGGAATGAGCGAGAGGCCGCGAGCACAGAGCAGAGCACAGCGCTTTATTCTCAAAGCAATAGTGTTTCTGGTTGCTCCTTATGTAGAAAGTGTGCATTCAGAAATTAATATCACTATCTGCTCTCAGAGGACAACAAAATTGTAATTTATAGGCATACACTGTAAAAATATACAATTTATGTATAATTATATATATATATATATATATATATATATATATATATATATATATATATATATATATATATATAAAATATATATATATATATATATATATATATATATATATATATATATATATATATATATATATATATATATAAACGTAAATCGGCCGTTGAATTACAGAAATTTATTGTAAAACAACAGAGGTTTAATCACAGAAATTTAAATTCAAGGAAATTTATTATTATATTATTAGGCCCCACCTTCCATTTTTCCCCTCAATTTTTGTTTAACGGAGAGAACATTTTTTCCGTAAAATTACGTATTTTAATCAATATTTACTCACCATTATGAGGTTCCAAACCTTTACGAGTTTCTTTAGAACACTAATGAAGATATTTTGAAGAATGATAAAAACCTGCAACCTTTGACTTCTATTGTAGGAAAAACAAATACTATGGAGGTCAATGGTTACAGGTTTTCTAGCACTGTTAGTCAGAAGTCAGAAATATGGTGAAAAGGCCAGAATTGTCACATAGCACACAAAAAGATAGAATTGTGAGATATAAAATGAAAATTTGGACAAAAGTAAAGCCACAATTCTGATATAAATTATGTAGTTATTAGGAACTGTAAGCAGTTCTGTTAGAAAGAAATCAAAGTTCTGAGAAAACATCTGAATTATTATGAGTTTTAAACTCTGTTGTAGGATATTCATTTACACTGTAAACCCTAATGTTGTCTTTACTTAAACAATCAAGTAAAGTTGACTGGACATTACTTTAAATTTAGCGTTTTGGTCCTGTAACCTAAAATTATGAGTTCATTTAACTCATATACAATGAAAATGCATAAACTTAAGATTTCAAGTATAGTTATAAGTTCAAAATCACAATGAATCGTTTGAAAAAAATAGGTTGTTTTTAATGTAGTCTTGACTGTAAAATTCCAACTTGTGCAAACTTTTAGTGCAAGGTCTTTTTTAAATCAGAAAACAAGACTTCATGTATAATATAATGGGAAGAAATTGCTATTTTTCTTTTAAACATTTTTTATAGTATATAATTATACACAGACACACACACAATGAACTGAACAATTTAAGTATAATCTAACAAACCGGCAAGTTAAATAAACTTAAATATGCAAGTTTTGGGAGACTCCGTTACTCAATTAATTTCGTTCAGTCAACTTATTAGGGGTTTCAATTGTAGGATACAAAGTAAGAATTAACAGATAAAATATAAAAATTGTGACATATAATCAAAAAAGGCAAGAGGAAAAAAAGACAATATTGTGGTCACTTTAAGGTTTCATTCGTTAATGTAACAATACTTGTGAGAATCAGAATCAGTTTTATTGCCAGGTGTGCTCCACACACATATTTGTTTAGGCTACAGAAGCTTCCAGTTTACAAACCATATCGTACATCAATTTTTAGTCATAGTTTAACATTTACTAATGCATTGTCAAAGTTCATGCTTGTTAATATTAGTTAATGCACCGTGAGTTAGCATGAACTGACAATGAACAACTGCATTTTCTTATTAACGTTAACTAACATGAACAAATAATGTAATATATGCATGGGCCATTGTTTATTCTTGTTAGTAAATGCATTAACTAACATTAACTAATACAACCTTATTGGAAAGTGTTACCAACATTGTCATATGTAAATTTATTCAGTGCAAGGATTCACTTAAAGAAGTGAGTTGTCTTATATAAACTGATAAAGTCTTAGTTGCCAGAAAAATAAAAATCTCATTTGCAAGTCATAGGAAAGTTCATTCAGTACAAAATAATACATAGATACTGCTACACATCATCCAGACTCTATAGGATGGGACTAGCTGGAAATAATCAGTGTTGGAAATGCAATAAAGAAGAAGGTACGTATTTGATCTGGGAATGTTGTCTAGTTTACCCATTGTGCTGTAAAATGTGGCTAGGCTGTTACTTACCTGTAGAGCCATGGCTATGCCTTCTGGGTGACAAATTAGTGATACCTAATATAGGTAAAAATTCCTTTATTCTTCTCAAGATTGGATGCATTACAGCTGCTAGGATGATACTATGTAATTGGAAGTGTCCCAGAATGCCAGAAATCCGGCAGCTAGCTCTCTGCAACTCTCACATGGTCACCCACTGAAGCTGAGCAGGGCTGCACCCAGTCAGGACCTGGATGGGAGACCACATGGGAAAGCTAGGTTGTTGCCGGAAGTGGTGTTAGTGAGGCCAGCAGGGGGTGCCCAAACTGCGGTCTTTGTGGGTCCCAATTTCCCAGTATAATGATGGGGACTCTATACTGCTCAGTGACTCTATACTGCCGTCTTTTGGATGAGACTTAAAACCGAGGTCCTGACTCTCTGTGGTCGTTAAAAATCCCAGGATGTCCTTCGAAAAAGAGTAGGGGGTTTCACCTTGGCATCCTGGCCAAATTTGCCCACTGGCCTCTGTTCATCATGGCCTCCTAACTCTCCCCATATCGTAATTGGCTTCATCACCCTGTCTCCTCTCCACCAACCACCCAATAGTGTGTGGTGTGCAATCTGGCACAAAATGGCTGCCGTCACGTCATCTAGGTGGATGCTGCACACTGATGGTGGATGAGGAGATTCCCCCTCATTGTGTAAAGAGCCTTGAATGCCCAGAAAAGCGCTATATAAATGTAATGTCATTTAATCATTCAGAAATGAAAGAGTGGATTAATATTGCATCATATGAGTGTATGCTGGGGAGATTGAACAATGAGGGAAAAGTACATAGAAAATGGGATAATATCTGGAAACATCTAAAATTAGGATAAATGAGTATGTACATTCAAAGGTACCACAACCTTAATTTCCATATATGTTTGCTATATGTTGTTTTTCTTGGTGTGACAGGTGGCTGAATATGTAACATGTATCATATGTATGTGTAGTGTGAAGTGTGTTCTTTGTTCTTGGCTGTTGAACAATAAAAATAAAGTTGAAATATAAAAAATAAGTTCCCATTTGCAAAAAAAGTCAGAAGCTTGATGTGAAAAATTGTGAAAATCACAATTACGAGAGGAAAAAAGTGTCAATAAGACACATTCTGAGAGACTTAACATTTTGACTGAGAAAATCTGAACTGATAGAACTGTTTGTAACTGTCAAGCTTCTATACCTTATTTACATTGAAAATAAAAGAAGCACTTTAGATGCCAAGAGTGCAGTAATTTTCATTCATTTATTTTCCCTTCAGTTTAGTCCAGGAATGTCAAACTCAATTCCTGGGGGGTCGCAGCCCTGCACAGTTTAGTTCCAACCCTGCCCCAACACACTGAAGCTGCGGTCACACTGCGCTTTTCCTCCCATTGACTTTCATTCATACGCATGCGAATGCGTCAGACCGGAAACGCAGGGTCATGCATCAAATTTCGCAGGTTGCTGCGGTGCAAAGTTCAAGCTTGATGAACTCTGACCTGCGAAATTGCATCACTTGACTGCGTGAGGCCAATCGAGGATCAAAACATGACCTCTCTGGACAGAAATTTAAAACATGGAGCAATCGCTCGCTTTTTTAAATGTCTAATAATCTTGTTTAATCTCACCCCTTTTCGCAGCGCCGTACAACAGAATTTCACACACACAAACTCTAGTGTGACCGCAGCTTTACCTGTAGGTTTCTAACAAGCCTGAAGGACTCAAATAGTTTGATCAGGAGTGTTTAATTAGTGTTGGAACTAAACTGTGCAGAGCTGCGGCCCTCCAGAAATTGAGTTTGACGTCCCTGGTTTAGTCCCTTTATTCATCAGGGGTTGCCACAGCGGAATGAACCACCAACTTATCCAGCGTAAGTTTTACACAGCGGATGCTTCTCCAGCTGAAACCCAGTACTGGGAAACATCCATACACTCTCACATTCACACACATACACTATGGCCAATTTAGTTTATTCAGTTCACCTATACCGCATGTCATTGAACTGTGGGGGACAGCGGAGCACCCGGAGGAAACCCACGCGAACACAGGGAAAACACGCAAACTTCACACAGAAATGTTAACTGACCCAGCCAAGACTCGAACCAGTGATCTTCTTGCTGTGACGCAATAGTGTAAACCACTAAACCACCATGTTGCCCAGAGCAGCAAGATGCCATTACAAGTCTAAGCTAGTTTAGCAGTTTTTTTAATACACACACATACACATGCACACAGAGAGGAAAGAGCATGTCTCCTAAAGGTGGTTAGTGAAGCACACCTAAGCACACTCAGAATTTCAGTCTTCGCAGAAACAGAGTGTTTATAGGAAAGTATCTGGTGCACATGGAGAGGAAAGTTTTGACAATCATCATATACCCTACATGTTCATTTATAAAAACATTCTTTCAAAGGTTATTGCTGTTTTGACCATCGTTTAAGTTATGACAATACTGCATATGAATTAATCGTGTGTTTGTGTGTTGAATGTATTTTGTGTATAATTTTTTTTTTAGATGGTAAAAATTAAATGAGTGTCTGTCTGTTTCTCAGGTCATGGTGACAACGTGAAGTGTTTCTTCTGTGATGGTGGTTTGAGGAACTGGGAACCAGGAGACGATCCCTGGCAGGAGCATGCCAAATGGTTTCCACAGTAAGGGATGAATTACTTTTCTTCTACACTAAAAAAAAAAGAGATGAGATGAGATGATTCATGCTTTATGACATGGTGCATTAAGATGGGTAAACTGTGGTCATAAAGGGATGAACACGGTCAGCAACAATACTCAGATTTGGCATTGACATGATGCTCAATTGGTACTAATGAGCCCAAAGTGTGGCAAGAAAATATTCCTTGCACCATTGCACCATCAACACCAGCCTGAACTGTTGATACAAGGCAGGATGGATCTATGCTTTCATGTTGTTGACGCCAAATTCTGACCCTACCATCCAAATGTTGCAGCAGAAATTGAGACTCATCAGAACAGGCAACGCTTTTCCAATCAGGCAACACTTTTCCAATTGAATTCCAATTCAGTTTCCTGTTCTTAGGTGACTAGAGTGGCACCCAGTGTGGTGTTCTGCTGCTGTAGCCCATCCACCTCAAGGTTGGACGTGTTGTGTGTTCAGAAATACTCTTCTGTATACCTCTGTTGTATCGAGTGGTTATTTGAATTACTGTTGCCTTTCTATCAGCTGAAACCAGTCTGGCCATTCTCCTCAGACCTCTGGCATCAACAAGACATTTGCACCCACAGATCTGCCGCTCACTGGATATTTTCTCTTTTTCAGACCATTCTCTGTAAACCCTAGAGATGGTTGTGTGTGAAAATCCCAGTAGATCAGCAGTTTCTGAAATACTCACACCAGCCCGTCCTGCACCAACAACCTTGCCATGTTCAAAGTCACTTAAATCACCCTATTTCCTCGTTCTGATGCTCGGTTTGAACAGCAGCAGATCGTCTTGACCATGTCAACACACCTAAATGCGGAGTTGTTGCCATGTGATTGTCTGATTAGAAATTTGTTTTAACAAGCAGTTAGACTGGTGCACCTAATAAAGTGGCCAGTGAGTGTGTATGTAGTGTAGAAATAGCTTTCAGAAATTATTAATGAATTCCACAAACAATTATGGCAAATTACAGTAAATTAAATATCTCTTTTTTGTAGAATAATACACTATACACTAAAGCAGGGGTCACCAAACTTGTTCCTGGAGGGCCGGTGTCCTGCAGATTTTAGCTCCAACCCTAATCAAACACACCTGAAAAACTAATCAAGCTCTTACTAGATATACTTGAAACACCCAGGCAGGTGTGTTGAGGCAGGTTAGAGCTAAAACCTGCAGGGACACCGGCCCTCCTGGCCCGAGATTGGTGACCCCTGCACTAAAGTCTGCACAAACCACAAATTGCTGAGACTTTTATTTCAGCATGGTTGATGTGTTTCTAACTGAAACAGAATGTTGGCGTTCATTTTGCAGATCATTTCCTCATAGCAACAGAAGGACCGCCACTCCAAATACGGAATCAAATGGTCAGACTTTTACAGAGGATTACCAAAACAATTAGTTTTTTTTCCTGTGGATTCATTTACACAGATAAATTATTCACATTCAGAATAATAAAGTGAGCTAACAAAATAAACATTGTTTCAAATCTTTAAATAAGCTTAAAATGACCCTTTAAGAGTATTTATTTATCATTTGAAGAGAGTTCTGCAGTGTAATATGTACAATACAATGTTATTAATACTTACTGACTGGGGATTATTAATATTTTCTATTTAAAAATGGTGTTTTAGTAAAGTTTTGTGTGTGTTGTGTGTGCTGACTATATCATTTTCTCTTGTGTCTTACAAAGATGTGAGTATTTGCTGCAATCCAGAGGACAGGAATACGTGCGTAACGTCCAGCAGTCTTTCTTCAACATGAATGGGAGAGGGGTGAGAAAGAACGATGCACCTCAACAACAGTTTATGGTTATTTTATTCAGCTAACTTCATCGCTATAGGGGTTTCATTGTGTTGTTTTGTTTTAAAGGGTGGATCTCTATCATCAGCTGCAGGAAACATTACACCAGGTAAGACAATCCAGATCTTTATTTTTAAATAGTTTGTAGCAAAAGACAGGGGTTTTCAAAGGATTAGAATGCCACAATCAATTGAACTGAATTAAATATGACATTTTGAAGTAACCTAAAAGGTCTGAAGTGAAGTTAATTTGCAAAAAATAAATAAATAAAATGCTTAATTATTTTTTGACAAATTATCCCATGATAATCATAATTAATAATAAGTTTTACTCCAAAAGTTTACACAAAATACACTGAAAAATTTTGATTTACTAAATGTTTTTAAGGAAAGTGGTTGCAAAAAATTTATATGGGCTGAATGTAAACAAACAAATATGATTTAGTAATGTTCAACTTTAAATTCAAAAAATGTAGTAAATTTAATAATTATTTTGTCTAGTGTAGAGCCAAACAACCAGTAATTAATAAACATTCATAAATAAATTAATGAATAAGTTATATTGAGATTTCTAACAATATTTTGTATTAAATTTGCAGTAAAATCTAATTAATTTATTCAAATTGCTCAAGGACTCTTTAGCCCTTCCTATGGTGTTTTTGGGATTCGTGCCCCTGTTTGAAAACCCCTGAAATCTAAAATTTTCTATTGCTGTGAGCAGTGCTTGTGTGCTTTATATAAACACACTCTTGTGTATGTTTATTACATGACTCAATGCAATACTCGATTCCGATTGGGGGGTAACAACATTCAGATATGTCTGAAAAATGACCATTGTTCATGTCCATCATCCATGACGTCAGTGTTGCAAATGTCAGCTATATGCTCTGCCGTGAAACAAGCATAAAATCCAAATTTCCTGTGTTTATTTTCTGGGCAAGGAGCCATGTAATAAGCAGAATAACAATATCAGGTTGCATGCATTTTATGTCCCTCAGGAGTTGTTTTTATTGTTCCAGCTCTCACAACCTACTTTTCATCCAGGAACAGGAACTTCTTTTCTTATTTTGTATTCATTAATTGTCCATTTTCCTACTAACAGTAATGATGTTACAGTTTGCAGTTTACCATAAATCATTGGTCACTGTTGGCAAAGAAACATTCCTGAACTTGCTGATTCTTTGCTATTAC
The DNA here is from genome assembly GCF_052040795.2 of Danio rerio. Classification (NCBI taxonomy): domain Eukaryota; kingdom Metazoa; phylum Chordata; class Actinopteri; order Cypriniformes; family Danionidae; genus Danio; species Danio rerio. Next base: position 15,922,280 of record NC_141043.1, read on the forward strand.
AAAATAATTGCCTGCAGAAACATCTTGATCTGCATAATGTATCATACACACTAGCCCTGTTTACACTTGTACTTAAAACAGCAAATTACGACACCCTTAAGGATACCTTTGTCATTTTAAAATTTGAATGTTCCCCTTAATGTAATTCTAAATGGTTAATATTTAGTTTTGGATGTCTCCTACAATAGGCTTACATTCATTCAATGTCAAAAAGATAAAAATTTTGTCTGAACCCTGAATTTAGATGTGTTTTGGTATCGTAGATCCAGCCTGATCTCGAAAGGTAATGTAACTACTTTACATTATGTCAGTTTAGTGGATAATTTATACAAATTTATATTTAACTTCTGTCATATTAAAATGTACGATTTTTAAAAGGAGGCATGGCATCAAACTCCACTCCTAAACCCAACCAGTGGTGTAAAGTAACTAATTACAAATACTCAAACTACTGTAATTGAGAATTTTTTCTCAGAGATGGTAATTTACTGTACTTTTACTTTTCTCTTAAGTACATTTTTACTGCAGTATTGGTACTTTTACTCAACTACTTCCCTTTAACTTGCAGTCCCTACTTTATTTCTTCTTGTCTTTGGGGATTAGTAAAATCAGTCCTGTGATTCCTGTCTTAAAAAGTACTAAAAAAACATCCTCAAAGCAAATCACAAGACTTCAGTGGTTCGATCTGAATATTATTAAGCTACGGGATAACTTTTGTTAAAATAGCAAATCTTGTAAGGAGCAACTGAAACTGGCATTTTTAGTTAAATTTTTTTATTTAATGTTTTATTTATTTATATATAGTCATAAACACTGTTTTTAGAGCAATTAATTTAAGCAGTTTTTGTCATTGGTTATTCCTGTCATTTCCCCTCAGACAACTGAAAAGGAAGTTCAAAAACAACCACAGAATAGAACTTCCTTCATTATTACTACATTATTTACTCACCTTACACTTGTTCCAAAACTGTTTAAGTTTCTTTCTTCTGTTAAAGACAAAAGTAGATATCCTGAAGAAAGTTGGAAACCAGCAGCTATTGACTTCTATAGTATTTTCTTTATCCCTATGCAAGTCAATGGCCATTCCTTTGAACAATCTTCAGGATATCTTCCTCTGTGTTGAGCTGAAGAAGAAAATCACTGCTTCATTTTTGGATGAACTATCTCTTTAAATGCACACATTCCGGTTGTATTGATCCTCGCTGGGATCATTTTCCCTCTCAAGTGAAGATCACAGTAGTCCTCATGCATGCTCTGACGTTCCTGTGTCCCGCTGGCAGAGGTGTTGGGTGGGCAGAGATCAGTGGCGGCACCCATGTTGTCTCCTGTGGTGCAGGCGGTGCTGCAGATGGGCTTCCAGCACTCGCTCGTGGAGAGCCTGGTTCAGTCCCGCTTTCTGCTCACCGGTGCGCACTACACCTCCGTCTCTGATCTGGTGACGGACGTCCTGCAGGCCGAGGAGGAGGAGGAGAGGCAGACAGGGGACACAAGATCAGGTGTGGCTCATCCTCTGTTTGCAAACACATTACTCTATCAAAACAAGATAAAACTTTATTATGTATGTTTATATACAGCTGAAATCAAAATGATTAGCCCTCCTATGAATTTCTACTATCTTTTTCAAATATTTTCCAAATGATTTTTAATTTTTCACAGTGTTTCCTATAATATGTTTTCTTCTGCAGAAAGTCTTATTTGTTTTATTTTGGCTAGAATGAAAGCAGTTAAAAAAAAACATTTAAGGTAAAGATTATTAGCCCCGATAAGCATTGACTGTCTACAGAACAAACCACTGTTATACAATGATTTGCCTAATTACCCTAACTTGCCTAATTAACCTAGTTACGCCTTTAACTGTGACTTTAAACTGTATAGAAGTGTCTTGAAAAATATCTAGAAAAATATTATGTACCATCATTATGGCGAAGATAAAATGAATCAGTTATTTGAGATGAGTTATTCAAACTAGTATGCTTAGAAATGTGTTGAAAATCTTCTTTCTGTTAAACAGAAACTGGGGGGGGGGAAATCAACAGTGGGGCAGGGTGGTGGGGCGGAGGGGTCTTTGAATTCAGAAGGGCTAATAATTTTGATTTCAACTCTACACTGTAAAATTATCTGTAATTTTACGGTTTATTTCCGTAAAAAAATCCGTTAAATACCAGCCAATAAATTACAGATATATACCGTAAAACAGATATTAAATTACAGACATTTCTTTAAAATAAAATTTCTGGTAAATTTATGTAATTTAAATCTGTTATTTTATGGTAAATTTCAGTAATTTAACGGACGTTATTTTACTGTCACCCCAGCTGCCAGAAATAAACCTTAAATTTACGGATTTATTTTTACAGTGTAGTTTAAAGGGTTAGTTCACCTAAAAATGACAATTATGTTATTAATTATTCATCCTCATGTCGTTCGTAAATCCTGAGGTCTTTGTTCATCTTCAGAGAACAAATAAAGATACTTTAGATTAAATCAGAGTGCTCTCTCATCCTCCATAGACAGAAACGTTCCCAACACATTAAAGGCTAGAAAAGTAACAACAATTCTGTGTATAATTTCAACTGTAATATTATGAAGCTCCAAGAGCACTTTTGTGCAAAAAGAAAATTAATATGTTGAAGCATTTCAAAAGATAATTTCCTGTTTTCTTCTCAAATAAAAGCTCTATGGTTTAACATTTAAAAGAATTTTTTTTTTTTTACTAATTTGTTGAATAATTACATAAATAAAATAAATAATAATAATTACAGCCATGAATATTATTAAATATTTTAGAGGTTAATGATAAGTGAAATTTTGGTGTATTTTAGTAGAATAATTTTTTTTATTTTACAAAAAAATCTTTAAAAATGATCTTTATTATTATAAAAATGCAACTCACCAGAATTATATATTTTCATTGGTTTAATATTAACAACACGGTGGCTCAGTGGTAAGCACTGTCACCTCACAGCAGGAAGGTCACTGGTTCGAGTTCCGGCTAAGTCAGTTGACATTCCTGTGTGGAGTTTGCATGTTCTCCCCCGTGTTGGCGTTGGCTTCCTCCCGGTGCTCTGGTTTCCCACACACTCCAAAGATATGGGGTATAGGTCAATTGAATCAACTAATTTGGCCGTAGTGTATGTGTGAGAATGAGAGTCAATGGGTGTTTCTCAGTACTGGGTTGCAGCTGGAAGGGCATCCGCTTTGTAAAACATATGCTGGATAAGTTGGCGGTTCATTCCGTTGTGACAACCCCTGATAATTAAAGGGACTAAGCCGAAGGAAAATGAATAAATGGATGAATAGTTTAATATTTATGATTTGAAAAAATAATATTAGTAATACTATTACAACTACACTGTAAAAATATCTGTTTTTACAGTTAATCATATATCTGTTATTAACCGTTTCCAGATTTTGCGATTCACATGTGTTTTTTGTTTGTGAATTGCATTATGGGCTCTTGATCTCTGCTTTGTCAACTTTTGATATTGAAAATTCAACTCTACAGTGACTTCAATTGACATTTTAGTTGTTTGAAATAATATAATGTATAATACATAATAATTATAGAGAAATAAGACCGTAAAATAAGAGAAAATATACTGGCAGTTTATTATAAGGTTTATATAAAACCCAACCTAGACAGTATATCACTTCAAACTATTAAATATGTAAATAAAAGTCACTTTTCCTAACTTTTTTAAAGGTTAAATAGTATCAAGGTCTCATAATGCAACTCAAAAGCAGAAATAAACAAGGACAAATAAAAAATAAAAACACGAATTACAAAACACAATGTACTACTACTACTACTACTAATAATAATAATAAAAATAATAATAATGAAATTATTCTTATTATCAATAACACTACAGCTTAATAGAATAGTTGTGATGTTTTAATTTATTGGTTTATTAAAAAAATGTAAACCAAATATCAGTAATAAACAGTAATAAACAGTAATTTTTTAATATATATTATTTTGCTATACTGTTTATTTAAAGATAAATTAAATTACATGTTTTATAAAATGACCCTCCACTAACGTAAGGATGTTTGTCTCCTCAGAGACTGTGGAGACGCAGAGAACACCAAGAACGACAAGAACAAGAACGCAGGTCTCAAGCAGGGAGAAAGGTTCATATTAACATGCTCTCATTGCACTTATAATGTGTGAGTGTGTTTGTGTGAGTGTGTGTTTGCATACAGCTTAATCCCTCTATCCAGTAGCCTCGAGATGAACCAGATCCAATTGATCATCTCATCTGATCCAGACCAAGTGAAAATGTTCAAACTCATGTGTCCGTGTGTGTTTTTCAGTGCGCTCAGACCTGAGTCCAGAGGAGCAGCTAAGGCAGCTTCAGGAGGAGAGGACCTGTAAGGTCTGCATGGACAAACTGGTGTCCATGGTCTTCATCCCCTGCGGTCATCTGGTGGTCTGCAGCGACTGTGCCGCCAGTCTGCGTCACTGCCCCATATGCAGAGCGGTCATCCGGGGCAGCGTGAGAGCATTCATGTCCTGAAGAGCAAAAACACACACTCACAAACGCCATTAAAAGATTAGTTCACTTCTAGAACGAGCATTTCCTCAAACTCATAGACTGAAAATAATTATTTAGTTTGTTCACCCAATTTTTTAATATAAGCTGCTGCAAACAATTTATTTTGGTTGAATTTAAACAAACTAATTAAATGAAGTAATGTTTAAATTAATGTGTTTGTTTAAAACTCAGTTGTTTGCAATTACTTAACTTAAAAATGTTTAGTTAATCAATAAATATTATTTTCAGTGTAAAAGTTTTCTTTCTTCAGTCGAAATTAAATTAAAGGGAAAGTTCACCCAAAACTGAACATTCTGTCATCGTTTACTCATCCTCCACTTGCACAAATCCTGTTTGAGTTTTGTTCTGTTGAATACAAAGGGAGGTATTGTGAAGAATGTAGGAGAAAATGGCCATTGACTTCGTTGTGATTTGGACATCAATGGCTGCTTTTTCCAACATTCTTCAGAATATCTTCTTTTGTGTTTGACAGAGTCATAAGACTTTCATAAGAGTAAATGCTGAGGAAATGTTCAGTTTTGGGTGACCTTTCCCTTTAAGGGTTTTGAGAAAAAATATGCAGGATTTTTCTTCATATAATGAACTTATATGGTTCTTGGTGGTCTGAACTTCCAAACTATAGTTTCAGCACAGCTTCAAATGGGTGTAAATGACCGCAGTACACTGTAAAACCCCAAAAAGTTAAGGTAACGCTAACCATTTCAGGAAACCAATAGCAACAAACCATTTAAGTTCAAAAACTATTCCAAATGAGTACTGTGAACTTAATCCATTTGAGTAAACGGAGCAATTTGAGCACAGTAAAATAAAATAAAGGAAGAAAACTGAAACCAACTGAGTACTGTAAAACCCAATAAGTTAACGCAAGTCAAACCATTTGAGGAAACAATTGCTACAAACCATTTGAGTTAAAAAAAAATAAAATCTATGTGAGTACTTTGAACTTACTCCATTTAGTGTGAAGTAATGGGGTATTGAATTAACTCATTAACTTCAACACAGTTCAAAACTCTTTTCAAATGAGTAAAACTAACTTTCAGTCAATTTTGAGTTAACTACATTTAATTTGATAAACTGGACGGTTTGGTTTTACAGTGTATAGAATTCAGTGTGTAACCTAGCAAAATGAAATTTTTTTTCTAAAAAATAAACAATTATATACATTTTAACCACAAAAGCTAATCTGCCACTATCTTTTGGTAAATGCAAACCCTTTGGTTGAAAGTATGCAGTAAATATATATTCATTTGTTTTTAAGAAAATAGCTAATTGGGTTGTTAAGCATCTTATTCTTAGGTTGCGCTGTAAAAAATGCTGGGTTCCACGCAATTCCTTCATGCTGTTCCGACACAAATTCTTACAAATTTAAAAATGTAAGTGTATTAAACATAAAACAATTAGCTTGTCCCAAAAAAAAAACCTTAAGAATTGAGCTATTTGAACTCATTTTAAATAAGTTGTTTAAACTAGCAGCAAAAGTCATTTTTAAGTATGGGACCATTTACAGCCATTTGAAGCTGCAATTTTTAAGTTCAAGCCACTGAGCACCATTGACATTCATTATATGATACAAAGTAGAATAATCAAAATAGTCATTGAATTAGGGAAGTAAACTAAACCTTTAACAAGAACCAGACTGCATGGACTTTTAACACTAGGACCACCACTGGGTAAAGTTGACTGCCTCTCAGGTATTAAAGGATCGCTCCACTTTTTTTGGAAATACAATTTTAATTTAATTGGAAAGGAAATACTAAACTTAAACAGTTGAGTTTTACCATTTTTGAATCCATTCAGATGATCTCTGACAGGAGGACTTTTAGCTTAGCTTAACTAAGCAAAAATCATTGACTCTGATTAGACCATTAGCATCTCACTCCAAATTTTTTTTTAAAAAGTTTAGATCTTTTTCCTATTTTTAAGGTTGACTCTTCTGTAGTAATGCGTAATATCATTGCTCCTGCTGCAGCCTAGTCATGGCAGCAAAGTTCCTTTGATTATTATGTCAGACTGAGAGGATAATTCCTAGCTATATCAGCCTAGAAAATAGCAACTTTTAATTTTTCATCAGTCTTAGTCAGGGCCGGATTTAGTGATTTGGGTGCACTAAGCAATTCTGGCCATGGAGCCCGAAAATTCTATAATGCCTTTTGGCCTAATTTAAATGTATTTTTAATTTATTTATTGAGCTGTTTTTAAAACTTATTTCAGTCAATCACTAATTTTCTCCATTATGTCTTAATGCAAAATGATAATAACAACATGTAAAGTATCTTGTAAAACTTTTTAAATTATTTGTTTTCTTGAAATGTATTCACAACCAAAAATGATATTTAAACTGTGATGTAACAACAGAAGAGTCCAGCTTTAAATAGGAAAATTATCAAAACTCTTTATATTATTATTTTTTAAGTGAGATGCTAATGGTCTAATCAGATTCAATGATTTATGCAAAGCTAAGCTGAAAATGCTCCACACCCTGACACCGGCTGAATGAATTGAAAAACTGTTAAAACTGTTTAACTAGGATTTTCAATAAAGTAGCAAGTCTATAACCAGATTACAAGGTATTTTTACATATGAGCACCAACAGGTCAAATTTACATATATAATAATTTCATGCATTTTCATTTTTGCGTAAATGTATCTTTTGCCGTTCTTTAATGCAAGGCATTGTCTTTCCCCCACAGAGATAATCAGTTTTATTCTCAATGGATAGAAGAAAGTGATTCGTGGACATTTAATGCCATGAGTGAATGTGAATCTGAGGGTTGATATCATGAGTGAGTGTGCTGGGTCAACTGATAATAAAAAACTAAAAAACTCATGACTCTAGTAAACTCTGTTAATTTATATAATACAGAGACGGAGTCTTTTGAATAAATAAAGGATAAATAATATATAATTGAGTAAATAATAAATATTTTCATGCAGTTCTTTGCTGTGGATTTGTCATCTGAAACATTCAGCGGAATATAGCTGGAACAATGTATTTTACTTTTTTTTAAATGTAGACCGAGGGACATATTTCCAATGAGCCTGAGCTGGATTTAGGTGTTTAATGACACCTGGTGGTTCTAGTGTTAAAGATGATCCATAATATATAATGCGGAATGGAAATCAGCTTGGTACTTATTAATTTTTGGCTATACATTGAATCAAAAGGGGTCCAAAAGTCAATGTTTTACATACAAAACAAAGTAGAAAATTATTCGTCACCCTGATTTTTTTTTTTTCAAATCAGTGAATACAAACTCCAGAACTCAAGACTTCAACCCAATCCAATACTAAAATCTAAATGTGGCCATTTCTCCAACAAGAGGAGAGACTTACAGTATGACAGAAATCCTCCAAATGCAGATGTGAAAAGTTTGTCTTGTCATATCCAGCAAGACTTGAGGCTGTAATTAGAAACTGGGTTATCGGGTATGAACACTTATCTGGTTCTTGCTTTGCCTCTGAGGAGTTTTTACATAATGCTGCAATATAAAATATGACAAAAAGAAGGGTGAGGAATACTTTTATAAGGCACTGTATCAGTACACAACGAATGAATAAATAAGTAAATATTCCAAAACAGGCTTATTGTAAATACAAGTTCAACCCTTGTGCTGCAGAGTGCTCGGGTTCAAGTCCAGTAAAGCATGGTTTCACAAAAGAGATAAAAGTAACGTAAAATCAAGGTAAATCTATGTGGTTGCAGTGCAATTTTCTCTTACGTTAACTTTAATAAAAAAACATTGGTTGGGTTTAGGTCAGTGGTTTCTTAATCTAGATCAGGGGTGTCCAAACTCCATCCTGGAGGGCCGGTGTCCCGCAGTGTTTAGCTTCAACTTGCTTCAACACACCTGCCAAGAAGTTTCTATCAAATAAGAGCCTGATTAGCTGCTTCAGGTGTGTTTGATTAGAGTTGGAGGTAAACTCTCCAGGACACCGGCCCTCCAGGAACAAGTTTGCACACCCCTGATCTTGATGATCTGTGCGACAAGCCCTGCCTTTTGGAGAGTGTGTACAAGAATGACGTGCATCTGAAACAGCAAAATGTACCCTAAATAATGCATTTTAGATTCACCAAAGTCTAGACATCACCCTCTAATGGATGTGTCATCTGAAACGTGCAACAAAATGTACCAGAACAAAGTATTGAATGGTTTGCTAAAATGTAAGATGACGCATGTATTTCCAACAATCCTGAGCTGAAATATCCAGGTTTAAATGGCATTTTAAATCTCTGTGTGTACTTTTAGACCCCACTGAACACTGAAATGTTTTACATTCTTGCTAAACATAGAATTTAGCTTGTGTCATACAAAAGTAAACGGGTTTAAAATCAAAACAGATCATATTGTGTCAATGTGTCTCATTCTATTACCTGTAAGAACATTGCACATATTTTCCTTAATGAAATGATTTGCATTGCACGTCTTTGTCAAAACTCTGCTTCTGTTTTATATTTCTAGTTTCGAAAACCTTTGAACTAGTGATCAAAGTCTTTAAATCAGTCACAAAACGGTTTACGCCGTCAAAGCATTTAAAATGTATTCTGCAAAACTAAAATAACATGTAACAACAAAACAAAAAAGCTACAAATAGAAATGATTACAGTGTTATTGAGAGTATAATCTTTCCAAGGTAATTTAGTCATCAAAAAATGATTCAAATACAGTTCACATATATATATATATATATATATATATATATATATATATATATATATACATAAGCAGTTGAAGTCAGAATTATTAGCCCCCCTGAATTATTTGTTTAACAGAGAGCAGATTTTTTCAACACATTTCTAAACATAATAGTTTTATTACCTCATTTAATCATCTGCTGATCATTTTAATGATTTAATCATTTGTTGTACTTCGAGTTATTTTAGTACAAAACTGTACCTGAAGTTGTTTTTTGTATCTTCTGTTCTTGTTTTTTCCCTTAGTATATCTTCATTTGTTCATCGCTAATCCTCAATTATCATTCAATTAGTCATTTAATTAATTATTTTACTTCAGCTTTGCTCCATGTTTCTTGAACACTTAGTAGTGTGGAAACTCGGAACTGTTTGATTAAAACTGGGTTGAAAGGTTAAAGGTGTGAGAGGTAAAAACACAGTGTAAAAATGCATTTTAACAGTAATATAATATTAATTTAAACTACAGAGGTAGACTGTAAAAAAACAGATTGCTGGCAACCACAGCTGCCAGTAGTTTACCGTAAAGTCATATTGTAAAACCTGAAGCAAATTTCTTGTGTGTGTCACTGTTGTGGAGGAGAGTAGAGCCAGTGCTTGAGTTAAAAATGAACAATGAAACACTGATGTTATTCTGCATCTGACAGTGGCTGTTTAGTTGCTGCTGCAGTGAGAATCTCTGGTAATTCCATTCCTTAAATGTATGTGTTGATGTGAAATTTAAGACATTTGAGTTAAACTGAACTTTTCTAATTAACTAAAATAAGTTATCATTATAAGTATGCTAATAAGCATATATAGCACTTCATAAACTCATACAGTAGTTGGCCAGTTTGAGGAAGTTGCTTTCACTGAACAAAATGAGTTCACTTGAGTTTTGTGTATATCAGTGGTTCTCAAACTGTGGTACATGTACAACTAGTGGTACGTCGGCTTCCTTCTAGTGGTATGCGGATGAATCAAATATGTCATATGTACATGCTACATATATTTAAATAAATTATCAAAAATTATTTATATATGAATATGATGACATAACACCTATATTTATGAGGTCCAGGCAACAGTTCCAGGTGCTGATAAACATGGAGTTTTTTCTTTTTTTACTTTTTAAGAATAGTAACCTACCATTTTTAACTTTTAAAAGCACATTTTAATTTAAATGTTCTTAATATTAGGTTTTTAGAACTTAATATTAGTTTTTGAACTGTACAGAGCTTTAGCTGCTTTACTGGACCTAATACACTACTGTATTTCAATACTACTCATTATGGTGGTACTTGCAAACACAATTTTTTTTCTGAGGTGGTTCTTGATGAAAAGCGTTTGAGAACTACTGGTGTATATCAATGTAGGCCATGTATTTTTACAGCAACATACTGTAAAATAACAGTACATTGCTGGCAACTGCAGCTGCCGATGTTTTACTGTTAATTTACAGAGCAACAGCAAGATGCTGTAAATTTAACAGTAACATGCTGGCAACCATGCTGCCATTAACTCACTGTTTCTTAACGGGACAATTTTTAACAGTGTGGCCCGGTTTGGAATCAAAAAATGGAACGCTTCTGCTTAAAAAACGATTTAGCACGGTTGTAGAAAAGCGGCTTATGAAAATTGTAGATTCACATTGAAGGCATCAAAACTATGAATTAACACATGTGGAACTATATACATAAAAAACATTAAAAAAAAGTGTGAATCAACTGAAAATATGTCATATTCCAGGTTCTTCAAAGTAGCCACCTTTTTTTCTTTGATTACTGCTTTGCACACCATATTCCATATAACTAAAGAAATCTCCACTGTGCTAAGCGAAAGCACTTACTGAACAGCGCATCATCGATGACGTAAGCATGCCCAGGCCTGAATGTAATGTGAGTGCGGGCCGTCAGTGGAGAAGAGAGGGGGGACAAGCGTGATTTAGCCCGGTTCAAGGCAACAGTATATAGTGTGGGTAAGCCCTGAATGTAGGTTGGGATGAGGAGATTCGAAAGAGCTTGAATGAAAAGTGGGTTAGATGGAAGGAAGAGCTCAAGTGGATAACTAATTTTTAAGTAGGCAGATGTATCAAACCCAACAGCTTTGGCAATCATACTTAAGTACAACTTCACCACTTTGCTGATGCAAGTGAGCAAGGCTACGTAACTGTGAGCTGTCTGAGGCTTGTCAATGTGCAGAATGTGGTGCATGTCACCTTCCTGATGGGAAAATCCAGACCAGCCCCTCTAAAAAAGGTAACAATTTCCAAAATAAAGGAATCTGAGGGTGATGTCTAAATCTGCAGCAGTACTAGCTGCTAAGGCAGATAAGGGCCTACTCACACTGTGTTATCTGAACCGTGCCCAGGCCCGTTTCTCGGATCGTTTGAGAAGTGTGAGTGCGCTGAATCGGGCTCAGGCATGGTTCACTTGGCCGGTTCTGGCCCGGTTGGAAGAGGTGGGCCTGAGCGCGGTTCATTTGGGCTTTGGCGCGGTACGTTTGTAGTGTGAGTCCAAAACGAGCCCGAAACTGAAAGCAGGACGTGACTTTAAGGGATTGTTTCATATGGATTTATTAATCATTCTTACTGTTCAATGAACGCAAACTGCCGTAGATTTTTAAAGAAGCAACCCCTCACTGCACAACAGCTGGGCACCTTCAGCAACCTCCCTCATTCCTGCAGCACGAGGGCTTTATGATTGTTTATGAGCGCCAAAAGTGGCGGATCTGTTCGGCGAAATATCTGACTGCATGTCACTGCATCCCTAAGGACTGTTTGGTGAAATATTTGACTGCATGTCACTGCATATCAAACGACTGACACAATATAACTAGAGAAATCTCCACTGTGCTGAGTGAGAGCGCTTATCTACTGAACAGTGCAGCATCGATGACGTAAGTGTGCCCAGGCCCAATTGTATTGTGAGTGCGGGCCGTTGGGGGAGACGGGAGGGGGGACAAGCATGCTTTGGCCCGGTTCGACGCAACTGTACATAGTGTGAGTACGGCCTAAGTTTATTAAGACAGAACTTCAAATGAGCTTGGGTACTTCCATTTTTTGGACAGACAGTGAATCTGTTTTGAAATGCATAGCCAATGAGCATACAAACTTCCACACCTTTGTGGCAAACAAATAAGAGAAACTACTAAATTATCACAGTGTAAATATATAGACACACAAACTAACCCTGCGGATGATGTTTCCAGAGGACAGAATGCAAAAAAGTGGGGTTCAACGGTCCAGACATCCTTTGGAAATCAGAATTTGATTGGCCCTCAGGATTTCTTACAGGAACTCGCTCTTTGTGTGAAGATGATCCAGAGGTAAAGAAAGGGAAAACTGGAAATGTAATTATTCAAGATGAAATCAGACCAACTGACAAATTGATGTCTTGTTTTTCAAGTTGGATGAAGCTTAAAGTCACAGTAGCCTGGTACTTGAAGCTCAAAGGTATCTTAAAAGAACTGGCTCTCAAAAGAAAGAATCCAATTTCATCATTCAGTCACTCAAAACTATTTACTTGAAGCATGGAAAAGCAGCAACAAAAAAAGGCAAGCCGAACAAGATCTTACTGAGTAAACAAAGACTTGAAGTGTTTCAGACTTGGAGATGTTAGACTTGTTAGTTTTTATGTTTATATGACTCGTCTCCCCTTATTTCTCTCATGCATTTGCAATACAGTTAATTCAGAATTCCCTTATTGTTTAGAAATGTACTCTAGTTTGTAGAGAGTGTATTATGTTTTATTTGTAAAATTTTTTGTTGTTATAAATAAAAAATAAATAAAAAATTATGATGAAGCCATGTGACCGGTCATCAGAACTGCAGCTACTTTGAGCCCCGAAGTGTCCAGCTGTCTGGCTTGACAGGTCCGTTTTCAACACCGGCCCCACCTGCGCTCAGCTAATCTCGTTGATCATCGGCTGCAGATGCGCTTCATGTCGAACGCATCTCTTACCTTCAGTGTTTGATGGCCAAAGTCGTTTGATTTTGTTTATTTCATATCAGTTTTTTTGTTTAACTAGCTCTGCAATAAACAGCCACAAATAAAGACTTACAGTATTGTTCCATGTATTATTTTCTAAGGAAGCGTCTAAACCCCTCAACAGCCCCAAGACGTGACTAAGTAGAAATTTCGATTAAGGATAGTCACAACACGCCTAACTTAATAAAGTGCAAGTGCAATTTAAAGGCTTAACTGGGTTAATTAGGTTAATTGGCCAAATTAGGGTAATTAAGTAAGTCATTGTAGTGGTTTGGACTGTAGACAATTGAGAAAATATTGCTTAAGAGAACTAAAAATATTGACCGTAAGTGTTTTTTTTTTTTTATAAAATCTGCTTTTATTCTAGTCAATATAAATAACTAAAATTTTACACAGAAGGAAATATATTGTAGGAAATACTGTGAAAAATTCCTTCTTCTGTTAAACATTATTTGGGGAAAGTAAAAAAAGAAAACATTGACAGGAGGGCTAATAACTTTGACTTCGTATTACAACGAATGGCATGTAGTGTGTGAAAGGCTTAATTTAAAGGAACCAAAAGTTTTTTTGTTAAAAGCACAGAGTGATAGTGAATGAGGACTCACCCGGTGCTGCATCAGAGTTGAGTCAAGTGCAGGTGAGCAGAGATCCAGTATCTAGACTGCAGGTGCTCTTGAAGCTCAGCAGCAGCAGGGCTTCCCAAAGTACTGCTCCCCACTTCCTTTCTGAGGAACGTCTTCCTGCGCACAAGAGCATTTGTGTTGCTGTACTGATAATGCCTCATGAACAATCTTGCACCAGAAAGATGGCTTTGGGCATCAACATCTAGAGAAATTCAGTGAGAATACTGTTTACTTCATTAGAGAGGAGTCTGATGTGTATTAAATCCATTCTAATAATGCTTGACACAGAAAACTGGATTTTTAAACTGTATTGCAGTAATTATAAAAGACTGGATGTCAGTAACTAAACAAGCTGGGCTAACAGTACTATATAGCGATAACTATAAGCAGTGGTGAGGCTTAAGGGCCAGGGTGGCTCTGGCCCACTCAAATTAAAGGCTGGCCCGCCCAGACAAAAATGTTTGAAAGCTGAAACTTCTGCAATAAAAACATGTAACGAATGTGAGGCGGAATATGAATGTAATTGAATGTTGACGATTAACAGTAACCTTTAATTATTGTAAGTTTGTCAAAAACATTTAAAGTTTGTGCTAATGATCACTTTTGTTTTGGCTTGATTTGAGGCAGCAGATGAAACTAGAAGTGCTGTCCTGCTGACTATTCGGATTTGCTGCTCAAAAACATTACAAGTGATAAAGAGTAAGATACAAGTAATATGAGAGAGGCATAATAATAGATGAATCTGGTTTAACTTGTTTTCAGCATTACATTAAATGACTTATTTTAGTAGTTTATTTATAATGTTGTAGTGTAGTAATCTTGTTAGGCGACTGTTTGGAGTTTTACGCTTCAAAAGTATAAAGTATATAACATTTGTTGATTTTATTTGCAGTGTTGGGGGAAAATTATTGCATTATTGCGAAAATTAAAGGTTAACTCTTTTTTTCAATCCCAGTGATGGGTTGCAGCTGGGTGACGACACAGTGGCCCAGTAGGTAGTGCTGTCGCCTCACAGCAAGAAGGTTGCTGGTTCGAGCCTCGGCTGGGTCAGTTGGTGTTTCTGTGTGGAGTTTGCATGTTCTCCCCATGTTAGCGTGGGTGCTCCGGTTGAGTTGGGTTGCAGTTGGAAGGGCATCCACTGCGTAAAACATATGCTGAATAAGTTGGTGGTTCATTCCACTGTGGCGACCCCAGATTAACAAAAGGACAGCCGAAAAGAAAATAAATTAATGAATTAGTATAGGCAATGATAGACACGACAATGTTTGATTAAGTGGAAGTGTTTTAAAATGCCTATTTATTAAAATAAAGGTTACAAAGTAATGAAGAAATATATTGTGTGTTTGTATATTTATTTCACTGCCTTCAAGATTTTACCTTGTAAACTAAAGGGAACAAGGGGGGAACAAATGTGGTATTTAGGCTTTAACTAAAGAGAACAAGGGAGGAACAATGCTTCACTTTATTTTAAAAACTGCAAATGCTGTATTTATCCTTTAACTACAGGGAATAAGGGGGGAACAAGGGAGGAACAATGCTTCACTTTAATTTACAACCCTTAAATGTGGTATTTACCCTTTAAGGAACAGGGAACAAGGGGGAACAAGGGAGGAACAATGCTTCACTTTAATTTACAACCCTTAAATGTGGTATTTACCCTTTAAGGAACAGGGAACAAGGGGGAACAAGGGAGGAACAATGCTTCACTTTAATTTACAGCCCTTAAATGTGGTATTTTCCCTTTGAGTACAGGGAACAAGGGGAGAACAAGGGAGGAACAAGGGAGGAACACTGCTTCACTTTAATTTACAACCCTCAAATGTGGTATTTATTTACCCTTTAACAACAGGAAACAAGGGGGGAACAAATACTATTTTTACCCCTTAACAACAGGGAACAAGGAGGGAAGAAGCTGAGCTTTAACCCACTAGTGTATACTTGAACACTAAGAACAGAAAAAACTACAGCAGCAGTTTTTATTGATTGAAGACCAAATTACTACAATTTTCTATAAAGCATCAGCTATAAGTCCACTGAAATGCAAGTTAGTCTCCCCCACCCCCTCTGCAAACAGCAGTAAAGATGCGAGCCTGTTTTAATCTGCATTGAACCCTGACGGTAGGCCTATATCATCCAAAGGTTTTTGTTGATAGTGATGTTGAGACATTGATGGCTGTGGTGAGATCGACGAGTAAAGATTCATAACTTAAGGTAAGTAGTGTATGGAAATATATTTTATATTGAATTGCAGATTTAAAATTTCCCAGAGATGGGTTGTGGCTGGAAGGGCATCCGCTGTGTAAAAACTTGCTGGATAAGTTACGTGGTAATTTTTGTGTCGAATATCTGATTGTTACCCCCTTATTACCCAAGCATTACAGTTTGTTCCTTTATACCTACATACGTTCATTATACTTACACTATACGTACAGAAAAGTACACTGTTATTTTACTGTACTTACGCGGTACTTTGCGGGTTGTAAAAGAAATCGTTACTCGGTTTTCTATTGGCCTTGTAGCACAGGTAATAATTTCAGATTCTCTGCACATTTTTGCAATTTAATTATTTAAAAATGAGGACTGGATACTCAAAAATGTCACTCATTAAATCAATGACTAAATTATCAGAGATCATAAATATAAGAAACTAGTTATTTTACACTGTTAAGAGTTTAAGAGTAGGCATTAAAGCCCAACCCTATTCCACCAAGGTCCACTTATTTTAAAATGTCTGGCCTCAACCTTCATTATTGTAGTAGTAATATAGTATTAGTAATCTCTGAGTCAATAATAACTCTTTAATGAAATCTCTGAAATCAGATCTTATGCTTTTGGCCACTCAGAGGTTTGAGAATACACATGTTGAAAATTAGGTCAAATTTACTTTTTTATTATTTAACAATGAAAAAAGTGCTGAGAATCACATTGAACACTACATTAATAGCCTCAAAAGATCTTTTGTGTGTCTACTATCTGAACGAATCCCTGTTTTAAACAGTCCAGACATCGCTTGGCTTTACTTCTTTGTTGAATGATTCACTTGTTTGAGCGAATGGTCTCACTCGTTAGACATTACTGCCAGCTGCTGGAAGATTTAGATTCTTATTTTCAGGAATATTTAAATTTTTTATCAAAATCACACTTTTTCATATTAAAATGCAATAAAGTACAATAAACTATATTCTTTGAAATAAAGGGAATGTTCACACACAAAATAATGTCATCATTTACACACTTTTGTGTCATTTAAATCTGTATGAATTTTGTTGTATTGTAGACTATTTTTGGTAAATGATTCCTTGCTTACTTCTTTTCTCATTTAACACAATAAGGAAATTAATTTTTTTTGGTGGTAATTTCTGAGTCAATTTTACAACTTTGAATAGAACTTTGCAATAAATGGCATGAATTTAATTCAGGAAACCCAATAATAACTTTTTAAATTGTCATTAGTTTTTATTTTATGACACAAACTATTCATTTCATTTATGTGTTTTCGTAAAACTCACCCATTTCAAGACACTGAAAAGTGTTTTTTTTACAAAATGATTAAAAATGTTCTTTAAATTAAGCTAATTTATAAATATTTTACCAAAAAATATTTCATTCTTACGTCTGCAAGATTTGTTCTATTTTTTTGTATGCATGTGTGTGTGTGTGTGTGTGTGTGTGTGTGTGTTTGTGTTGTATATACATATTTTAGAGAAAAGCTAACAGTAGCTTGAATTGGTCCATCTGTAACTCCACATAAGCAGTCATTTTAAAGTTTCTTCCGGTCATTCGGGTGACATCTTCTGTCTGGAGCATCAGGCCAATCTTCTGCTGTCCAGAATAAAGTGGTTTGTCTTAGTCGGACATCTCAGCTGAGACCTGTCCACTATGGGTGACCCTACCGGTAGCTGTGAAGTACCAGTGGCGTAGCTCTCAGCATCACTGATGCACACAAGCCCTCACAGCACGTCAAGCTGCAAACCATGTGAGGGACCCTAACCTATTCTAACCCAACAGCCAACACTAACAACCCTAACAACAACCACAAATGTGCCAAAAACCACTCAGAGGAGACCAGCAACACGCAAGAAACTGCCTAGAAAACCTTGCTAAATGCATGTCAACATCCAAAAGAACACAAGAGTTGAATATCAGCAGCACGGACCATCACCAAAACATCCAGCAATGTGAAAAAAACTTGAATGAAAAGTTAAATTTGATTTATTGCAAACTTATACTATAACTATATACAATATATACAGTATACATACATGCCCATGGTCCTCCATCTGGCACTAGGATGGCTCAGTGCCTGGGCCTCTTCCTCCGGGGCTCCTTGGGCAGCGGTTCTTTGCTGATGTCCACCTTGATGTGAGGGGGGACGCTGGACTCGGATCTGATCTCTGTGATGAGCACACGCCCATCAGGCTGCTCGGTTTCCAGCAGTGCAGGCCGGTCCAGCTTCTCCCACAGCCGCTGCTTTACTTCTAATCCTTGCTGAAGGGTGTATCTGCCAGCTCGCTTCTTCACGGTAGAGTCCATCACACTATGGTAGATGTCCTGATATTCTTGCACACTCCGGCCGTGGATGGAGAGCGGCTCCTCATGCGGACACTCACCCACTGGGGAGACAGAGGCTGCAGGACGGAGGACAGGAAAAACAGCTGCAGAACGAAGGGCAGGTAGTACAGCCGCGTTCCTCAGGTGTCGCTCCAGCAAGAAGTCCTTGAGGTGTCCGGGGAGAGTCCTGGTTCTTTGTGAGCGTCGCAGCTTCATCGTGAACAACTTCAAAACAACTTCGCAAACTGATGAAACTCAGCCAAGAGATTTGTTCAGTTGTGTAGCGAATCGAATCGACCAACTATAGACAGTTGTGTGGATTTGTAAACCAACTCATGTTGCCATGGTGACAGAATGACGAGGGTCATTTAAATGTACACAATTTCAGCGTTAAGTCAATTAGAGCATCAGGAGCTGTATATGTTTATACACTACAGTTTTTTTTTTTTGATAAATGTTATTAAACTCAGAAATTCTATTAATAAATATTAGGTGTAATATTAAAGGTCCCATATACCCAGATAAATAAATATTGTCCCCGTTTTTCTTTATTAAGATATTTTCATCTTTGAACTTGAAAATCGCGTCATCCGTTTCCACGTCAGAAATCCGGTCACGTGTTTTAATTTGTTTATTGCAGTATAGCACAAATACAAGGCAAAATTTGATCATTTTTTTCTACATTTACAGGACAGAGCACAAATTATAAGCAAACCAATAAGATAATAATAATAGGCAACTACTATGACTAGAAAAAAATTGTATTTTAAAACTGTAATTTAATATTAAACGCTTTCATCTCACCATTATTTTTACAGATTCGTCAGGTATTGAACCACGCTTTTAAGCTATCTTTTGTAGCAGCGAGCTCTCGATCTTGACCATCCTGCGATGGAGGAAAAAAGGCGTAACGTTAGGCCACAGTTTAGCCGTGAGGCTTGTATTCCATAATAAATGTAAAAAATATATATAAATATTTTGGTGTATGTATAATTACATGTGATTAAATAATCATCACACCATGTAATTAATTAGATTTCAATCGCATGACAGCATTAGTAGGCCTACATCTAGGCCTAGTAGGGAAATGCAAGTTCATATTTGGTGTTTTATACATATGTTAACTTACTGTCATGTGTACATATATGTAAAAAAAAAAAACACACATATATTGGGCAGGGAAATACATGTTCATTTATATATAAAACAGAACAATTAGTTTTTTTGATTGACAAGCAATAACAGGCGGTTCACTCAGCTGTGGCGACCCCAGATTGATAAAGGGACTAAGCCAAAAAGAAAATGAAGAATGAAAAATAAATAACAGTATTATTGTTATTATACAATTATTATTCTAAATAAACAACATAATACTTGTACAAAAGATTGTTTAATTATTTTGTTTTCTAACTGTACATTTAGTCTTTACCTGTTTTGTTATTATGTGGGCGTGGTTAAAAGGTCCGCTCGCGAGTTTAATGAATAAAGTGAAAGTGTTCGACACAGTAATGAAAGAGGAACAGAGAGAAAGGCAGGTGCGCATCGTGATGCTCAGTCGCCAGTTTCGAGAGTTAAAGCCAACAAACTGTTAGGATTGCAATCACAGCATCCTCAGAGAAGGCAGTTTGACTGAATCCTATCAGATGACAGGAAGATGTGCTGTGATTACTTCAGAGTTTGACAGAACTTTATGATGTGCGTCATTGAAGAAACGTGAGTGTTCATAGTTCATTATTAAAAACTTTAATTATCATTCGATGTATATATACATGCATCTATACGCATATTTATAGTTTGCAACTGTATTAGAACGACACGTTTATTATATTATGGGTTCGTGATCTTTCACGTGTTTATTCACGTGTAGTAATAATGACGCAGCATTTTTCCGTGAGTAGTTTGAGGACTAATTAACCCTTTTTTTCTTTATTATAGAACCACACACATACATACAAAATCACACGCTACTGCATGAACATTTACAGCAACATTTAACTTAATCTGATCACTTGCTTTTACACAATCACTCATTATACATTATACATTCATTGCAAATGAAGATCCCGGCAAATGTTGCACACTGGCTGATGACATCACTACTATTGATCGACTGCTGAAGTGATCGCTGGACCTTCTGTTTATGAGGTGGATTTTTCTGTGAAACTATTGGGACTTATTTCACCATATTACAAGTGATCGCTGGACCTTTCTGTTTATAAGTCCTCTGAAACTATTGGGATTTATTTCCCCACTATATTACAACCTTACAGTACTGTAATTATTGTCATCTTATTTGATAATTGTTTTCATTTACGTGGGCCTACGCTATTTTATTTGATTTGTATTGTGATGATTATGTTTACACACTAATCATAAAGAAATTGATACATTGTTTGAACAAAATAATTTGTGTATGACCTCTTTACTCTTCTCCTATTCTTTGGACATCAATTGGATAATATATCCTTTAAGGTGGTATAGAACCGTATAGTAATCAGTGCTTTCATACAGGCTTCAATACATTTAATGGTCCTTCGAGCCGGATATTTATTACTACCTTAACAATGATGTCCAGGAATAGGACAGGAGTTTCAGAGCCAGATGTTATACGTCAGCGTAGAATTACTAGACCACCAGCATATCTACGTGATTATGAAGTAGGTTACACTAGCAAACATCTTACATTTGCAGATGAGCGGTCAGAAATGCTTACATGTATACGTGAAATGAGGGAAGAGAATATGCAGTTGAGGCAGGAGGTGAGACGTATATCAGATGTGATTGCTAATTCTCCAGTTTTAGCTTCTCAGGATCCAGTAGCTGTGCAGCAGTCTAGAGTTAAAGAGGCAGGAGTGTCATCTACACCAAAGTCTACAGGTATGCTGGTGTCATTTCAGGATTATGAGAATCCTCGCCAGATAGAACATACCCCTTTGGTGCCACCCAGAGATGAATCCCTCCTCGCAGTGTCGCAGGATCGTGACCGAGAGCTTATTGAGGAGCTAACAGAGAGTCTAAAGAGAGTAGGCAGGTTAAGTGATAGTCCGCCTAGTTCAGGTATATCAACACCCTCTTATCATGACCCTCATAATAGCAATAGCAATTCACCTCCACGTAATAACGCTAGTGATGCTAATATCCCTGTTCGACAACATAATCTGACTAGATTCCATTATTGTAATACTGATGATTCTCCAGTGTTGCAGTCCAGCATACCACCTTCTGATGCTTATCGCACAACAACTGATCCTTACTATCATTGTGTGAATGACAGGACGCATTACTTATCAAAGAATGCCAGAGATCATCTTGACTACTTTTCATTTGATGGGAAGCAAGAGTATAATAGAGAGAATAGACATTTCCTATCACCTGGTAGTGCATACAATCCATACACTGTGCCTCCACATGCTTTATATACTCAACCTGTACAATATCGTGGCCCTACTCCTACCATTCCGAATTTTAGTAGAGATGACCCCCGCGAGTTTGCTCATCTTAAACTTGCATTAGACAATGTTCTTCCCTATGATGCTTCAGAGGCATTCAAGTTTCAAATACTTGTGGACCATCTTAAGCTGGAAGATGCTTTGCTTGTAGCTGACTCCTATAGTCACAGCCGTACTCCATTCAGCGACACAATGAGAGCGCTTACTGATATGTATGGGCAGCCACATCAATTAGCCTTGCAAAGGATTACAAATTTGATGGAAGGGCCAAACATTAGGAGCGGAGACGTTAAGTCATTTAAATCATTTGCTCTACGTGTCCGAGCATTGGTTGGAATGTTAAACCAGTTAGGTAGCACAGGTTGGACGGAACTAAAATGTGGTTCACATGTATCTCGACTCTTAGCCAAGTTGCCACACGACCTAAGAGCTAACTTCAAGAGATTTATTAACCCCATTCAGACACCGATTCCAACTCTGCTTGAGTTTGCTGACTGGTTGGAGTATGAAGTGCGTGTGCAAGTAGATGGAAATCAGTATGGATCATACCCCGAATATGAAAAACATGTTCCACGTAAAGACCAGCGGCCCAGTTTTATGCCTCGGAAGTTGACTACAGTGCTACATGGAGGAGAACAAAAGGAAGTAGCAGTTGAGAATATAAAGAAGGAGCATGCTCATGTGGAACGGCCACAGGACAAGCCAAAAAAGTACTGTCCTTTCTGTGACTCATTCCAGCACTATATGAATCAATGTTCTAATTTCAAACTTCTCTCCAAGGAGCAGGTAGAAAGTTGGATTAAAGCAGGCAATAGATGCTGGCGTTGTGGACGAGGACATTTATCGTCAAAATGTACGTTGAAAGCCAAGTGCAAGCGATGCGACAGAAGGCATCTTGATGTCCTACATGAGGTGAATGCTAGTGCATACACAATGATTAAAAGTAATCAGAAGATTCCTCAGAAAAGTACAGATTCAGAAGGGCCTACCTCTCAGACATTATACTTGGATCGCCCTACTTGTGGTAAACAAGTGCTGTTAAAACTGAGCCGAGTTATTATTCAGAGTGGTAATAAGTCACTAGAGACATATGCAGTTCTTGACGACGGGTCAGAACGCACTATTCTAATGTATGAAGCCGCTCAACGTCTAGGTCTTCAAGGAGACAGGGAAGACCTGGCTCTTCGGACTGTGAAACAGGAGGCTCAGACCATACAGGGAAAAGTTGTTTCCTTTTCCATTGCTCCCTTTTCATTCCCTGATCGATCTTATCAAATTAAGGGTGCCTTTACAGCCAAAGAACTCGCATTGGTCCAGCATACATACCCAATTTCTGACCTCCAGAAAAAATACCGACATCTACGTGACTTACCCTTGCATGAGATCAACAAAGCTCAGCCTCTTGTTCTTATTGGGTCAGACTATCCGCACTTGATTACCCCATTGGAGCCCGTACGTTTGGGGCCCCCTGGAGGTCCTGCGGCTGTCCATACCAAGCTTGGCTGGACTTTACAAGGTCCTTCAAGTCTTCTCAAATCTTGTTTACGTCCTCAGGAATGTCTCTTCATTTCTTGCCTTTCTCCTGAAGCTGAATTATTGCGACAGGTTGAAAATCTTTGGAAGTTGGATATCCTTCCTTACCGCTCAGAGAAGATTATCAGCCGATCTCGTCAGGATGCAGAAGCAATTCGTATCTTAGAAGAAAAAACAATCAGGATCGAGGTACAGGATGTAAAGAGATATGCCACCCCTTTACTCTGGAAGCAGTTACCCCCCCTTTGAATGCACCTCAGGAAGCGGTCATGGGTCTGTTATGTAGCACTGAACGAAAACTGTCTAAAGAGCCAGAGAAAGCTGAATCCTATGATTTCGAGATTCAGAAACTACTGCAGTCGGGTTATGTCACTCAGCTGACACCTGCAGAAAGTGAATCAAGTGCAAAGTCGTGGTACATACCACACCACATGGTTCAACATAACGGAAAGAACCGTATTGTTTTCAATTGCTCCTTTGAATACAAGGGTCAATCCTTGAACGAATATCTTCTGCCTGGCCCTACTTTAGGCTCAAGTCTCTTAGGAGTCCTTCTTCGCTTTCGTGAATATCCCGTAGCTATCTGTAGTGACGTGAAGGGCATGTTCCACCAGGTCCGCCTGCTTGATGAGGACAAGCCATTTTTACGATTCCTGTGGCGACAGGGAAAAACATCTGAGATGCCAGTCGTGCATCAATGGGAAGTCCTGCCATTTGGCACTGCTTGCAGTCCCTGTTGTGCAGTTTTTGCACTCCAATCTCATGTAAAGGGGGATCTTGATCCTACTGATGAGGTGCGTCAAACAGTCGAGCGAAATTTCTATGTAGACAATTGTCTAAGCAGTGTTCCAACTGAATCTCAAGCCAAAAATCTAGTGAACCGACTGCAATGTCATCTTATGGATGGTGGATTTGAGCTCAGACAGTGGGCATGTAACATCCCTGAGGTGATTCAGCACCTTCCTAATGACTTAAAGTCCAAGAGTGGGGAGATATGGCTCAGTCAGGGAATAGATAACCCACAGGAAAATGCCCTTGGATTGATATGGCATTGCAAAACGGACAACTTAGTTTACAAACCTTACCAGCGAGAAGATGGTGAGATTACTATGCGAAAAATCTATCGCACTTTGGCCAAGCTCTATGATCCGCTAGGATATCTCATACCATATACTACAAGAGCTAAAACTGTTGTGCAGTTGTTGTGGGATAAGAAACGTGAATGGGATGATCCCAATCTCCCTGAAGATCTGCTGGCCATTTGGCATCAGTGGGAAAATGAACTCCCAAACCTGTCTCAAGTATTCTTGCCAAGATGTTACACTTCTCACATTCAATGTACAGTCAAACATCGCTGTGTACATGTATTTTGTGATGCTTCTGAAAGAGCCTATGGTTCTGTTGCATACTTGTGCTCTGAAGACGAACAAGACAATAGACATGTATCTTTCATTGCGGCAAGATCACGGGTTGCCCCCCGAAAACAGATCTCCATCCCTCGTTTAGAGCTATGTGCTGCACTAACGGGCGCACAGCTTGGAGATGTTCTAAAACGAGAGCTGACCCTAAACATCAATCAATTTGTTTATTGGTCAGATTCCACTACCGTCCTTAACTGGCTACAGTCTGATTCGTGTAGATACCGAGTGTTCGTAGGAGTGAGAGTGACAGAAATTCAGGAACTTTCTGACCCTGGCTCTTGGCGCTACATTGATTCAGCCACAAACCCTGCTGATGATGTAACTCGTGGGTTGTCACTAATTCAGCTAGCTGAAAATTCAAGATGGAAACTTGGTCCAGACTTCTTGAGGCAGCCTAGTAGCTGTTGGCCAAAATTACCAGTAGGTCCCGCTTCTGAAGAAGTTCAGGAGCTTAAGAAATCCATCTTTTGTGGATTAGTGGATGACATTAAAGAGCAAGATGAGCCTGATGTCCATCAGTTCAGTAGCTATTCTGAGTTCTTAGAGGCTACTGCACGATCCCTTCACGGGGCGGCCGATAGCACATTTTCACCAAGTGCAGATGATTTCAGACAAGCAGAACTGTCTATCCTCAGACAATGTCAGAAACATGACTTCCCAGAAGAATATGCTTTGCTCAGAGAAGGTAAAGCCATTCCCACACGTAGTCGAATACTTAAACTTGCTCCCGAATATGACAGAGACTTGGATTTGATCAGAGTTGGGGGACGACTTCGTAGATGCCCTTACTTGAATGAAGAAGTATTACACCCTATAGTTCTGGCCCCAGACCATCCCGTCGTCAAGCTTCTAATTAAACATTATGATGCACAATTGCATCACCCGGGAGCTGGAAGAGTCTTGGCTGAGATACAACAAAAGTATTGGATTTTGCGTGGAAGAGAGGCGATCAAACGGCATCAGCACAACTGCCTTGACTGCCGGAAATGGAGAGGCAAGCCAGTTGTCCCAAAATTATCAGACCTACCACCATCAAGTCTAAGATTATTCAAACCTCCCTTCTACTCTACTGGAGTAGATTGTTTTGGGCCACTGATGGTGAAAATTGGACGCCGCATAGAAAAAAGGTGGGGCATCATCTACAAGTGCCTCACCACACGAGCTGTGCATCTTGATCTGCTGTATCACATGGACAGTGATTCATTTTTGATGTCTCTGAGGCGCTTCATTGCTCGGAGAGGGAAGCCTCACGAACTCCTTTCCGATCAAGGAACAAATTTTAAGGGTGGTGCTAATGAGTTAGAAGACACCTTCAATCAGATTCAGCCCATCCTTCGAGACATGTTGGCCAAGGATCAAATCAGGTTCCAATTCAACCCTCCCAGTGCCCCTCATTTTGGAGGGTCATGGGAAAGAGAGGTGAGGTCGGTCAAGACTGCTTTAAGAAGCACTTTGGGTGCGCAGACTGTTACCGAAGAGGTATTAAGGACAATTTTGACTGAGGTCGAAAACATTCTAAACTCTAGACCTCTCGGTTACGTCTCGAGCGATATAGCAGATCCCGACCCAGTAACTCCGAACTCCTTACTAATGGGGAGACCTGACTCATCTTTGCCTCAGGTTGTTTATTCAGATTCTGAATTGCTCAGTAAGAAAAGATGGCGACACAGCCAGGTCCTTAGTAACCATTTTTGGAAGCATTTTATTCATGACTTTCTGCCATCCTTACAGTCAAGACAAAAGTGGCACAGTGAAAGGCAGAACATTGTGGTTGGTACAGTAGTACTCATTGTTGATGAACAGCTTCCAAGAGCATGCTGGAAAGTTGGTACAGTTTCGTCCGTCATTCCCAGTGCAGATGGTAGGGTCAGAACGGTGACGGTCAAAGTGAAAGATCAGACATACACAAGACCAGTTGTGAAACTAATTGAACTGCCATCTTTACCTGAAGACCTGGAGAATTCATCCTAAACTCAATAATGGCAAATTTGCTTAGCAAATTTGAGGGCGGCTGTACAAAAGATTGTTTAATTATTTTGTTTTCTAACTGTACATTTAGTCTTTACCTGTTTTGTTATTATGTGGGCGTGGTTAAAAGGTCCGCTCGCGAGTTTAATGAATAAAGTGAAAGTGTTCGACACAGTAATGAAAGAGGAACAGAGAGAAAGGCAGGTGCGCATCGTGATGCTCAGTCGCCAGTTTCGAGAGTTAAAGCCAACAAACTGTTAGGATTGCAATCACAGCATCCTCAGAGAAGGCAGTTTGACTGAATCCTATCAGATGACAGGAAGATGTGCTGTGATTACTTCAGAGTTTGACAGAACTTTATGATGTGCGTCATTGAAGAAACGTGAGTGTTCATAGTTCATTATTAAAAACTTTAATTATCATTCGATGTATATATACATGCATCTATACGCATATTTATAGTTTGCAACTGTATTAGAACGACACGTTTATTATATTATGTGTTCGTGATCTTTCACGTGTTTATTCACGTGTAGTAATAATGACGCAGCATTTTTCCGTGAGTAGTTTGAGGACTAATTAACCCTTTTTTTCTTTATTATAGAACCACACACATACATACAAAATCACACGCTACTGCATGAACATTTACAGCAACATTTAACTTAATCTGATCACTTGCTTTTACACAATCACTCATTATACATTATACATTCATTGCAAATGAAGATCCCGGCAAATGTTGCACACTGGCTGATGACATCACTACTATTGATCGACTGCTGAAGTGATCGCTGGACCTTCTGTTTATGAGGTGGATTTTTCTGTGAAACTATTGGGACTTATTTCACCATATTACAAGTGATCGCTGGACCTTTCTGTTTATAAGTCCTCTGAAACTATTGGGATTTATTTCCCCACTATATTACAACCTTACAGTACTGTAATTATTGTCATCTTATTTGATAATTGTTTTCATTTACGTGGGCCTACGCTATTTTATTTGATTTGTATTGTGATGATTATGTTTACACACTAATCATAAAGAAATTGATACATTGTTTGAACAAAATAATTTGTGTATGACCTCTTTACTCTTCTCCTATTCTTTGGACATCAATTGGATAATATATCCTTTAAGGTGGTATAGAACCGTATAGTAATCAGTGCTTTCATACAGGCTTCAATACAATACTAAATGTAGCTAACTGGAAACAGTTCTAAAAACACAACTGGAGTGATGCTAAGATAATTTAAGAAATATTTTGCATGAATATTAATTTTATTAAAATGAAATTCTATGAACAATTCAAAAGAATACAAAAAAAAAAAAAACCTTTTTATAGAATTATCTGTTGTGTGTTGTAGACCCAACTCATGGCCGAGAAATGGGTTTTTTCTCCCTGACTCATCATCCCTCCTTTTTGCTTTATACAAAAAAATCTATAAATATATTATAAAGTATAAATAAGATCATCATCATATTATTATTATATTATATTATTTTGTATGTATGTTTTGTCGACTTGCAGCAGTCACTGCGTGCCGACACTCTCCCATAAAATACTCTATCGCCGTTTTTTTGTTTCCGGCGTGCATGTTCACAACGCGTACTTTCACCGGGAGAAGAGCCAACATTATGAAGCTGCTAACCACACGCTCAGATCTGCTAGCTCAGACGGCTAGACCTGCACTTGCAGACCCTCACAGTGTCACCTGCTGTTTAAAAGATCGACTAACCTTAATTAAATTCAGCTGCTTCTAAATTGTAACAAACAATTTTTCTACTTTAAAATATTACGCTATGATTGAATAAAATACATATATGAAATATTAAACATACTAGATTTAGATTTAATGCATTAATTCTGTAGTATTTTTATGCATTTCTATTTGTAAATAGATATTGTTCAGTTACTTCAATATTTCCAGACATTTGTTGTTGTTTTTTAATTTATCACTGTTTTATCAATGATTTATCACTGTTTCGTATTACGTTGAGAAAATTAATATTATCTTCTTACAATAAACTTCTTCACATAGCTACAATGAATTATAGTACTCTGGGTAATTTTCTCACAACAAACTTTATTTTGTGTACTTTTTCTTGAGGTCCTACAAGTCAAGTTGTAAACAATGCAGAGAAAAATGGTAAAAAATGATAACTGGAGTAATAATTATTTTTTTTACGTAGAAAATAACATAAAATAAATGCTTTACATTCTTGTTGGGGAGATTTTTCATTTCTAGAGCAAAAAAATGAAGTATTTGCAATATTTGGTGCACTGTATTAGTGTTGGCAGAGACCTGCTTTTTAAATTGTAATATCAATCTAGGAAAAAAATACAGACCACAAGCAAATTATTTTTGCTTTAACTTAAGAGCTCATATTGTAAATTCTATGCAGAGTAACAAATTTTTGATTTCCAAAAAACTTATTTGTAATCATTTCAGAACTTATCAATAATTGATAAACTGTTATTGTGTTACAGTTATTGTCTTTGATAACACTTTCAGAAAGATAATACAGTAATACGTACTGTAGACCTACATAGCACTAAAATATGTTTCAAATAATAATTACGTTATATAATATACGTTTTATTTTAACATTTTTACTTTAAAGTTTTTTTTATTTTTGCCAGAAAACATTGCTAGAAAATTGTCCCAGAATATTACAATAATATATAAAATAAGAGCAAGCTGTAAATATGATAAAATAATGCTCTTTTGAGACAAATTTTGATCAAATCAAACACTGAAATGATTGTTTGTTAGTGTAATATTTTACACCATATTGATTTATATAAAACCTGGTAATTTTTAGGAAATGCTTTAATAATCAATAACCTTTCCGGCGTTTCTAATGTTCCTACTTGCTACAAAGTGCTGAGCGTAGAGTCGGGTCTCTGTACCTGCTGCTTCACTCAACCCAACAGCAGGTGGCACTGTCTGAGAAAACGATAGGTCTGGAAGTGCAGGACTGTGCGCGCAGGTCTGAGCGTGCAGTTGGGTCTCCGGGCCTGCAGCTTCACCTTCCTCGAGAAGAGCAGCGCTCGTCAGCATCAAGCATGCAGGAGCGGTGCGTGAGGTGCTCGGGTAGCCTATGTTTTTTTGCGCACATTCTCAGTTTGCTTTTTGGTTAAACTACATCAGCGTTGGTGCAGTTGCACATTGAGAAAAACGTCTGTACTCTGGGATTACCACTCTGAATAAATTCACTTGCATATAAAGTAAAGTGTATTTCAAAGCATCTAATGGGGCACTGGCTATAGTTACAAAAAACACAACTGGATCCTGGACTTCTTGTCAGAATGGTACAACATTACCCTGCCACACTGATCCTCAACACTGGTGCTCCATTGGGCTGTGTTCTCAGCCCACTCCTGTACTTCTTGTAAACACATGACTGTATACAGCCAAACACAGCTCCAACGTCATCGTTGAATTTGCTGATGACACAGTGGTTAGGTGGGCCTAATTACCGATAATGATGAGATGGCCTACAGAGATGAGATGCACACTCTGACTCAGTGGTGTCAGGAAAACCACCTCTCACTCAACATCAGCAAAGCCAAGGCGCTGGTGGTTGAATTCAGGAGAGAGAAGACAGAACACACTCCTATCATCATCAATGGGACACCGGTGGAGAGAGTCAGCACTTTCGAGTTTTTTGGAGTCCACATCATACCTGCCAACACTCCTGTTTTTCCTGGGAGATTTCAGACCCATCTCCCGCCCTTCTCTCGTATTGTTCTGTCACCTGGAAACCTCCAGGAATTCCTCAGCTTTTTGGTACAGTCCCCTGATGCGCTGAACCCACGCCTTTCTTGCACACTCCTGGATAAAATCTCTCCGATTTTATGATCCGAATGTTGGCAGGTATGGTCCACATCGCTTAGGATTTGACATGGACAGTTCACACAGACACAGTGCTGAGGAAGGCACAACAATGCCTATTCTTTCTCACGCATCTCAGTAGGTTTGGAATGAGCTGCCACATCCTCCGCTCGTTCTTCATCTGCACTGTGGAGAGCATCCAGTCTGTATCACCACCTGGTATGGAAACAGCACCAGCAGCAATCGGAAAGGCCTACATAGGATTGTGCAAACTGCTGGACGCGTCGTAGGAGGTGAGCTTCCCTCCCACCAGGACATCTACACCAGGCGGTGCATAAGGAAAGCCAAGAGAATCATCAGCGACTCCAGCCACCCAAGCCACAGACTTTTTTCTCTGCTATCTTAAGGCAGGCAGTTCCGCAGTATCCGGTCACGCACCAGCCAACTGAAGGAAAGTTTCTTCCCTCAGAATATCAGGCTGATGAACACTTAACACACCCCACACAAACTCTTCCATACCCCTCACTTCTCACCATCAACATGTAGCATGCACTGCACTTTAACCAATTTATACTTAAAACAATACTGCCTACAATTACGTGTACACCTATTCATTGTACATATCGCTGTCAACACTGCCAATTTTACATTGTCCTGTTTTGAGTATGCTGTTGTATGTTGTAGTATTTGCACTGTCTGTATTTTGCACTGTCTGGAGCCAGCACCTAAGCTTTTCACTCATCACAGCACACGTGCTGCTGCTGATGTGACAATGAAAGTGATTTGATTTGGCACGTGCTCCAGTACATGGGGTCTAGCAACTCCCCTGCTGTAAGACATAATGACGTTTCAAATATTTACTCAAGCAAAATCAGACAAATAGATTTAGAAAAAGCTCTAGCCCCCAATAAATAATTACAAATGTATAAATGACAGTATAAAATTTTTTTTCAAGTAAACGTTCAAACTGCTAGCTATAAAGATTAAAAAAAAAAATTCATAAAGCTTTTGAATCTTTCCAAAATCAGTGATTATGATTAGGCTATATGAGCCTGTTTGAGACCGAACACAAACACAAGTCATATCAGTAAATGAAAAGCAGATCTTTTTATTGACAAACATCTATTTACACATTGGTCAGCAAACACGTCGATGGACAGGCAGTCAATGGAGAACTACGGAGAAGAGACCAAACAGGGGAAAGAGATATAAAAAGTGCTAACAAAAAACACTTGTAAAATGAGACAGAGCCATATTGACGAGAGGAAGAGGTGCAAGATAAATTTATATCATTCTTTTTCTCAACATGTATGCGCAGGAGACTATCATTTGCTGACCTATATTGAATATTCTAAACTCCACACTCAATAACAAATGTACAGTATGAGTATTTCAGACATAATTACAATTATTTTTGTTCCTGGTCTAGAGTTGAGATGTCTTGTAAAGACAGACACAGAACACTAGAGGGCAGGATAAATCCATGTTCAATATGATGATCTAACTGAACATTGTACAAGATTAGGGCAAGCTAATGTTATTATGCTGAAAAATGTTAGTTTATTTGCCATACAATTGATAAACTAATAGCTAAACGTTGTACCAGAACCATTGCTATGCTTAAAATGTGAAAAACAAAGTGAGATGTTCTGAAAAATGTTCACTGCTCCTTTTCATTAGGCGAAAACACACAACGCAAAGACTTTTAGATTTATATTGTTTAAACACACCACTTAATGTACTGTTAAAAAATGTTTTTCACAGTGAATCTATCAAGAATCTAGATTTGTTAACTAATCAGCAAAACCCACATTTACTGCCTGAAAAAGGTCTTGATAAAATTATGAAAAGGGATAGTCTGACCAAATATGAAAATTTCCTCACGTGTTTCTAAACTTTTATGAATTTCTTACTTCTACTGAACACAAAGGAAGATATTCTGAAGAATGTTGTCAATGACATTCATAACAGAAACAAAAAATACTATGAAAATCAATGTCTGTTTTTCGCAACATTCTTCAGAATATCTTCCTGAAATCTCAGATCCAGAATAAGTGTAGGATTAGTAAATGTCTGAGTGACTGAGTGTTCATTTTTGGGTGAACTGTCCATTCAAGATGGCATCACAACAAAGATAATGTCATAAGAGTTATTATGTAAATGTATGGAGATCTAAAAGAAGACAAAACAGCAGTTTTACATATAAGTAACTAAATCTGGGTGCAATTAAATCACAGAAACATTTATTCAAGTGATTTGTTCTGATTCATTTAGCAATGAAAGTCTGCTGTGTTGTTTAAAAATGCAGTCAATACATGAAATCAAATACAAAATCACATTGTAAAACAACTGATAATGATGCTTAAAAAAATGAATCCAGTAATACTGGCAATTTAATGATAACCCTGCATATTTGCTGAAACAAATCCATAGTCCTCTTAGTCTAAGACAATATTTATTTAAATGGAAGGAGTGATTTCATGGATGTTGAGGCTCGGACACACTTTACCGATAGTCTGTTGTTGGTTTGTGTTTGTCAGGTTAGTTGGTTTAGTGCAGGGGTGTTTTCCTGGAGGGGTGGAGGCCTGCAGAGCCCTGCTTCAACACACCTATCTGTAGGTATTAAACTAGTTTAAAGCACTCAATTAGTTTAATCAAGTGCGTTTAATTAGGGTTGGAACTAAACTGTGCAGAGCTGCAGCCCTCCAGGAATTGACTTTGACACCTGTGGTTTACTGTGTTCACACGTTGCCTCTCACCAGGTTAATGTCAGAGCTAGGAGGCTTGATTAAACATTTAGAATTGACAAAACCCGATGGTGAAAGAGAGCACTCTGATTGGCCCGTTTAGCTATGAATCAATTAAAGCTCGAAAACTAAAAGTAAAGTGACAAAACTAAGCAAACACTGCAAGTCAATAGGGAACACAAAGAATCCAGGTGTCATTTCACAGCATTTCTTAAATATTAACAAATTACATTATTATCAGAGAAAGCATGTTGGTTAGCATTGTCACCTCTCAGCAAGGAGGTCGCTGGTCAGAGTCCTCGCTGGGCGAGTTCGTATTTGTGTGGATTTTGCATTTTCCCTCCGTGTTTGTGTGGCTTTCCTCCAGATGCTACGGTTTCCCCCATAGTCCAATGACATATGCTGGAATTGTTGGTGGTTCATTTCACTGTGGCGACCCCTGATAAGGGACAAAGCCAAAGGAAAATGAATAAACAAATAATTATCAGATTATGAGAGATAATTACAGGTAAATGTGTGTATGGTGAGCGAGAACTAAGCAAATTGTTTGTAAATGCTGCTTTGTTTACGGTTTGTATGTGAGCAGCACTAGTTTTGGTTTCCTTTTGTGAAATGACAACAAAGATACTGCTACCCGCTTTGTTTTCAGTTTGAATACGTGCAGCACTACACTAAAAAAAAAAAAAAAAAAAATCCGTAATTTTAGGGTAAACACCCCCCCCCCCAGTAAAATAACGCCTGTTAAATTACAGAAATATACCATAAAATACCAGATATTAAATTACAGAAATTTTCTTACATTTCAATTTCTGTAATTTAATATCCGGTATTTTATAGTACATTTCTGTAATCTAACAGGCGTTATTTTACGTTTTTTCCAGCACCCCAGCTGACTGAAATTAGTCGTAAAACTACGTATTTGTTTTACAGTATAGTTACGGTTTCCCTTTGTGGAATGACAATACACACTACTGCCACCCGCAGGGGAGAAAAGATACATCCTCTTACACAGAAACAGAATGTAACTCTCATCCGTTTAGTGTTCATGTGCAGCTTTTGGTCCAGACACAGTTGATTTTCATTGTCACCATTTTCTTTGACGTTGGCTTGGTGTGGCCTGGGGTTACAATGTTCATCATGAAACCACTTACCCCTATACATTTATTTATTTTTTTTGCATGCTTTATTTGAATGGAAATTTGCAGCGTGAGCATTCTTCAAAAGTTCTCCTTTTTCATTCTAGGTGGAAAAACGAAGCAATATAGGTGATCTATTCCTTTAAGAGCACCATTTTGCCCACTTTCTTTACCATCAGACTAAATACAGTACATGAGTCTCATGATATGAAACATCTGGGATCACAAACAAGCCACTCAACCACTGAATGAGTAATGTATGAAGGTTATACTGACCTTTGGCCTTCACATCTCATTTTAAAAAGAAACACACAGCCACTCGTCCGAACATGCCAATATCAGTTTGTGCTTTAAGGTTTATGTTTCTATCAAACAGTTACAGTAGTTCTGCATCTACATTGAAGGACATTGACAGACACTCAACCAATATTCATAATCACTTAAGGACATTTGTTGACTGATATTTGATTATAAGCACCATTCATACCAAAGAACCATTTTTATGTTACAATTATATCAGCTAGACCTATAAAACAACAATGAAATGTAACAGAGTGAGGTTATGTAGGAATCGTAGTGAGAGACTAGGAAGCCCAAATAGTTTGTGATCTATAAAAGCATGTTGTGCAATAAATGATGATTATGAGGATTACAAATACTGATGGGCATGTACAGTGACCCAAAAACATTCATGAATTAAAGGGATAGTTCACCAAAAAATGCCACCTCACCTTTTACTCACACTCAAATGGTAAACGTTAATTTTTATGTTAAACACAAAAGAAGATATTTTGAAGAATGTTGGAAAAAAGCAGCCATTGACATCCATAGTACAAAAAACAGTCAATGACTTTTTTTTCCCCCAGGATTCTCCAGTGTATCTAGAAGAATTATGACAAAAAGAAGTCACTTTATGTGGACTATCTCTTTAATTTAAACTTAAACTACACAAATATAATTGGATTACACGCAAAAAATATATCAGAAACACTTCAGAGTAAGGTTTCATTAATTAGTGCTAATATTAACATACAGTAAGCATTTTTTTAGGCATGACATCCTTTGTTAGTCACTTAATAAATATACAGCTGCTCCTTATGTTAGTTAATGAATTAGCAATTGGTAATTAAGCAATCTTTGATGCATGTGAAATTATTTTTGATCTATTTACAAATATTTTAAAGCGTCAGAGATTTGGGTACATAGACTTTCAACGGAGAAATAAGAAAACAATGAGTAAAAACATCTTGTGTTGTGTAAGGTTGTGTAAAGATGTGCAAAGAATGAATTCAACTTTCAAGATTATTAAATGTAGTATTCAACTTAATTATTGCTGTTAACTAATGTTAATAAAACCTTATTGTAAAGTGTTCCTAAATTATCAAGCAAAGCATCTGCAAACAAACAAATCACTTTGTTATTTAGGTGATTTCACAAGTGTTTCATATTTGATGAAATGTACAGTGCATCCGGAAAGTAATCATAGCGCTTCACCTTTTTCACTTTTTTTTTTTTTTGTGTTACAGCCTTTTTTTTAAATGGATCATATTTATTAATTTCCTCAAAGTTCTACAGACAATACCCTATAATGACAAAGTGAAAACAGAAATGTGACTGTGTGCAGCTATTTTCAGATCTCTCCAGAAATGTTCTATAAGATTTAGTTCTGGGCTCTGACTGGGCCACTCAAGGACATTCACCGAGTCGTTGTGAAGCCACTTCATTGATATTTTGGTGGTGTGCTATGGGTCATTGTCCTGCTGGAAGATGAACCGTCGTCCCAGTCTGAGGTCAAGATCACTCTGAAGCAGGTTTTCATTCAGGATGTCTCTGTACATTGCTGCATTCATCTTTCTCTCTATCCTGACTAGTCTTCCAGTTCCTGCTGCTGAAAAACATCCCCACAGCATGATGCTGCCACCACCATGCTTCACTGTAGGGATGGCATTAGCCTGGTGATGAGCGGTGTCTGATTTTCTCCAAACATAATGCCTGGCATTCACTCCAAAGAGTTGAATTTTAGTCTCATCAGAGCAGAGAATTTTGTTTCTAATGGTCCGAGAGTCTTTCAGATGCCTTTTAGCAAATTCTAGGTAGGGAGTGGCTTCCATCTGGCCGCTCTACTATACAGGCCTGATTGGGGTATTGCTGCATAGATGGTTGTCCTTCTGTAAGGTTCTGCTCTCTCCACAGAAGAATGCTGGAGCTTAGACACAGTGACCATCGGGTTATTGATCACCTCCCTGACTAAGGCCTTTCTCCCCGATCACTCAGCTTAGATAGCCGGCCTGCACTAGGAAGAGTCCAGGTGGTTCCAAAATCTTCCACTTATGGATGATGGAGGCCACTCTGCTCATTGGAACTTTCAAAGCAGCAGAAATTTTTCTGTAACCTTCCCCAGCCTTGTGCCTCGAGACAATGCTGTCTCAGAGGTCTAAAGACAATTCCTTTGTCTTCATGCTTGGTTTGTGCTTTGACATGCACTGTCAACCCTGGGACCTTATATAGACAGGTGTATGCCTTTTCAAATCATGTCCCATCCACTGAATTTACCACAAGTGAACTCTTCTGAAACATCTCAAGAATTATCAGTGGAAACAGAGTGTACCTGAGCTCAATTTAGAGCTTAACAGCAAAGGCTGTGAATACTTCTGTACATGTGATTTTTCAGGATTTTTTTTTAAAGAAATTTGCAACAATTTTAAAAAAAAAATTCACATTGTCATTATGGGGTTTTGTGTGTAGAATTTTGAGGAAATAAATTAATCCATTTTGAAATAAGGCTGTAACAAAAAAATGTGGAAAAAGTAAAGTGCCATGATTGCTTTCCAGATGCACTGTACATTTTTAATGTTAAAGGGATAGTTCACTCAAAAATACAAATGTACTCACTTACTGTGTTTGTGTTTCTTTATTCTGTTGAACACACAAAAACTAATATTTAGAAGAATGCTGGAAAAAAAGCAGCCATTGACATCTATAGGATGATATTGTTAATGGCTAACGGTTTCCAAAATTCAGTTCAACAGACAAAAAGCAAGTCAAACTGTTGTTTGACGAAGTGGAGGGTGAGTAAATCATGACCGAATTTTCAGTTTTGGGTGAACTATCACTTTAAGTGTCTAAATACAGTGATATTGGGATCACTGCATAGATATCAACACTTTAGATTACAGAACCAAAAAACAGTGGCACTAGCTATGTTTCCATCCACATGTTATGCACATTTTGAGGAAAAAATGAAAAACAGATTCAAATAAGATGCACAAAACACCTTTCAATATTTAATAAAACACTTGTAATAGAATGATGAAGAGATGAATAAACAATGATGGGAATACATTTATCAAATGAGAGTCCATTCCCAATCGTCGACGCAAGATAACATAACATCATTTGTTCAGTCAAATAAAGCTACAGCGGTTTCCCTGGTTGCAGTGACTTACATTGATTATTTATTGCACCAGTTTACAGGGACGTGATTATTTTGTTCTCAACACATGGAATTGAAACAAAGCTTTAATTGCTAATTATATCTGTGGTATTCCATTTTTTCATACAAATTAAAGATAAACTCTACTTTTTCCAGAAATGGGTTCATTTTACTAGTCACCTACGCTGTAAAAAAAAATCTGTAATTTTACGGTTTATTTCCGCAGCTAGTGTGCCGGAAATAAACCCTGTAAAATAACGCCCGTTAAATTACAGAAATTTACCTTAAAATAACAGATATTAAATTACAGAAATTTACCATAAAATAACGGATATTAAATTACAGAAATTTACCAGAAATTTAAATTTAAGGAAATTTCTGTAAACATCCGTTATTTTACTGTAAATTTCTGTAATTTAACGGACGTTATTTTACGTTTTTTGGGGTGCCGGAAATAAGCCGCAAAATTACAGATTTTTTTTTACAGCATAGAGTTAAACAGGTGAGTTCTACCATTTTTGAATTCATTTAGCCGATCTCTGAGTCTGGCAGGAGCGCTCTTAGCTCCACTTAGCATAGATCATGGAATCGGATTAGACTATTATCTTGTTCAAAAATGACCAAAGGGGTTTGACAAATTTCCTATTTAAAGCTTCTGTGGTTACATTGTGTACTAAGACCAAGGGAAAATGATCTAGGCTGATATGTCTACGAACTATACGCTAATTCCGGCATAATAATCAAGGAACTTTGCTGCAGCAGGAGCAATTATATTAGCACCTGAAAATACAATTGTAGTGATCGCTGCAATCGTGGTGATGTGTGAGAGATGATTCAGAACTATTTTCAGATGCTGTGCAAAATCAATGCGCAGGAATATTAGAAAAATGTTATGAACTTTTTTAACTAGATGCTAATGGTCTAATCAGATTAAATGAATTATGCTAAGCTAAGCTAAAAGTTCTCCCTCGAGACCCAAAGATCAGCTGAATGGATTCAAAAATGGCAAAACTCAGCAGTTTAACTGTAGAGGAGTTGTAAAATGAGCCTATTTCCAAAAAAAGTGGAGTGTTCTTTTAGGTTAGGATGGAACCATAGCTAATCCATCATCACGCTACAACACAAAACAACTTCCAGAAAGCTCGAATTCTTTCTCAAGTTTATATTTAACACTTCCTTGATTCTATTTTTGACTACCACAAGAAGTCGTCTCACTTTGTTTTATATTTATGCTCCGCGCCCACTTTCCACCTCTCAGCTCTCTCCGTTTTTATTGTGCAAATCCTGAGTGAAAGTAAACAGCACACAATGACCTCACACACACACACACACATACATACAGAGCTGGAACTCAGTGAACCACAACATGTGAACAAACTCAAAAGCATGGACCACACACACGCACAACACCCTTCAAAACACTAGAGCTTTCTGTTTAGATATGCTTTGCAGCCACTGTGGAAGAGTGTGTCGGAGCGGCTGCGTTTTGTCCAGAGCTGGAAATCAGGGAGCTGGTTCTCCAATTCTGTCTAAAGCAGGAAGGGCTGATTGAGGATGATGAGACAGTGTTTTAGGAGAGAGGAACTGAGAGGAGGAATGGCCAGAGCAGATGCTCTTCATCACACTTTTTCATTTACGAAGACCTGGAAAACACAGACACACAAAGACAAATATTATTGCTCATGGCAGTTAACATCTTTGTGGAGCATATTATGACCCATTTTGACTGGTACAGAACGGTACACCTTTATCATTGCGTTTACACTGCCTAAAGGGTACAAAGGGTACCTTTTGGTGGGCGTGGAGTACGACAAAAAGTTTCAGTCGACATCATTCTCGCTAAGGGAAATGCCTACAGTAAAGCTGTAAGGGTCATTCACATATCATATGAGAAACACTTCTCACAAAACAGATGCTTTAAACACATAAATACTTGTGTATAAATATTTATTACTAACTTTTTATGAACATGATTTGATTATAACTGCAGATCAATGATGTGTGAAAAAGCCTACTGTAACGTCTGTGATTATATATAATAAATAAATAAATAAATGCAACATATATGAACACATACAGAACCTTATAACCGGTTTCCACTGAGTGGTACGGTACGGTTCGGTTTGGTACACTTGTATGGCCGTTTCCTCTGTCAAATGGTGTACCGAACTGAACTGTACTGTACCACTTTTTCGGCACCCTTTCGAAAAGGGTACCAAACACGAGAAAGGGTACCAAAAGGTGAAGCTACAAGCGCAGCTGAACGCTGACTGGTTACAGAGATACGTCACGAGCACGTGTGGAGCTAGCCAAAATGAAAACAAAAGAACCACCATGTTCATACACAGCCAAGAGATTACAGAAAAACTACACGCAGCATATTTAGTCCTTATTTGGGTTCAAATACAACACGCAACATATAGCCCACACTCAGAGCAAACCTCTCATCTGTATCTTTAATCTTCGCCAGCACATATAAACACTGTTAGAGAGTAATTCCGTCATTCTGAGTTCATAATAGTCCAAAAGGGGATGATAAACATGGTAGTTTGTTCATGGTTTAGGCTGCTGAAAGATTCGTTCGTTTCTTTGTTTTTTCGTGTGTTTTGTATTTTCGTGTTTTCTTTTGTCACTCCTGTGTTTGTCCGTTTCTGAAAGGAT
This sequence comes from Danio rerio, assembly GCF_052040795.2. Classification (NCBI taxonomy): domain Eukaryota; kingdom Metazoa; phylum Chordata; class Actinopteri; order Cypriniformes; family Danionidae; genus Danio; species Danio rerio. The sequence continues at coordinate 15,962,859 of NC_141043.1, forward strand.
CAGATGTCAGAAGCACTTCGATAATCACACACACGTTTTTATCAGGGCTTGACATTAACTTTTTTGAACACCTGCCAGTGTGGCTAGTAGTTTTCCAACATTACTAGCCACTCGCCATTTTCACTAGCCACAATTTTGTTGTTGGGAAAATATATTTTTATGCATAAATATGAATTTGACATGCTAAAATGACTTAATTTAGATTTTGTGGTAAGTCCACATGCCTCTTAATTTATTTGACTTTTTGTGTATGTTGTGTATGAGCTTGTTCAGTGAGCATGAGCACATGGGTCATGGTTTCATAGTGTTTTATCACAGTTAGTTTTTATTTCACATGACTTTTCAGAGCTCAAAGGATTTACCAAATTTATCTCTAACCACACTAAAAATAAATAAATAATTAGTTCTTAGCCACAAATTTTAAATAATGTGTCAAAACAAGCAAAATTTAGCTGTATACTATACTTATATTTCTAGTTTAACCTGTACAAAAAAATAGTTTAAACGAAAGCAACCGGTGCTGCTTACAAAAAGACCAATCTCAAGCTCTTGAAACCAACAGGACTGTGGTTGCATGAACAAAACTTTTTGTCAGGTCTATTTGAAAGAGAAACAATCACACCCCTTGCGTTTCCAGGCACGGTTGTTTAAAGAAAGCAAATGCGCGCATGTTTTAACAGTTAGGCCATAAGGTGAACCTAGAAAAAGTGGCTAGAAAATGATTTTCGTTCCCACATCTGGGCACTACTTTTTAAATAAATTTCTGGATAGACAGCACCCTTATGGGTTTTTTTGGTAAAAGTTCTCCTCAAAAAATACTGCAGTTAAGTATCACGCATCACATGCGCTGTTGGCGCAAGTGATTATTCTCTCATTTGGTATTCAACTGGCTTTCTATTGCCAGCACGAACAAAATTTTATTTGTTAGTCATGCTGCTTCTAGATTCTAAGATCGCATTTGCACGAATATTGGGCCATCCTTATTGTTGAACCCTATTTTTAAGAAAACTACAATTAAAAATAAATTTTCAACCAGCCAAAGTGGCTAGTGGAAGGGGCTGTCTAACCCGCCCCAGCTAAAATTTAGCCGCATTTAGCAGGTTGACGGATGTTAATGTAAAGCCCTGGGGCCTCATGTATCAACGCTGCGTACGCACAAAAACTTTGCGTACGCCAGGTTTCACGCTCAGAATCGCTCACGTTTGGATTTACTAACAATGAACTGAACGTGGGAATGTGCGCAGCTTCACGGCAGCTTTCTGGCAGGCGTACGCACATTTTTTGTGTGTGTCTGTTTTATTTCCATTGGCGACTCCTAGAGGTAGTTGTGTTAAATTCCTCTCTACAAAGTGTCTGAGCCTTGCAATGGCAGCTGTATGAGACGGGTTCATCTAGTAGGTATGTAAGGTTTCCATACCATACAGTTGACCAGCCAAACATTAAAGCACAATTTGCAGCAGTCGCCTGTTTTCCCAATGTAATCTGAGCAATCTACTGCACGCACATTGCTATAAAGACACTATCTGAAGATGAATTTGCATGCGTGAATCATAAACATTTCAATTCAATAAATGTGCAAATAAAATATGATGCACAAACTTATTGATGATTCCTACTTGTCTTTCTCATGATAAATAGTGGGCAAAATCTGATATGTAGCGGGGAAAAAAAGAAGAAAGAGTTCATCAGACGCTGGATTCGAGCCGAGTTTATGCTCAAACGTGTCAGTACATGATCACATGCGTCTTACGAGGTGCGCCACTGAGACTGTTAAGGGAACTGCAACATTTTACAGATATAAACCAGACTATTTCTTTTTTTAATGCACCCAGTGCGATGTTCAGACCCAACTGTGTTGACCACATCAGCTAAACTCTCCCACTCTATATTTTTTCTTTTGTTGTTAATTCCGGAGAACAAACTTGCAAATAACACCGCTTTCCTCCGGTCTACCTCCGAAAGCAGCACCTCCATTTCACATTCTGTTCAAAGTTTCTCTTTTTGCTTGATTTTGCCGTTGCTTTTTCGTTGGGTTTTGCCATTAGCATAGTCATTAGCATATTCATACGGGGGAGGAGGCAGGGAGGGGTTTTGTGCTCGTGCATGTTGCGCTCAGTTTCACGTTCATTCGGATGTACAAAATAATATGCGTGAGATTCGGCGTACGCAGTGTTTCATACATCTGAATTTTTTTATGCGTACGCACATTTACAGCTTTGTGCGTACGCAATGTTTTAGTAAGATTTCCATGCAAGTCTTCGTACATGAGGCCCCTGGTTATTATCATCAGCTCAAGAAGTTTGTTATTTCAAATATAGATGAGATTGTGAGCTCCCTGGAGAAAGTAAAGCCGCTCGCTCTTTTAGACGGCCTCGTAAAACAAAAACAGGACACAGCAGATTTAGTTTTTTTTGGCTTTGTGGTTTGCACTTCAAGATGATGACAAGGTTTGTCTGAGCTCGGGTTGACCATGGCTCGTTATAATATGTATATAGTATTAAAATGTAATGTCTCAGATGTGTATTTAAAACATGCCGGTTCTTTTGTTTTCATTCTGCTGCTTGTGTAAGTGCGAGTGACGTATCTCTGTAAACCAATAGCTTTCAGTTTCGCGTCTAGCTCTGCCTTTTGGTACACTTTTGTTGTGCTAGAGACACTTTGCAAAGGGTGCCCAAAAACTGGTATGGTACGGTTCGCTTTTAGGTACCTTTTTACAGTGGAAACGGCCATAACCGTACTGAGAGTTTTACTCAGATCGCATACTGATTTTAGCGTACTTTATTGTATAAAAGTATGCGATTTCGGACGCAGCCACAGTGTCTCAAACTCACAATTGCATGTACACACACACACACACACACACTCTCTTACGCACAAACACAAACTCACACACTTGCACTCACACGCACACATACTCTTACACTCACAAACACAAACACACACACGCACACACACACACGCACACGCGCACACACAAAGTCCCTCTTAACACTTAAACATTAACACAAACAAACAAACTCTCTCCCACTCACACACACTTACACTCATGTTCAAATACTCTCTCTTGCACTCACACACAAACTCTCTCTCATGCTCAAACCCACACACAAACTCACAAGCATGGACACACACACAAACACACACAAAAACTCCCTCTACTCCTTTCTCTTACTCACACACAGACAAACGCACGCACACGCACACATACCCACAGTGTCTCAAACTCACAATTGCATGTACACACACACGCAAGCATGCACGCACGCATGCATGGACGCACACACACAAACACACTCTCACACACAAACACATACTCACACGCCTGCACACTCACACACAGACATGCATGTACTCTCACATTCACAAACACAAACGCGCGCACACATTTCTCCCTCTATTTTACACATACATACACACAGTCTCTCTTAAACATTTTCGCACACTCGCGCACAAACACAAACTCCTTTTCCCACTCACACACACTTACGCACATTCACACTTCTCCCTCTTTTTTACACATACACGCAGACACGAGTGTCTTACACTCACAGATCTCAGTCACAAACGCATATGTACAAAGTCATGCAAACACACACACACGCAAGCACATGCACACGCACACACACACCCACACACACTTCTCCCTCTTTCTTACACATACACGCACAATCTCTCTCATACACATACATACAAGCCTCTCACACACGTTTTCTCATGCATCACACACGCATGTGCACACACTCACACACACACACCTGCTGTGTGATTTATTAATCTCTGAACAGTAGAGTATCTAGAGATAGGACGAGTGCTTCACTCATTTGCCACTAGTCTGATTAAACCGTCATGAAGAATGTCTCAGGGGCAAATCTAATGTGTTTAGCACCTCCATGTGCACATCTTGAAAAAGGGGCTTCTTCTACACACACTCATTACAGATCCTGCATAATTTAAGGCGTATTGAAATCAGGCCAAAACCGCTCTCAAAGGAACAACTCCGAAAAAAACCCAGATAAAACACAGAAAGAGGCAGGTAGGACGGGGAAAAAAAGAGATCACACCACCATACCAAGAAAAGAAGAGGAAAATACACACTTCTATGTATTATTAAAACTCAACCTTGCTCTGAACTCTTCTAACAAGACGAATACACAAACACACACATTTACACGTCATTAAGCTGGTCTGTTTACAGAAATCTGACTCGTCCAATGAGAAGAAATCAGACCATTATCTCAAGAAGATGCTATTATTTTAGCTGGCGCATAAATATTGATGAAAATGTAATTCTGGAAAGACAGCATGGTGGCTCAGTGGTTAGCACTGTCACCTCACAGCAAGTTCGAGCCTCAGCTGGGTTAGCTGGCAATTTTGTGTGGAGTTTGCATATTCACCCCGTGTTGTTGTGGCAAAGACAGGCGCTATTGGTGAATTGACTAAAAACTAAATTGGCCGTAGTGCATGAGTGTGTGTGTGTGTGTGTGTGTGTGTGAATGTGAGAGTGTATGGATGTTACCCTGTACTATATTGTGACTGGAAGGGCATCCGCTGCGTAAAACATATGCAATAGTTGCTGATTTATTTCGCTGTGGCGACCTGTGATAAATCAGATACTAATGATGGCATGGATTTTCTGACAGGTATCCTCTCCAGGATGGAGTAACACACATATCCTTCCTTATGTCTTTATGATTATTATTAAAGTTGAATGTTTAGGGCGTAGACTATGGCCCAATCTAAGCATAGAACGATAACCGTCTCCAAGGTATACCGCGGTTTGGAAAAGTCAAGGTTTTAAAACCGCCAAAACTTTCTGTAATACCTTTCCTAATGTATGTGTAAGATTTTTTGTTTACATTTTTTAGGACAACAGTATCTCCCGTTTTAAATTGTGAAGAAATCTGTGTTTTTTAAACTAATAAAGACCATAATCCATTTGAATTATTTAGCCTGACATGTTTACTACTCCAAAATTTATTTTAAAGGTACTTAAAATAAAATATATTGTGTTTAAAAGGGTAAAAGTTTTAGTTTTAACCCAGACTTTTAAGAAGAATATATTTTATAGCAGTAATCACAATACCGTGAAACCGTAAAACCGTGATATTTTTATCCAAGGTTATCATACCGTCAGAATCTTACACCGGCCTATGCCAATCACAATTCTTGGTTCTTAAAACAGAGTGAGTGGGAAGAGGAAGGGCTTCAAAATTTACCCCTAAGAAATGGGACAGCACTACAGCACCTGCACATGTCATAATATGTCATTGTCATCTTTAGCTTCATATGAGATCATCATGATCTTGACTGCTGTAGTTATTCCAGTTGTGTTATTGTTTGGTACTTGTCTTCAGGAAATCACTGAAGGCAACAATATCATAATATCATGATTATCTAATATGGCAATAAGATTGTAACTGTACTTTGCATTTACACAGTGGCCATGTTTATCTGTAAACACAAGATAACAACAGTAACATTATAGCAGACACTGTAAAAAGCTCATTCCCAGCTGCTAGACTTTTCTGACAGCATATTCGAGTGTCAGAATATTGTGAAACTGCTGTTCATGAGTTATTATTAGGGATTATAGATAGCAAAATTTAGCGGATTTAATTTAATTTTAACGGTAAAACACAAACACGGTTATTAATATATTAAAACATGTGCTTGTTTGTTGTAAAAATTTGTAATGATGACAGAAAAATACTAATTTGTGCATCTCATCCCACGTTGCCGTTGTAGCTGGTGTATTCTGGGAAATTTTCATACCCCTTGGTTTTGAGTGTGGTCCTGGAAAATCTCAGTTTGAAGGGCTATCTAGCCCTTCCTCTAAGCCCTACTCCTTTAAGCTAAAGATAATTGGGACACCCCTACCCCTTTATGTGAATGAGCAAACTGAGGGGTAGGGATAAGTGGAAGGGCTATCATTGTGTCATTATTACAAATTTTTACAACAAACAAGAACATGTTTTAATATATTCAAAACGGTGCTTTACCATCATAATAACAAAAAATAAAAGTAAAACGCAAAAATAAAAAACGCTAAATTTCGATATCTATAATACCTAATAGTAACTCATAGCAGTCCCACAACATACTGACACATCTGTTGCTCAACAGTTGAATATTCTCCAGAAAAGTCTAATATGTAAAGTACAATGTTAATGTTGTTTTCTTGTGTTTAGATGAATATGGCCGAGGGTTAAATGCACAGTACAGTTACGATCTTATTGCCACATTATATCATTATGATGACATAATATCGTTGCCTTCAGTGATTTCCTGAAGATAGTTGCAATTGTCTTATTTTATAAGAAGCAAGAGATCGATGACGTATGATGACATGTGCAGATTCTGTAGTGCTGTACAATTTCTTAGAGGTAAATTTTGAAGCCCTGAAGAAGGGGTTTCAAAAATAAAATTGGGATTGGGCCTTACCTGCCAACACTCCCGTTTTTCCCAGGAGTCTCCCGTATTTCAGACAAATCTCCCGCAACCCTCCCATTTTGTTATTTCTCCAGGAAAACTCCCGTAATTTCATCCCTCCTCCTTCTTGGTACAATCTTTAACACCCCCGGGTCACAGACTTTGGTACAGTATCCTATGTAAACTCAACGGCCGCCCAAAACCAGTTGCATAATACAGTTACTAACACCACAGTACAGTTACTTTCCTATCCCAGTTATCAACAGTGTTATTCAGAGACCTCACCCACGAGATTGTAAGGAGAGCGGCCTACAAACTCATTTGCGAGTGTTGAAGCTGGCTTCTGCTGATGAGACTGCAAACTATCTTCAGTAAACTTTCTTCAATAGAATCTCTGACTCCAGCTCTTCTTCTTCTGACTGACGGGTCATTTTTTGGGTTAAAACTGTAAACATCCCTACACTAATAGATATCCCAGATATTGTGCTGCTTTTCGATGCCAAGATCTGACCTTTAGTAGTTTCACATGAAAAAAAAAAATGTTGGTGTAGTCTTAAAAATGCTAAAAATTAAACATAACCTGGAAACTAATTAATATATTGGTGCTTTTAATGTTAATCCCAGAGCACTTGTTCAAATAGTCCACATCTGACAACAATACAAAACACTGTTCTTTAAGCTGATTTAAAAGCTCCTTTATTGTTCGACTTTTTAGCTTCAGACAGTTTCGCTAATCCCTCACCGGACAAGATCAGAATGCGTAATGAATAGACTAATTAAGAACTTACACTAATTAAAAGAAAACTAACTTTAATTAATGCTTCAGATAAGGGGCAAGCAGGGACACGTGTAAGAGGATCTGCTTTACTTAACTCATGATGAGTCTATGTGGCTGGATTTACACACGAACACACATACATTCTGAGTTTCCATGATTTAAAGGTATAGTTCACTCAAAAGTATAAATACCATCAGTATTCACTCATTCTATACTAACCTGATTGACTTTCTTTCTACTGTTGAACACAAAAGAAGATATTCTTAAAAATGCTGGTGAGCAGCAGCCATTGACTTCAATAGTTAAAATATTTTGTTCCTATTATGGATGTCAATGGCTGCTGCTTTCAACCCAACATTCTTCATAAGATTTAGTTCTGTGTTCAACAGAGGCAACTAATTAATGTAATTTAGTAATAATTCAGTAACTAATTCAGTTTAGAAGGTTAATGTGAGAAAATGGTTAGGGATGTGTAATGTGTGTGTGTGTGTGTGTCTGTATATATATAGTCATAATTATTAGCCCCATGAATTAATAGCCAAGCTAATAGCTACACACACACACATATATATATATATATATATATATATATATATATATATATATATATATATATATATATATATATATATATATATATATATATATATATATATAGTTTAGAAGTTTAACGTGAGAAAATGGTTAGGAATGTGTGTGTGTGTGTGTGTGTATATATATATATATATATATATATATATATATATATATATATATATATATATATATATATATATATATATATATATATTTTTTTTTTTTTTTTTTTAAATAAAATATTCCACAAGATGCTGTACAATAATATATTTGTGCATATACATGCATTCCAAAATTTGGAACAAATCTAATAAAAATAAACTGAAGATCAGTCTAAAAATGTGTAAATATGTTGGGGAATATGTTTAATTTGGAACACCCTATATGAATTTAAATATAGTATGGTTTTATTCTTAAAGATGTTTGCCTATATATGACTATAAAGCTTTAATCATTATTAAGAAGTTAAGTGAATAAGAATTGCACCAAATTATGGCAGGTAAATGTTAACATCACTTTGATTAAGCTTAAACTTAAGACTTGAGAGTAAACTTTTAGCCTGATAGTTAGCCTGCCCCAGACCAGGCTAGTTTTCCAGCATAAGTTGCCAGCTTTCGTAACTTTCATAAATTTGATTTATGAAACAGAATCCGCCATTAATAAACAGGACTTACCAAAATAAGCCTGGCTTTTTCTGTAAGCTTGGTTTAAGGAACAGCCTCCTGATGTGCATATTTTGATTTTCTCAGACATATCAAGGTAAGTGTGCAAAGATCACTCTGACATTTTCACACACTCACAGACACACATACACAAACTTTCATTTGCTGTTGTACTCTATACACAATCCAGAAACAAGCTTTTTTTTAAAAATTTTTTTAAGATTTTTATTTATTTATTTTTTTTTAGCAATCTAACGGGTTAATGGTGCCAACTGATGATCAACAGTAAAAATTACAAATTTGACTTCTTCCCAACAGGGAAAACCAACAACAATCAAAAATATATTATTATATGATGTCATAGCTTTGCAATTAAAAAAAAAATGTGGTTATAGTGGAAGACGATGGGTCGAAAACAGCCACCAACAGTATTTTACAGAGAAAAAAAAAGAAAATCTTATGCTGCACAAAAGCTAACAATGCATCAAAGGCAATGTCACTGACCTTTCACAAATCCAAGACAAAAAAATCCAATCCACAATTACTTTTTATATTAAAAATAAGTAATTTTGTGTGTTTTTTTTTACCAAACCACTGACATCAATTATGAATTTGGCAATTAAAGACTTAAAATTCTGTAATTATTAAAACATTTAGTAATTTTGATCAGGACTGAGGTTGATTAATAGATTTATGCAAAATAATTAATTTGTCTGATGCAGTTTCACAGCAGTTTAATTCAGTGGATGTTTTCCTCCCGAACATAACAAAAGGGTAGTTAATTTGAACAGTGCACAAGGGTTAAGGTTTATTCTGATAAATTTTGTTTCACATCTTACAGTTTTTACCTTTTCCTCAGAGTCACGTGTTTACATCTCGCAATTCTGACATTTTCCTGAGAGCTCTAATGTCATTTCTAATACTCAAATTAAATATTTATGAAATTATTTCAAGTGTGATGGTGTCCATTAAACTAATATTTCACTGCTGTGTTGCATGAAGACTTTCAACAGACATAAAGTCATCATTTTAAAGATGATTTACCAGCCTTTTTTAACAGGTCTATAGCAAAATTTAATAACTAAAATCAACATATTTTTTCAGCTAGTTGGCAAGGAAAAAAATCTCATTTTAATTTAGGCAAACCAAACTCCTTAAAAAATGAAATAAAATAAATTAAGTATCTTGTACTAGTTTTCCACAAAGCAGGGAATTCCTTATCTGGATCAAACACACACACAAGCACGCACACACCCACAAAAAACACAGGTACTTACTGAGGCACAGGCTTTAACAGAAGATGAGATGGTTTCTCATTGACATGGTAGAGTGGGAATGGGTCAAATCCACCAATAAAATCAACTGAAAGCCAAACAAAAGGTGAAATTAAAGAATGAAAGAAATGAAACGAGACAAAATAAACCATGAAGAGAACAAATGAAACATGAAATGATCATCACTTGATGTAAATCAAAATCAAAATCATGCATGACAGAAATATGAAACATTTACTGTACACAACAACACCACAGATATCAAACAATGATTAAACAAGTCACAGATTTTAAAAGGTTCATTACAATATTTAAATGTTCTTTACTCTAACATTAGACTACAAATGTTATTTTTAATTGCATCAATCCAAAACAACAACAACTTGTTTTTAGTGCAAATGTGTAGAAAAGAATTGATATGGTCTCACACACACACACGGTCTTGAAAAAGATTTAATTTTCACTAGCAGTACAAAATTCTACTGTGATATTTTTCTCTCACATAAACACCAGTACAGCTATCTTTATGTGGACTTCCCATATATATAATGATTTATATACTGTACAGACTGTATATTTTATCCCCCTACCCCTAAACACAGGGCACCTGTGAGGGCACAGGAAACATTCTGTAGATTTACACTTTCAAAATACTTCATACTGTGTGATTTACGTTATATCCACATAGGGAGAAAAAAATGTCCCCACAAGGTCAACATACAAGGAACACACACACACACACTTTCACAGGAATAAATACGTTTTTGAATGAGTGATTTTGATTATGAGATGTCAAGCCTCATTCACCCCAGTGTGATCGATTCCAAACTGAAAACACACACACACTGTCCCTGCATGACAATTCCAATGCCTCATATTTTAAATAGAAATGAGTGCTCAAGATTAAAACTAAATAATGTGAAATGGTGAGTGATTTCTGTTGGGAATGTCGAAATATGCATTTGCATGACACTGTGAAGACTGTGAGTTGAAGAGATCAGCTATAAATGACAATTCTGTCAATGTTTATTTACCAATATTCTTCCCAATCCCATATTTATTCATATTTATTGGGAACAAACTGATGAAAGCTTATTTCCACAGTAATAAATAAATAAATAAATAAATAGGTAAAGGACTTTTTGTATTACTTTTCCAACACAGGTTCAATGTACTGTAAATAAGTGTTTCGGCTTGCATTGTAAAAAATCCAAAATGTACTTTTACCTACTGTACGTTTGACTGCAGTTTCAAGGTAAAATAAACACTAGAGGGCAGTATGACAACAACAACTTTATTCCTTTTCACACTATTGATATTCACAGGGAAATAATATTGGTGAATAAAGGATTATTGTCATGCAGTGCTTTGCCTAACACCAAAAACCCACAAAACAACTTAATAGTGTCTATGATTTGTAATCATAAGTGTTTGTCTCACCAATTTAGCTCCATATGAACTACTTTTCTGGATTGGTCAGTTTGCTTGATACCTCACTTGGTACAATGTTGTACTTGTGAAGTCTGCGTTTGAAGAGACTATTAATAGGGTTTAGGGAAGAGTTCTTTTATTTTTATTTTTGGCATTTTTGTTTTTATTTGACAGGACAGTGAAGGCTGATTTATACTTCTGCATCAAGCGAAGGTGTGTGGTTCGGTGCAGCCTTCACGTTGTGGTATATCTCTCAGCGTGGCTGTCTGATGTGGACCTCTCAAAAAAGTACAGGTAACTACATGTCGCAATGACGCGCAGTGCAAGCTCTGTGATTGGTTGGCTTGGTATCAGTGACGAGCGTACGCGGTGCTAAGAGCTCCGAGACCAACAAAGCGAGTGTTTACAAGTGTCGAGTCCCATGAAGGGACTCCAGATGGAAACTTTTTTCGTGTTTACCTTATGATTAAAGTTGTTGCACCTCTGCCGGTTTGCGTCTCTGAATGAACTAGTTTTAGCTTCTTGTACATTAAGGTAGCGTTCAGAAAAAACAAACAAAAAAAATCTGCAAAGAAACCTGATACAAAGGAACATTAAAAATCTACTGCTACCTAGCGTCATCGTGGAGCAACACAAACAGTGTGCAGATGTATAAATGCATGACTATGCGCAAGTTGGGGGGGTTTGCACTAAATGTCGGCGCAGTGACCACTAGACGGGGAATTCTCAACCAGTGGGCCACTGCAATCTTGCAAGTGGGCCGCGAGACTTAAATATTATACTATATTTATTTGATTTCATTATTAAATATGTCATGTTAAAATGATAGTAGTAATGGCATTTCTCGTTTTCTCTGATTAAAAAAGACTAATTCGGAATTCGGCAAAAACAGCCTCACTGTTAACTACAGAGATAGCTGTGGCTTAAACTTCCAACCGCTGCGCATCAACTTCTATAAATCAAACCATCATGCAAATGCAAAAGGTAACGATGATTAGAGTTATAATAACCAGCTCGCGCGTGCCCCACATCTGCGACTCGTACTGTATCAGAGTCGCACATGTCCATTGATCTACAAACTATGCGTGTTCTCTTTGTGTTAACAATTTAACATATCCACATAGTTGTCATTTAGTTAACATCCTGCAACGTTTTATAACTGACGCGCTTCCATTCAGGAGGATCTAGCGATACTCTGTTGTGTTTCAGCAGTGAACAGCTGGTCACTGTTCCTGTCAACGAACTCCAATAATGTCCAGCTACAAACCAAACCGCCTTCAGATCAATGTGTTTCAACAGATTTAGAGGGTTTTAACTGTATTTTACATTTAGGGTTAGGGTTACTGTAGGTTGTTTATATAAAAATGTGAACAGTTTGTACAAGAAATTCGTATATATGAAATGTACAACAAAACATTACAAGTAACATGTTTTGGGTTTGCAAAAATGTAGACAGCGCCCTCTAGCGAATTTGTCTGAAACATTCAATTAAATGTAACCGGAGAAACACATTTTATATTTCGCAAGAAATGTAGATTCAGGTAAATATTTTCAGTGAGACTGGGGTGCACATTATGACGTTATATCATATATAATGAAATATAAAAGTGCCATTTTGAGATAAAACTGTTGAATTGTGAGATAAAATACAGAAGTTGGACAACCATTCAGTATTGTCAGATACATTTTTATCTCACACAATTCTGATTTTGCCCTCAAAATTATTAGTTTACATCTCGCAATCCTGACTTTTTCCCTCAAAATTACATTTCGTAGTGGTAACATCTTCCTCAGAGTATTTCTCATTTTTTCTATGATTTTTAATTTCCACAATATTCAAAATTCATTTTTTCAGAATTCTGACTTTGCTTCCAATTGGACTTTACCTTAGAAGATTTTAACTTCACATCTCAGAATTCTGACATTTTAGAACAAACAATTATAAAAGTATATATTATATACTTTTGGTGTGTTCATTGTTGTACATAAATTATAGAAAGTGCATTGGGATATGATGCAATTAAGCTTAAATTTCGACTATGAATGGACAAACAAACCTTTCGGTTGATCCATATAACCGCAACTGAAATCAATCAGCATTTCTTTCTTCATGTTTACATACACTGAAAACACAGTACGGCAAGCCTGAAAATAGCAGAGCTGGTGTGTTTCTCATAAACAACAGGCTTTCTGAGCTGATAACGTGTCATTAGTTTTCACAGGAGCTTCAGAGGCCATGAGCTGTGCTGCTATGTGTGGAATGCTGGAAAAATACAAGCAAATAGATGACTTCACACATACTCCAGCAACTGTGAACCACATATACACACTTCCAAAGAAAACAGCCACTCATTTCTCAAGATTTTGCTCATTCGTGTGGTACAACCCATTTTAGTGGTGGTGCAATCTTACAGTAAATACTGTATATGGTCATCCAAAATAAAAATCAGTGGCTTCAGTGGTGTAAAAATGCAGCATTCAGACCGATGAAGCCAAAATGAGAGGCATATTATTGATTAAGTTTCCAGCTTGATCTCAATGAATTTTCAATAAAAAAAGAGTAAATAGAAGTCAAAATGTTGTAAAAATCCCTCAGCTGAGTGAGAGGAGGACACATTAGAGCCCCGACTGCCTTTAATGTCTAAGATAAACTGATACCTAATCTGACCGATAAGCATTTGTAGTAATATTTGTAGCCATTTTTGTTGATTTAAAGTTAAATAAAATTAGATTTACTTATCAGCTAAACTTAAATTACAGTAATATAACTTAAAGCTTTTAGAAAGTTCAGTTGAAATCTGGTAAATGGAACTTTAGGGTAAGTTTATTATGACGTACTCATCATATTTGATCATACACTTTTAATCAATTCTTTAAAACGGATTGGTATGTCAAACCAAGATACCACTTGGTTTGCTAATTATTTGTCCAATAGAACACAGTGTTTCCATATGGCCGGGCTGTCTTCTTTATCTTTAGAGGTGCCCAAAGGAGTGCCACAGGGATCAGTATTAGGGCCTATATTATTCTCTATCTATATTAATAACTTGTGCGACAACCTTCCAAATGCCTTTTATCATTTGTACGCTGATGATAGAGTGATTTATTGTTGCTCCCCTACATTTTCTCAGGCCATTCAATTTTTACAGTCTGCTTTTAATATTGTTCAGTCTTGTCTTAAGGATCTCAAATTGGTTTTAAATGTAGACAAATCTAAATTAATGATTTTCACAAATTGTTCCACTCCTGTGCAGAACCAACCAATAATTACCACTGCCCAAGGTCAACAAATAAATATAGTGTCCAGCTATAAGTATTTAGGCTTTCTACTCGATCAGGAGCTTTCTTTCAAAGAACATATAGCAAATTTGGTTAGGAAATTGAGAGTTAAGCTCGGATTTTACTATCAAAATGCATCCTGCTTTTCTCTTAAAGCTCGCAAACATTTGGTGTCTGCAACATTTTTACCCTTGCTTGACTATGGTGATGTTTTATATATGCATGCTTCAAACAAATGTCTTCAGCCTTTAAACTCCATCTATCACAGTGCTCTAAGGTTTGTTACAGGCTGTCAAAGACTTACTCACCATTGTGAATTGTATGCCAAAGCTGAGTGGCCTTCTCTGTATGTAAGAAGGTACACCCATTGGATGACTCTGGTCTACAAGGCTCTTCTGGGACTGGTGCCTTCATACCTATGTTCCCTTCTCCATAAGTCTAAAAGCCAGTATGCCCTACGCTCAAGTGAAGCTTATCATTTGACTGTTCCCCGGGTTCGAACTGAAATCGAGAAGCGAGCCTTTAGTCATGCCGCCCCCTCATCCTGGAATACTCTTCAGTCTGAACTAAAGATATCTGAGCTCATCCCGATGACATCGTTTTGCTCTATCCTTTTTAACAAACAACAACAGTCCATTTCTCAATGTATGTGTTTTTAATATATTGAAATGTGGTGTAGCTGGAAAACTTAACTGTATTTTTATATTATATCAATTTTATATTTATTACTAATATTATTACATTTTTATTTTTATTTCTTTTTTATATAAATTGTGTGTTGCAGACCTCTTGGCCAGGTCACCCTTGTAAATTAGATCTTGATCTTAATGTTTTTTTTATCTGGTTAAATAAAGAAACATATATATACATATATACATATATATAAATACATATATATTTGATGTAAAAGTTGTACAGTTGAAATTAAAACATTTTATTATTAAAAATAGCTTAAAGGGGCTAATAATTTTTACCTTAAAATGTTTTTTTTTTTTTAATTCAAAACTGCTTTTATTCTAGCAAAAATAAAACAAATAAGACTTTTTTTTTCCCAGAAGAAAAAAATATTATCAGACATACTGTGAAAATGTCCCTGCTCTGTTCAACATAATTTGGAAAATATTTTAAAAAGAAAAAAATTCCAAGGGGAGCTAATAATTCTGATTTACTTGTAAATAAAAAGTGAGTAAACCCCGATGCTTGTAAAGCAATTAGTGAATTTTACTTTAAAAAAGTGAGAAAACCTACTGCTTTAAATATATTCAGTAAAATAACTATGTGCATAATTATTACAATTATAAATATATTGTTTACATATACATACATACACTTTTTTTCTAGGTCTACTAACACGATACATAGAGTCTACATCTGAGTACGTAAACCATTATCTGAAGAGACAGAAAAAAACCTATAAAATATATACATAAACTCAAATAAAACAGATAACAGCATGTAAACGAAAATATTACTCCATACCAACCTAACCCTCCCTCCGTCTGTTTCCTTTTGTAGTGCACACCTGTAAGGAAGATTACTGAAAATGGGAGCTGCCTTACGATCTAACAATATCCCCATCAAACAACTGTTCCTTCTCTCCCCTCTCAAGTACCTTATGAACGCTTCCCATATTTGAAAAAAGAAAAAAAAAAGCTTTTTATTCTGTAAATTGTAGCGTATTCTTTCTAAATGGAGTTCCCTGAACCATAATTTGAAAGAGGGAGGAGATTTATCTTTCCAGGTTGTCAGAATACACTTTTTGGCTGTTTAAAGGCCATAAGAAATTATTTGTTGCTGAGACGTGGATAATCCAAGCTCGTGCTTTGAAACTCCAAACACATTTAAAAATTAATCTGGATCAGTAGTTTGCTCTGTGATTTCAGAAAAGACATTAAATATTTTTCACCAAAAGTCCTGTAAGCTAGAACATAAGGCATAAATATGAATCAGTGATGCATCAGATATTTTGCATGTATCACATTTTGGGGAGACGCTTTGAAGAACCTTTCTTTCTTTGGTGCTATAAAGGGCCTTTATTGGAACTGCAAAGAACCACTTTTAAGGGTTCCTGAAAAAACCTTTAACAGCTCGGTTCTGTGTAGAACCATCTATGAAAAGGTTCATGACCTAAATGCAGTAAATAAAAAAGAATGATTAAATATTTTTTGCCAAAACAATTTGTCTTGTACAAGTCAGTCAAATTATACAATGTTAAATTGGAAAAACACAAAAACTGTTCAAAAACACATCTTTGCAGAAATTGATAGTTCTTTTATTCCATATGTCCATGTTAACCATATAAAATAAATAAAGGGGCAGTGCACCCAAAAATTAAAAATGACTATAACATTAATTTTGTTTCAAAGCAGTTAAATCCTGTAAAGTGATACTATGTAATTTACTTTGGAACCGTCTTATAGTGCAAGGAAACATGGGGCTACAAAGAACCTTTTATGAGATGAAAAGACTCCATCACTGTAAAAAATGCAGGGTTTCACACAATTCATTCATGTTGTCCCAACAGAAATGGATTACGTTAACCTAACACTTTTAAGAATTTTGTGGATGAAACATAAAAAAATAAGTTGTCCTAGTAAAATCTCAAGAATTGTGATGTTTCAGCTTGTTTTAAACATAGAGTCTGTACAAGCAAAGAAAAAAAAATATTTTTGAGTGATGAATGTTAAAGGTTTTTTGAATAACCACCTACAGCGACAGAACCTTTTCAGAACCTTTATTTTTTTATAATAACCTTTTATTTTTATAAACAAATAATGCAGAAGACATTTTTGCTTGTTTTTACACAGAGATTTACACAAACAAAACTTTGCATTGCATTGGACAGTGGGTAAAATTCGATTTTGATAAGGGGGAAAGCTGTGTTTTTCAGCAGGGTGAATTAGTGGAATAGATAATTGATTGATTATTTAATGAAACATGCTGAATGGGGCCTATTTTTTTTTCCATCACATTAGTATTTCTGTGATCATGGGCATCATTGTATTTACTAAAACACTACTAAATAATGTACTATGCACTGCAGAACATATATTTACTTTGAGCTTTTTTTAATCCTCTGCTTTTCTTTTCTTCCTATTTCGGCTCCAGAAAGATGACATTTTGTTTGGACGTCATTTCATTTAAAATTAAAATTGATGTTGTGCTGTTATATTACTGAAGACTTTAAGACACTTCTTCGGTTTTATATCCAATGTGAGCAATTTGGAGAGATATGTGGAGTCTGTGTAGGAATATGTTATGTCATTCTAGTATAGCCAATAAATAGGGCCAGATGGAATCTGTGGATGTTTTTTGCTATTTCTGCAGAGAATTTTGGTAAAAGTCTGCTGATTTCTGCAGAATTATTTTGGAAGTATCCTAACTAAAACTTTAATATATGAAAGAAAAAATAATATCTTTTAAACTTTTATTTAATGTTTAAAATGCAAATCCAATTAGATTCACTTTATTTGGTAAATAAAGCAAGTTTATCATATAATATATCTAGTAAAAGACAGAAAATAATACTGTACAAACTGCATACATTAGATGAATATTTTCACATTAGCCAATAATATTACTGAAATTAATAAAAAAAAAAAAACTGAATAAATACAGATTTACACACGTTTACTCAAGTAAATAAACAGAATTAATGATGGCCTAAAAATCTGCGGAATTCTGCGCGTGCAGTTTCCAGGTGGGCCTACTAATAGCCGATCGCAGGCAGTGTCATGCAAAATAATGTGGTGCTGCTGGGTTTGTTTCTAATATTTTCTGCTTTTATTCATACTGTTGTGTATTTATTATCGTTTTCAGCTATTTGTCATGTACAAATTATACAGAGCTATTCTTTAAATGAAATGTTGTTGTGAATTGTATTGCGTTTAATAGGGTTTTGTGTGCTGCGCATTGTGTATGATTTACATGTTCACACTCGTCCTTGCGCTTACGTTCACAGAAAATTTAAAATAAACGCAGCATTCGTGGGACCCCTTCAAGAAACGCGGGGCCCTAGGCCATCACCTATATTGAAACTTTTAAAATAGTTTAAAATGTATGTAATTGTTGTTTAAAACAAAAAGAATGATGCATTTCTTTGTTTTAAGCAGTTTTTATCACTTTGTGATTTTGGCCATGAAAAGTCATGTTACAATGTGAGGAGCAAGAATACAGCTTCAGAGCTCAAATCTAACTATTTTTCTGTGTTCCTCAAAATAGCTTGCTTTTCACTTGAACCTTGTTAAAACATGTTTAAAATCCTCGCAATTGTTGTTTAAAAAAAAAAAAAGAATTTCATTGTTTTAAGCAGTTTTGAATTAAATCACTTAGTGATTTTAGCCTGGAAAAGTCATATTACAGCCAGAGGAGCAAGAATACAGCTTCAGAGCCGGCACTAAGTGAGATCGTGTTGAAATATTAAACCAGTCTCATAGAATTTAGCTAATTGGATCTGGCTTTCTCTACAACTAACTATATACACAAAATGCATATCTTTTAACTGATTGAATCTAATAGTATTGGATTTGAACAGATTTAGATCGATTCTAAGGAATCTGACAACATTCATCACAAAAAAAAAAGAAAAAAAAAACCCCAGACAAATTAAAATGGTCTTAATCAGTCAATAAACTTCATCATGATTTATTTGCTGGATACCATGTTTAAAGTCTGTCTTATGTAGTCTTAGCAGTGTGCGCTTGGCCTTGCATCACAGGTGGAGATCACACAGCTCTCATGCAATAAGATGACTCCAGCACTCATCAAAAATTCTTTTTGACTATGTCTCTCTCTCTGGATAGTGTAACACATTTACATTAGGCTAGCTCTCACACTAACATTCAGCATTGCTCTATTTTGACCCACTTTCATAAAAAGCAGGAATCTGCTCAGCGCTGATAACCACGCAGACACTGGTGTCCCACACACAGACACACATGCTCTGATGTGGAGCCAGGTTTTGCCTTTTCTTTGGTGAAGGCAGAAGCTCAGACAGAAATTTGGGTTTAAGATCAATACTCGAGAGACCACGCGTCCCGACCTGTCCGCTGTTATTAGCTCAGATTCACACCGCCGCCAACTGACTGCTGCTTTTAATGAGCCGGCGACAGCGGTGGGACCTCGACTACAAACTAATTATGAATGCGAGTCGTTTAAAAACCCCGAAAGAAAGAGGAGAGAGATTAGAAGGAAGGGCAAACAAGGTAGAGGAAAAATCCATGGATGAAAATGAAGCCAGATGCATTATTATTCAAATCACCTGAAGAAAGAGAGAGAGAGATCAGGAGATGTATGGCAAGCCATTTTAACATTAAATCTATATGCAAGTACGTTTTCATGCCTATTAGTAATTGGTTAAATCCATTCATTCATTTGCCTTTGGTGTAGTCCCTTTATTAATCAGGGGTCGCCACAGCAGAATGAACCACCAACTATTCCTGCATATGTTTAAGAACATGCCCTTCCAGCCACTCATACACTCTGACATTCACACTCATACACTACGGCCAATTTAGTTTATTCAATTCACCTATAGTGCACGTCTTTGGACTGTGGAGGAAACCTGACCACCTGAAGGGAATCCACATGAACACGGGAAGTACATGCAAACAAACTCCACATAGAAAAGCAGCTGACCCAGCCAGGGCTCGAACCAGTGACCTTCTTGCTGTGAGGGAACAGTGCTAACCACTGAGCCACCATGCCACCCTAATTTTATAATCTATCCCTATAAATTAAGTGCATAGTTGTAATCTAAAGAAGTACATTCTCACCTAAAAGCTTCAAAAGTTCATTATGTTGTCCAACAGCAGCAATATTTGTCAAATTGTAGTGATTTTATTCCTTCTCTGCTTGTAACTCTGTGGGTGGAGTAAATACACAAGGGTGAAGAGGCTGTACTAGTTGTTGCAAAATATCACATAACTATTAGCCAATCAGATTTGAGAAACAGAGAGAATGCTTGTATAAACATAATAGTTTTAATAACTCATTTCTAAATACTGATTTATTTTATCTTTGCCATGATGACCGTAAATAATATTTGGACTAGATATTTTTCAAGACACTTCTATACAGCTTAAAGTAATATTTAAAGGCTTAACTAGGTTAATTAGGTTAACTAGGCAGGTTAGGGTAATAAAAGTTTCTGTATTACAATGGTTTGTTCTGTAGACTATTGAAAAAATATAGCCTAAAGGGGCTAATGATTTTGACCTTAAAATGGCTTTAAAATTTTTTTAAACTATTTTTATTACAGCCATAATAAAACAAAAAAGACTTTATCGAGAAGAAAAAATATTATCAGACATACTGTGAAAATTCTTGCTCTCTTAAACATCATTTGAGAAATATTTAAAAAAGAAAACAAAATTCAAAGGGGGATAATAATTTTGACTTCAACTATATATATATATATATATATATATATATATATATATATATATATATATATATATATATATATATTTTTTTTTTTTTTTTTGAGGTCAGAATTATTATATATATAGTATCACTTTTGCATAATTTTTTTTGGCTTAGTCCATTTATTTATCAGGGGTCGCCAGCATTGGTTTTACACAGCAGATGCCCTTCCAGCTGCAACCCCTCGGAACTATATATAGAATCTAATGCATAATTACTAGCTATTATCTAATAGGTACTTACATCTAATAAATAAGTACCAGATTCAATAGCCGATTTCCACTGCGTTGTTGTATGGAAAAAGTCCCCAAAATTTGAGCCATACGGAAGAAGAAAAGCCCCTTTAATAAGTACTAGTGTCTTATCAGCACTAATATCATCTAAAATTACCCAAAGAATAAATACTAGTAGCTAGTGATTAAGAATTGGTATGTCATTAAGAGATAGTATCTACTAGCATGACACAATTGTTTAATAGATTAAATGTTATGGCTTGCCACATCAAAAAGAAAGAAAGTGAGCGAGGAAGACAGCAAGAAAGAGAGATATAAAAAAAGGAAAACTTCAGAGGCAAGGAAGAGCAGTGGAGAAATTAAATCCTCCACTTCAAATGAGCGTGTAAATGAACCACACACAGCTTTGCATGATAGAAAATAGACCCACTGGGCTTCTCATACACACACACACACACACATACGCAGCTCTATACTTTTAGTGCCTACATGTTATGAATAAAGTAAAATGTGCCTTATCCTACAAATTCAAAAGTTCTCCTCAACCCCCACAGGTACCTAAAGCTACATTTTTTTAGGAGAAATACAGACTCTAAAGTTTTTTTTTTTTTTTTTAACTGAGAGGTCCATTAAAAGCCCTGTGCAATGGATGATTTTGATGAAAAGTTCTCTTTTCCAACATATTTCCATATTTTTTTCTATACCCAAAAGTCTGCAATTTGCATTGCAGGCCTGCAAAACCACACTTGACAGTTTGATCCATGGATGAAAGCAATGTAGACGCTTTCCTTCGCAAACTCTGGATTGGCTGCTTGTTTCAACACAGCTGAAAAATTATTTACTGTATATAACATGGTGAAATAATTTTTAAAATATTCAGAAACTGAATAAACAATTTAGCATATAATTAGCTACTAAAATGAGCTAATGCATGATGGCATTTGATAAACCATTCATAGATTACTAAATTATGAGACAGACTGTTTATAAACTGCTGATGCAGTAATTATTAATGAACGGTTTAGTTTTTAACGAGTCACATTAACTGGTGATTAGTTAAAGAGTTATGAGCGAGAGATTGAAGCGTCTGTCAGGAAAGAAGCAGATGTTGTCATTAATAATTAAGTCAAGCGTCTTCTCATAGGATAGGATGACTGTCTCATGAATATTTATGAGACACGTCACAAAGTATGCTTGTACAGTACCATGTCACTTCCTGAAAGTGCAGATTTCAAATCCAGAAGATAATAATACTACAAAAAAAGCGCAAAATTAGCAGAAGTCATTGCGGCTGAATAAAGGACTTATAAATCCTCCACTTCAAATGAGCGTGTATTTATAAGTAAAGTTCAGAGATATAACTTTTTTACCTCAGGAGTTTCCCTAGATGAGACGATGAAACTAAACATCACCATGAAAAATCTTAAAGGGTCTTAAAAAACCAAAACATATTTTTTGAGCTGTTTACAGTCATATATCTGTCCCGTGGTGCTATAAACACTATTAGGACACATATATTTCACAAAAAGTGAAAATTGGTTGTTCTTGCAACTTCATTAATATGCATGATAGCTTTGAAGACTGTTTGTACCTGTACGGTGTTCAGATTGCAGAGAGACACCACGTTGTGTTGCCAAAACAAGTGAGAGAAGAAGAATTGTTTAGAGATACAGCCCGTCAGTATTGATTTTATAATTTGCTGCATCAAAGGCTTTGTTTTCATTTTCCTGCTATGAGAGCGCAGCTGGACTCACATGTGGATTATAGTGCACATGACTCACGACGCTCAACAAAAATACGTGTCTAAGGAACATTTTTTACCTATAGAGCTTTTTTTCATCTGGAAATGGTGAAATCCGGATTTGCCACTCGTCTCCTTAAAAAAGACGCCGCTCCAGTTGGTTGTTGATTGTCCTGTCTCTGCAGATTTAGTAAGTAAGCAATCAGTAGTCTTTGTTCATTTATCCAGATGGCAAAGAAAGTTTGAAAGTTTCTGATAAGAAAATGACAGATGATGATGACCGAAATGGCCTCAACATGATGTCAGATTGACATTGTACCCCAATGTCCTAGGAACGCTGCATTTTGTTTGGAAATGAAAATTAGGTTGACGTCAGAACTCAATAACAGGACGTCATTGTCCAACGTCTAATCTTAAACCAACTAAATATCAATGTCTAATGATGTTATAGCTTGATGTTGTGTGGATGTTACCACAATGATGTCAATCAGACTTTTTTTGGTTGCCATACCTGACGAATAAATGACAGTATTTGACGTCAATATGATGTTAGTTTAAGATCTTGGCTTGACGTTGGATTTTGGTTACTTTCCAGCACAACCTAAAAGCAACCAAACGTCAATGTCATTTGATGTCATAATTTGACATCAAAATATCATTGTCCTTGGCTAGACATTGAATCTTGAAATCTAACCTAATATAAACGTCTTATGACGCTGTGTGCCTGCTGAGCAATAACTAGATGCACGTTAACAAATTGGAAAAACGCCTCAGCTTTTCCCAGCGTAATACTCTCTACTCACTACTTTTGAGTAATTTCTGAAAGGACTACTTTTTACTCATACTTTGAGTAATATTTACAACAGATAGTATACTTTTACTCTACTTGCACTACATTTTTAGGCAAGTAATTCGACTTTTACTCAAGTATGATTTTTCAGTACTCTTTTCACCACTGATTATGAATGATAATTAAGATTACTTTCAGGTTGCATATTGTTTTCATACTCAAGCTGTGAAGGAGCATGCTTAAGGGTTAAATACCAACTTTTATGATGCTGAAGCAACTTTAGCTTTTTTTTTGTTTGTGAATATATTATTCAGCTGGTTTATCACCTTGTGATATTTTCATTTTTGTGCTGCTAAAACGAATTAGTGTTTAAAAATGACTTCTTGTTTAGGTGTTTTGTGTTTTAGTTGTGAGAATGCAATTTAATTAAAACTGTAAAGTTGATCAACAGTGTATCTTCCATGCAGTCTAAAGTGACATCATAAGGGTTTCAGTGGGAGCATTAAAAATGTACTTTTAACAGTTATGTAATCGATAATGCAATTGAGTTACTTTTGGAATAAAATAACTTGTAACTGTAACTAGTTATTATTTTTCCATAACTAGCACAACACTGGTATGAATGCTTTCTTATTTTCATGGTGCATTGTGAGACTTTTAAGGGAGTGATGGTTTTAGAAGAATTTTGTTACTGAGAACGCAGTTAAAATGGCTGACTTTTTAGCGGCCTACTAGTATACCGACTGCTTCAAAACCAACAGCCACCAAATGGCCACTTTGATTTCACACGGTCTTTAAATCTCTCCGGCTATGAAACATCCTCGGAGTGATAAAATTTTCCTCTGCTCGCTTGTAATCACTTTGATGTTGGTGAAATTGTGGAGAGCATAAATATAGAGTACAGTCCAGCACACGTTGCTGCCCATAAAACACACAACGCCTCCTGCTGAGCGACGATGCTGAAAGGTCATCTGAAAACAAAGGCAAACAGGACGAAACTGTAAAAAAGAAAAACTGATTATTTCTGCACAGCGCAGTTCGTCCTGTTACACCAATGTTATGAGAGTTACAGCCCATGGGGAATGTTCAATGTTGGTGGTAAATGAAAGAATGGTATTCCCTACTTTTTTGGAACAGCGAACACATTAATAGTCAGTGGAGGGCTGTTGTTTGACCTGTACAAACAGAAGAGAGGCTTATCTCATCCCCAGGGCTTCCTCTCCCGCTTAGAGAGCTTGTTAAAGCTTGTTCTGCCAAGAACAAACATCCCAAAAAAGCAATTTTGTGTTTAATAAACATCTAATAGACATCTTAACATAGATTTCTCGGCTAAAAAAAAGAGTTGTCATACTGACTTCGAAGAATAGTCCCAAAATAGACCGGTCATCAAATGTGCAGATTATGCAGACTACACATATGTGTTCATTCAGTGCTCATTGCTATGCGTTTGTAGTTTTGGGCTGTTCTTAGGCATCTATTAGATTTTCACCGACAGCTCAAATGTAGTCTTTTTTTTAATACAAAAACATACACACATTCAGATACAAGCAGACAACCCATGCAGGCTTATAGGAGAAAAAATGTGTGATGTGTATAACAAAATAATATGATGTTGCTTATTGCACGTTTCAAAGTGAGTGGCAATAAAGGTCCATTCAGTTTTATCGGAAACAAATAAAAGTGAAAGTGCTGCTGAAGCAACTGTGACATTTGTAGCTACTTCTGTTTTTTTGTGTGTTAATACATGATCCTTTTTGAAAACTTCTGGGATATAATTTAATTGTGACTACATATGCCATGGTGATACATAAACACAAAAAATAATAAATAAATAGAGGTAGCTTTTGTAAAAATGCATCTTTCTGAGAGATTTAATATGGTAATAAATATGCACGTGGCAATGTGGATGTTATTGGTCTTGGCAGCATAAATGTGTTACACTGCTGCTGCTTTGAATATTATGGCAGAGCAAGTACTGGGAAGTAGAGCTGTAATCGCGCTATAAAAGTTAGGCCCGATGAGTACATTTTGATTGACAGCGTTTTAAAAGCCTGAAATCGTTTATAGAATGACATTATTCAAATGTGCACATGCACACAGCTCCCTTGCCATTTTTCGTGAATGAGTCGTTTATATGCGTTTTAAATTTATTTATTATTTACAAACATAGGCTATGGGCCACTTGGAATTTGAAACAAAGAAATAAAATAAGTCCTCTGTAACATCGTAACATCTCAGCACTCTAAATAGGCCTAGGTACACACACCTAGCCTTTAAATTGGCCAACACACCAATAAAAATAAGTCTTAACAAATAAAATTAGAATAAATTCTAAACTATGATGAGTATTTGGCAATAGCAAAATTAAGATTAAGGGATCTATTTTGACGGTCCATGCGCATAGCGCAAAACGCAGAGCGCAAACGCTTTCAGGGCGTGTCAGAACGCATTTTTGCTAATTTAAGGATGGGAAAATCCGCTTTGCGCCATGGCGCATAGTCTAAAAGGGTCGAGTTTATTTTCTTAATGAGTTATAGGTGTGTTTTGAGAATAAAATCAATTAGAGTCTCATCTCCCATTCCCTTTTTGGCATAAAGTAAGATCACTTTCGATTTTGCTCTCGTGGATAGCAACACAAAAAAAAAAGCGTCTAAGCTTGTTTTTAATAAAACAAATATAAATATGGATATAATAAATATTACTGCTAATAATAATAACATTATACAAAAGCAAATTAAATGAACTGAAAAAGCCTCCCGAGATAAAGAAAGTAAGGCAGTGGTATTTAAATCTTCATGTAGGCTAGAAATTAATATGTTTTGCAATATTTTAATAATTTATATTTATATCCTGTATATATCCTTATATATATATATATATATATATATATATATATCCTTATATATATATATATATATCCGAGCTAAAAGTACCAAAAGACTATTGCGCTGCGCCTTGCGCCACATTGCGCCGGGTGTATTATAGGGCCCTAAGGCTCTGTGGGATTTGTTTCGCCACTTCTCTTCACAATCTCGCCTTAAGGCGACGGTGAAGCTGAATAATAAAAAAATAATGCCAACATTAGCCTATTTACTCTGTCTACATTATGATTTTATGGTTTAATTAATATTCAGTTGTAATTTATTTGAAAATCCTTTACTCACCAAGATTAGGTTACGTGTTTATGTGGAGGAGCATTATTGAATCCACTGTAAATGGCTTAAGCGTGGTCCTGCACTCACTGAGCAGCACTGAACACGCTATTACAGCTGCTGTTACTGGCCAGGATGCATAGTACTGTTCTGGCTAATTTAGAATGTTTTGGGTAGGATTGTTTGTTCATCTTTCACCAGCCAAGAACATCCACTTCATTTTCTATGACAGCAGTTTCAATGTAGCGAGTGACCTAGTCTTATTCCCTGTCAGCTTGCTGTACATACATTGCTGTTTAGCGCTCTACCATAATATGCAGTGTATGAGCGACCACGAAATACCAAGAATAAAAGCTCTTTTCGAACTGCTGGCTGGCCTGATCGCAGTCAAAATTCGCTCTTTTTGACCTCTCCATCATCACTTGTTTCACCTTTGCACGGATGGATTTTAATGTTGTAACAAACGATTTGATTCTTTTCTCACACTAATCGAAATGCATCACATGACTGTTCATTTACCCGGCTCGACTCCATCTAAAATTATAGAAATAAAGCCTGACCCCACCAGAACCCGTCGGGTCCTGTCGGGTTCGGGCAATGATTTTCAGCTCTACTAAGAAGTATTTACTATATGTAGCTCGTGTAGCAGATCTAAACACAGGTGGAGCTGGGGTGGAGGAGGATCTCTTAAAAAACATGCTGCACATGCTATTGTAAAACAACAGTAGCTATGCTTCCATCCGCAAACGCTAATTAACTTTATAACTGGATTATCACAAAAAAGGTGTGATAATAAAGCAGCATAAAGTCAAAACGAACAACATTGTCACTTCCTGATTAACTGGCACCAAATATCAACAGTAAAAAAGGAATTTGCTGCGATCGAAGCTGTGTGAATCTTTTCTTTATTTATTAAAAGACTTGCACCTTTGAAAAAAGTATGCCGACATGCAATGAACATGTGGTGGCGTTAAAAGATATGAGAAACAGAGCACAGACGCTCTTGACCGTTGATTATTAATCTAACAACACTAATACTGAAACGGTTATGGTTATGGTTAAAATGACCAAAACAACATTTCAGATGTTATACAATGAGCTCAGCCTGCTGGTTTGTCCATTCACACACATTTTCATCATCACATGATCTCAAAATCACACAAAATAACAAAATCACATCACTTTTTTTTTTTTTTTTAATACGCATACTGGAAATTGTTTGATAAAAGTGTTTTCATCTTAGTTTATGCACATCTTTTCTTTAAAAAAAAAAAGTTTACCCTACAGTTATGCACAAAATTATTTTTTTTATGCACTTTTTCAAAAGTTATGTGCATCTTGGTGTTTTTATCAACCAATTTTTATGCGCAAATACAAAATACATATTCTAAAAATGTGGAAACGTAGCTAACGAGGCATTTAAAATGCAGAGTAGCAAGCTCAACGGCTGCTGAGGCGACAGCAATCAATCTCCTGCGCCATGTAATTAATGACACAAGAGCAGATCAGGTGATCTATTGGCCTGCGGATGCATAGATTTATATTTGTAATTTGAGCATGTTTTTAGGATATAAGAGATATATGGTGTTTTTGCAAAAAAAGACATGCCAATTTTCAATGTCAATATCTATTTCCAATAAACCTTTTCAATTTGCAAAGTTTGTGCACTTTGAAGGGCAATGAAAAAATGGCACCCTATACACTTACGCACTATGTACTTATCCACTTACACACTCAACAGCATAGTATACGCATGTAGTGTCGTCCCAAATGGAGCACTAATGGGTTTTTTACTAAGCAGAAATTCAAAACTTTCCCTGATGTCATTTGAATCAAATCAGTGAAATAAATGACCAAACTACCAAATAATACCTGCCATGATGAGTATAACCACATTCTCTATTGGGAGGCGCTATAATCACTCTCGTAGGAGAATTTTGCTTTCACAATCCAAAATAGATGCATTAATCCAACATCAGCTCTGCCCCTTTCGCTACATGCGCAAAGTTGAGTGCGTGGTGTCCAACATAACTTAATTTTAACAGTTGAATAAGTGCATCATCCTGGTATTTAAAGACCACTTGTTATTTGTAGAGTTTTCAGTGTGAATGCACTACTTGCACTATCTATACTACAAAATGGCGTAGAATAATGAACAAGTATGCGACACACCAATAAACTTTATATGGAGCTAATAATGTTTGTTTTTAATCTTTCTAAATGTATTAGATCACAAACACTACAGTAAAAGCGTTTTAAGGTCAAACATTCAGTACATGAAAATACACAAAAAATATAGGTCTTTTTGAGTGACTAACCCTACCCTGTAATTATGATTTATGTGAAAAGCAATAAAAGTTGTTGGTGTTTGACTGCCATTAGTGTTTATTTCAGTGAATTTAGCAATAATGCAGGCAGAAGTGCATTTTTACAACTAGCCAAGTAGGGTTTGTCTGCGGACTGCAAGTCATGGCTTAACTTGAAGTAATGAAGACCCACATGTGTCAACTATGTTTTCGGTAAGATGCCACCGTACACAGTTATTAACATCTACCTATTCCACTCTGCACGTACAGCCGTGAGTTGCACAGGCTTTCATATTTGTGCTCACCATTCCACAGTTAGCTCCAACCACAGGGGGTGACGCAGAGTAGTCTAACTGTCATGACAAAGCAGATGAAGTAGTCAGTGAGCGGAGTAGCTAATATCAAATGAATTGGCTGTGGATTAAATTGGAGAAAAAGCACGAAAACATTTGCTGAAAATGTTCTCTGGAAAGTATTTCTGTCATCTTGCCAACAATATCTCATTGTGAAATCTTGCATGGTTCGGTGGGATCTCAATAACTGCAAGTTATGCCTCTACTGCAAGTTACACCTCTCTCTTGCAGTTTACAGACAGATACACTTGGATTAGCCTGGCTTGCAAACATGAAATCGGAAAACTTAGGCACAATAACATGGACACCATTTTACAAAGTGAGCTGAGTAATACATTATTTCTCACAAAAGTATCTGAGTAGATCATCTTCCCATGGACCGAACATTCCTTTTTTTTATCAAGACTTTGATATAGACTTCAAAGTTTGATAATTCATATGGTTTAGATACATTCTCACAAAACACAACTAGGAGGACACAGAGACATCCTCTCCTGAATGTCCATATAAGAGTATTTTGAATTTCATTTTCAACACATTTTCCTCCTGCGCGCACACACACGCACACGCACACCCACACACACACACACGCGCACACACAAACACAAACACACACACATTTTGACTCGATAAAATTGTCGATAAAAAATAGCTCCCTACAAAACCAGAAATTCTGCCGGGCAGACAGACAAATGGACAAAAAGACAGACAGACAACCAGACAGAAAGCCGGAAAGACAGACGTTCAAACAGATGGACAAACAGATAGAAAGATGTACAGATGGACAGACAGTTGGATGGACAGAGAGAACAGAAAAAAAAACGGACGGATTGACAGACACAGAGAGATGAATTGATGGACACAGAGAACAGAGAGATATATAGACAAACAGATGGACAAAACGACGGATGAAAGAACGGACGGAAAGACAGGCAAACTGATGGACAGACAGACAGACAGACGGACGGACAGACTGACAGACAGACAAACAGATGAACAGTCAGAAAGACAGATGGACAGTTAGATGTATGGACAGAGAACAGATAGAAAGATAGATAGACGAAGGGACGGACATACAGACACAGAGAGATGAATTGATGGACAGAGAGAACAGACAAACGGATGGACAAAAAAGACAGACAGACAGACAGAAAGAAAGAAAGACAAATGGATGGACAAACAGACGAACAATTAGAAAGATAGACAGACAGATGGATGGACAGAGAGAATAGACAAAGACAGATGGCCGAATGGAAGATAAAGACACAGAGAGATGAATGGATGGACAGATTGACAAACAGACAGACAGACAGACACAGAGAGATGGACTAAAAGACAGACAGACCGATGGACATATAGACAGATGGATAAAAAAGACAGACAGACAGATGGACATATGGACAGATGGACAAAAAGATGGACAGACAAACGGACAAAAGGACAGACAGACGGACGGACGAACGGACAGACAGACGGACAAACAGACGAACAGCCAGAAAGACAGATGGATGGACAGAAAGACGGATGGACGAAAGGACAGATAGACAGACACAGAGAGATGAATGGATGGACAGAGAGAACAGACAAATAGAAAGACAGAAGGACAGACAGACAGACTGTTAGGCAGACAGACAGACAAACAGAAGGACATTCAGAAAAACAGATGGACAAACAGACAAAAAAAACAGATGGACAGACGGTTGGACAGAGAGAACAAACAGATGTACAGATGGAAAAACAGACGGAAAAACAGTTGAACAGACAAGTGGATGGACAGAGAACAGAAACACAGATGGACGAATGGACAGATAAAGAGATGCAGACAGATGAATGGATAGACAGAGAGAACAGAGAGAGGTACAGACAAACAGACATATGGACAGATGGACAAAAAGACAGACAGACAGACGAACAGACGGACGGACAAACAGACAAATGGATAGACAGACAGATGGATGAACAGAGAGAACAGACAGAAAGATAGACAAATGGACAGACAGACAGACAGACAGATGTATAGACAGATGGACAGACAGATAGATGGACAGAGAGAACAGAGAGAAAGACAGATGGACGGATAGACACAGACAGATACAGAGAGATGAATGGATGTACATACAAACAGATGGACAAACAGACTGAGAGGCAGGCATACAGACAGACAGCAAGACAGATGTACGGACAAATGGACAGACAGATGAATGGACAGATGGACAGAAAGACAGAGAAATGGAAAGACAGAGAGATGGGCAATCAGATTGAGAGGCAGGCAGACAGACAGATGGACAAAAATATGGACAGTTAAAAGCGGATGGACAGAGGGAATAAACAGAAAGTCACATGGACAGATGGACAGACACAGAGTAATGAATGAATAGACATAGAGAACAGACAGACAGATGGACAAAAAGACAAACAGACAGACAGAGAGACAGATGGACAAAAAGACAGGTGAACACACAAACACATGGACCGAGGGATGGACGGACATACACTAAAAGAGCAGACAGAGGGATAGATAGATAGACAGACACACAGACAGACAGTAAGGCAGATGAACAAACAGACACACAGACAGACAGACAGACAGACAGACAGACAGACAGACAGACAGACAGACAGACAGACAGACATATGGATAGATGGACAGACAAATGGACAGACAAAACAGATAGATGGACAGAGAGAAGATAGATGGACAGACAGACAAACAGA